>NW_026061730.1:2067500-2370000 GCF_023897955.1 Schistocerca gregaria | reverse complement strand
GCCCATTTCACCTTCTCCCGTCTCGACACCTTCGTTTAAATTCCCATTATGGCACGACAGCACCGTATCCTGTTCAATAACATCCGCTCCCTTCCCACCAACAAGCACCTCCTTATGCATACCCTTACGACCCACCGTGTGGATGCCTTCCTTCTGAACGAAACCTTTCTTCAGCCCCACCACACCGTCCACACCTCGCCCTACCTCCTTCACCGGTCTGACAATCCACTCCAGATAGTGCGTGGCGGAGTTGCCATTGGCCACCACCGCCAGATCCCTGTCCGGCTCCAACCCCTCCTTCCTGACCCCACAGAACACTTGATCCTTAGTCTCTTCTTCCCCGGCCTTACCCTTACCTGTGCCACCATCTATGTCCGCCCCGCTGCACCTATTCCTTTCGACTTCCTTTCCCACATCGACCGTACCTTCTCCTCCTACGTGATCGCCGCCGACCTTAACATCCATAGTCGTTCTGCCGCCCAGTTACGGCGGTGGCATCGGTTCCTTGCCACCCTCCAAGGCGACGTCCTTCCAATTCCCCAACACACCCGCCCTGAATCCAATACCACTCCCGATGTCGTCCTAGCCTCCCCCACCCTGCTTGGCCGCATAGCGGTGGACGTCCTTGATCCCATTGGCAGTGACCATCTCCCTGTCCTCCTCACTGTATCAGACGGTCGTCGCCCCCGTCCCGACCCGCGCCATGACCCTCCCCCGAAATATGTCCATGACTACTCCCGTGCCAACTGGAATGCCTACCGGGACTCCCTTGCTCTCCAGGTCGATAGCCACCCCCTCACCTACCACCAACCTGACGACGTTACCCGTGCTGCCTCCTTTCTCCAGCAGACCTTGTCTGAGGCCGTGGAGGCCCACGTCCCTACCATTGCCATTCATCCGCACCGCCCCACCTTACCCCCACAGGCCGTCCTTCTCCTGCGTGAATCCCGCCGGCTCTACCGTGCCTTCCTTCACACACGTGACCAGGACACACTACGACGCCACCGGCAACTACAGCGACACATCAGGAACTTACTCACGGCAAAGAAACGCCGGGACTGGCGACAGACATGCACCCGTCTTAATGCCACCTTACCTATCAACTCGTCCAAGTACTGGTCAGCCTTCCGCCGCCTTACCGGATCTAAACCCTCTCCCTACTACCCTCTCCTTCATGATGACCACCCCTTCCCTGATGCCCTTAGTAAGGCCAACCATTTCGCCTCCTACCTCTCCGATATCCTTACCATCCCTGACGATCCCCAGTTCGATTATTCCCTCTTTCCTGATGTCCGTGATCGAACTGATACCTCTGTCCCCCCGCTTGCTCCTGGCTTCCAGTACTTGGACAACATCACACACACAGAACTAAATACCCCAATCACCGCTCAAGATATCATTGCTACACTTCGCCCTAAACGCAACACTGCTCCCGGTCACGATCGTGTTACTTACCGTCACCTCCGTGAAGCTCCTGCCTCCTTCCTCTCCACATTGGCCAGGCTCTACAATGTGGTCCTGTCCACCGGCTACTACCCCGACCTGTGGAAAACCTCCCGGATCCTGATGTTCCTCAAGCCCGACAAACCGCCTTCCGCTGTCTCCTCCTACCGTCCCATCAGCCTTACCTCGGTCTTCAGCAAGGTCCTAGAATCCATTCTTACCCGCCGCCTACACAAGCACCTTCACCAACACCGCCTCCTCCCCCCTACCCAATGTGGCTTTCGGCCGTCCTTCTCAGCCGATGACCTCCTCCTTCACCTCACTCACCTCCTCTCCGAACAACTCAATTCCCGTCGTTCCGCCATCTTCCTTTCCCTCGACCTCGAACGCGCATATGACCGTGTGTGGCATTCCGGTCTCCTTTTCAAGCTCCAAACCTTTGCTCTTCCTCTCAACTATGTCCGTCTGGTCGCTTCCTTCCTTTCCCACCGTCCTTCCTATGTCACCATCCACAACACTGATTCCTACACCTTCTACCCCTCCGCCGGTGTGCCCCAAGGTTCCGTCCTTTCCCCTCTTCTCTACCTCCTTTACACGGCAGACATGCCTCCACCTGCACCTCCCCTACACCTTCTCCAGTACGCCGATGACACTGCCTTCCTTGCCCTCGCTCCCACCCTGCAACGCTCCCAGCACCTTCTCCAATCCTATCTTGACCGGTTCACCACTTGGTGTAACCAGTGGTTGCTCAAGGTCAATCCTTCCAAGACCCAGGCGATCATTGTAGGCAAAACCACTCGTTCCTTCCGTCTCCTTGATTTCTATCTTACTATTTATGGCCGTCCCATCACCCTCACACCTACTCTCAAGTACCTTGGTGTCACCCTCGACCGTCGCCTCTCCTGGAACCCACATCTCCGGACGATCCAAGCCAAGGCACGCTCCCGCCTCCGCCTCCTTAAGCTCCTTTCTGGCCGTACATGGGGTCTGGACCCTTCCACCATCCTCTACACCTACAAGTCCCTCATCCGTCCTATCCTTTGCTATGCTCATCCCGCCTGGATCTCTGCCCCTCCTACCTTCTACAAGTCCATTCAGATCCTAGAACGCCATGCGCTCCGCCTCGCCTATCGCATCCGTCTCCCTTCCCCCACGCGGATCCTCTATGACCTGATTCCCTTCCCGCACCTCCTCCTTTTCCTCGAACGGTTACGGATCCTCTACACCTCCCGCAAGCTTGATCCTCCACACCCTCTTGTCTCTCCCATCCTCTCCCACCCCAACCCGCTGCCGCGCCTGCATTCCTATATCCCACCTGCTCTCCATCTTTACACCCTCCACACCCTCTCCCTCGGTGGCTTCCGTCAACTCCCCCTCCCTGATGATGCCCTCCTCCCCTCCATCTACCCCTCCTACCAACTTTGAGCCTTACCTTCCCTCTCCTCTCCTTTTCCTGTGGGCACCCTCTCTCCCTTCTCTCCCTCCCTCCCCTCCCCTTTCTCCTTGGGCTTCCACTCCCCCTACCCTCCCCCTTCTCCTCCATCCCTCTCCTCCACTGGCATCTTCCCCTCCCCCTCTCTCTCCTCTTCCCCACACCTTTTCCCCTTGGCAGGCCACGACTCTGCTGTCTTCCATCAGTTACTTTCATCGTCCTACGCCGAAGACCATCGCATGTGTTTGTGCCTCGACTCTCCTGCAGTGTGTTTGTGTTTCGTCGTTTGTGCTCCGCTGGTTCACGTGTGGCCATCTGCCATCTGCGTTTGTGCACCGTGTTTCTCCGCTTTTATCCATTGTGCTACGCACGTGACCGACTCCGTTTTAACTCTGTTTTGTCTACTGTTTGTACCCCGCCGTCTTGATTGTTTTTATATCTCACTCATCTCTGTTCTGTGTATACTCTGAGGCCGAAGAGCGGCATACTTGGTCCGCTGCCGGCCTACCTGTTTGTCACAGGTATTAAAATCACAATAAAGGAAAAAAAAAAAAAAAAAGCGGTTTAGCATAAGGTGAGACGAGGCAGTCTGAATTACATTTTATAGATGTATTTCTCACAAATCTCAGAGCCTCTCGCGGTGGTCGTCGTCGTCGTCGTCGTCGTCGTCGTCGCCGCCGCCGCTTCTGCAGAAGTAGCAAATGGCCAGCGTAACAAATGCGGCGAGGGACACCCTGCCATCGATTCCGAATGCGCAAAGTGTGTGGCCTTCTTTTCCTGTGTATGTTTGGTCGGTCTCGTAAGAGGTTGAATGTAACGAATGGGTGGAAAAGAGTAAGGGGCAGGGGCTGTGTGGAACGAAAACACAGTTCCTCAGGGGGTGTGAGCGTTTCGAAATGGGTCGTATATAAGTTACACTTGGTCGTCAGTGATCGTGTGGCCTAATGGATAAGGCGTCGGACTTCGGATCCGAAGATTGCAGCTTCGAATCCTGTCACGGTCGTGTTTTTCCATTTCTGAAAAAGAAACATACCGTTTTAATGTAGCAATTGAGCAGTACGAAACCGTCTGAATGTTGCTGTTGACCATTTTGTACTTGGAGATGGTCTTGAACCTGAAACACACACAACAAGACCGGTGTTAACTAGCGAAATGGTCGGCAGAGTGCCCTCACCGCGAGTTTTGATTGGCACTTGCACATCTAAAACAACGTTGGAAAGTAACTCGTTCGGCTTTTGAGTCACATCAAGTATGTGTGTTAATTTTGACGCCGCTAGCTCTGCAGATTGTCATGCAATTCCTTTACCTCTCAGAAATGATTATGAAATAAAAGTGAAGTACGTGACGAGTGTGACGTTAGGAAAACATTAGGAAGCATGGAGAGATTCTGTATGGGACCACCCAACCCAAACGATTACTGTGTGATCTGCTGCCAATCAGGTATCCAACGAGGCAGCACAGCTAGCTCAGTCGGTAGAGCATGATACTCTTATTCACAGGGTCGTGGGTTCGAGCCCTACGCTGGCCGGAACGGAATTTTTTTCCGCTGCAGATGTAAATTACCGATTTTCTGATTAACGTGATGTAATGGAAATAGCAACTATAAATTTGCCTACGTCTCCATCAGTCGCAAGAAAACTGTATTTGAAGTGAAGGTGATTTTGTAGACATGTGTGAAAGTCATGTTCTGAAGTGCAAGTGGTTTTGGTTGGAGAGAACACGGCTACGTGTCAGATGTGTAGCCAAGCAGTAATGGGTCGCCATTGCTGCAAATATTAGTCGAAAATATGAAGTGTTGTCAGCTGAAGTCTGATGATTCAGACGACCGTACGGACGAAGTACGCAAAAGTGCCGCTAGGCGGCGCCTGTTTAGCTCAGTGGTAGAGCATTGGTCTAGTAAACCAGGGGTCGTGAGTTCCATCCTCACAGGAGGAAGACGAATCTTGGAAATCAGTTGCGCATCGTGGCCGTATAGCAAACAGTATTTGTGATGAGGAACAATTAGCGACAGGCGTATTATTAAGAATTACTCTCAGATGTGATTAAGGCGAATGGCGCAGATGAAGCATTTGCCAAAGCGGTATAGCATAAGGTGAGACGAGGCAGTCTGAATTACATTTTATAGATGTATTTCTCACAAATCTCAGAGCCTCTCGCGGTCGTCGTCGTCGTCGTCGTCGTCGTCGTCGCCGCCGCCGCTTCTGCAGAAGTAGCAAATGGCCAGCGTAGCAAATGCGGCGAGGGACACCCTGCCATCGATTCCGAATGCGCAAAGTGTGTGGCCTTCTCTTCCTGTGTATGTTTTGTCGGTCTCGTAAGAGGTTGAATGTAACGAATGGGTGGAAAAGAGTAAGGGGCAACGGCTGTGTGGAACGAAAACACAATTCCTCAGGGGGTGTGAGCGTTTCGAAATGAGTCGTATATAAGTTATACTTGGTCGTCAGTGACCGTGTGGCCTAATGGATAAGGCGTCGGACTTCGGATGCGAAGATTGCAGGTTCGAATCCTGTCACGGTCGTGTTTTTCCATTTCTGAAAAAGAAACATACCGTTTTAATGTAGCAATTGAGCAGTACGAAACCGTCTGAATGTTGCTGTTGACCATTTTGTACTTGGAGATGGTCTTGAACCTGAAACACACACAACAAGACCGGTGTTAACTAGCGAAATGGTCGGCAGAGTGCCCTCACCGCGAGTTTTGACTGGCACTTGCACATCTAAAACAACGTCGGAAAGTAACTCGTTCGGCTTTTGAGTCACATCAAGTATGTGTGTTAATTTTGACGCCGCTAGCTCTGCAGATTGTCATGCAATTCCTTTACCTCTCAGAAATGATTATGAAATAAAAGTGAAGTACGTGACGAGTGTGACGTTAGGAAAACATTAGGAAGCATGGAGAGATTCTGTATGGGACCACCCAACCCAAACGATTACTGTGTGATCTGATGCCAATCAGGTATCCAACGAGGCAGCACGGCTAGCTCAGTCGGTAGAGCATGAGACTCTTATTCACAGGGTCGTGGGTTCGAGCCCTACGCTGGCCGGAACGGAATTTTTTTCCGCTGCAGATGTAAATTACCGATTTTCTGATTAACGTGATGTAATGGAAATAGCAACTATAAATTTGCCTACGTCTCCATCAGTCGCAAGAAAACTGTATTTGAAGTGAAGGTGATTTTGTAGACATGTGTGAAAGTCATGTTCTGAAGTGCAAGTGGTTTTGGTTGGAGAGAACACGGCTACGTGTCAGATGTGTAGCCAAGCAGTAATGGGTCGCCATTGCTGCAAATATTAGTCGAAAATATGAAGTGTTGTCAGCTGAAGTCTGATGATTCAGACAACCGTACGGACGAAGTACGCAAAAGTGCCGCTAGGCGGCGCCTGTTTAGGTCAGTGGTAGAGCATTGGTCTAGTAAACCAGGGGTCGTGAGTTCCATCCTCACAGGAGGAAGACGAATTTTGGAAATCAGTTGCGCATCGTGGCCGTATAGCAAACAGTATCTGTGATGAGGAACAATTAGCGACAGGAGTATTATTAAGAATTACTCTCAGATGTGATTAAGGCGAATGACGCAGATAAAGCATTTGCCAAAGCGGTGCGGCATAAGGTTGGACGAGCAGTCTGAATTACATTTTATAGATGTATTTCTCACAAATCTCAGAGCCTCTCGCGGTCGTCGTCGTCGTCGTCGTCGTCGTCGTCGTCGTCGTCGTCGTCGTCGTCGCCGCCGCCGCTTCTGCAGAAGTAGCAAATGGCCATCGTAGCAAATGCGGCGAGGAACACCCTGCCATCGATTCCGAATGCGCCAAGTGTGTGGTCTTGTTTTCCTGTCTATGTTTGGTCGGTCTCGTAAAAGGTTGAATGTAACGAATGGGTGGGGAAGAGTAAGGGGCAGCGGCTGTGTGGAACGAAAACACAATTCCTCAGGGGGTGTGAGCGTTTCGAAATGAGTCGTATATAAGTTATACTTGGTCGTCAGTGACCGTGTGGCCTAATGGATAAGGCGTCGGCCTTCGGATCCGAAGATTGCAGGTTCGAATCCTGTCACGGTCGTGTTTTTCCATTTCTGAAAAAGAAACATATCTTTTTAATGTAGCAATTGAGCAGTACGAAACCGTCTGAATGTTGCCGTTGAGCATTTTGTGCTTGGAGATGGTCTTGAGCTTGAAACACACACAACAAGACAGGTGTTAACTAGCGAAATGAACGGCAGAGTGGCCTCACCGCGAGGTGTGACTGGCACTTGCACATCTAAAACAACGTCGGAAAGTAACTCGTTCGGCTTTTGAGTCACATCAAGTATGTGTGTTAATTTTGACGCCGCTAGCTCTGCAGATTGTCATGCAATTCCTTTACCTCTCAGAAATGATTATGAAATAAAAGTGAAGTACGTGACGAGTGTGACGTTAGGAAAACATTAGGAAGCATGGAGAGATTCTGTATGGGACCACCCAACCCAAACGATTACTGTGTGATCTGCTGCCCAGCAGGTACCCAACGAGGCAGCACGGCTAGCTCAGTCGGTAGAGCATGAGACTCTTATTCACAGGGTCGTGGGTTCGAGCCCTACGCTGGGCGGAACGGAATTTTTTCCGCTGCAGAAGTAAATAACCGATTTTCTGATTAACGTGATGTAATGGAAATAGCAACTTTAAAATTTGCCTACGTCTCCATCAGTCGCTAGAAAACTCTATTTGAATTGAAGGTGATTTTGTAGACATGTGTGAAAGTCATGTTCTGAAGTGCAAGTGGTTTTGGTTGGAAAGAACACGGCTACGTGTCAGATGTGTAGCCAAGCAGTAATGGGTCGCCATAGCTGCAAATATTAGTCGAAAATATGAAGTGTTGTCAGCTGAAGTCTGATGATTCAGACGACCGTACGGACGAAGTACGCAAAAGTGCCGCTAGGCGGCGCCTGTTTAGCTCAGTGGTAGAGCATTGGTCTAGTAAACCAGGGGTCGTGAGTTCCATCCTCACAGGAGGAAGACGAATCTTGGAAATCAGTTGCGCATCGTGGCCGTATAGAAAGCAGTATCTGTGATGAGGAACAATTAGCGACAGGCGTATTATTAAGAATTACTCTCAGATGTGATTAAGGCGAATGGCGCAGATGAAGCATTTGCCAAAGCGGTATAGCATAAGGTGAGACGAGGCAGTCTGAATTACATTTTATAGATGTATTTCTCACAAATCTCAGAGCCTCTCGCGGTCGTCGTCGTCGTCGTCGTCGTCGTCGTCGTCGTCGCCGCCGCCGCCGCTTCTGCAGAAGTAGCAAATGGCCATCGTAGCAAATGCGGCGAGGAACACCCTGCCATCGATTCCGAATGCGCCAAGTGTGTGGTCTTGTTTTCCTGTCTATGTTTGGTCGGTCTCGTAAAAGGTTGAATGTAACGAATGGGTGGGGAAGAGTAAGGGGCAGCGGCTGTGTGGAACGAAAACACAATTCCTCAGGGGGTGTGAGCGTTTCGAAATGAGTCGTATATAAGTTATACTTGGTCGTCAGTGACCGTGTGGCCTAATGGATCCAGTCGGCCTTTGGCTGTGGAGCGGTGCAGTACGCCCCGGCCGCTCCGTGTCGCGTGTCCAGGTGTATTGTTGTTTACCGCGCCGACGCGCTAGTGTTACGTATTGCCGTCACGTTCCTGCACACGATGGCTCTTTCGTATCGGAAAGCCACGATCAAGCTGCAGTTCGACACTACGTACCCTAGACCCAAGGCCCACGAAGTAGAGCGTTTTTTACGCGATGTGGTACATGTTGATCCTAACGAGCTGATCGGTATCCACTTATCTATTGTCTCCAGCGTCGTATATCTTAAGTTCACTGACGACGAAGCATGTGACAAACTTCTCAGACGCTCGACGGCAGGTTATCGGTTCTGCCACTCAGACGGAAACGTGGGTGTGGTGACGCTTGAACGTGCTGGATTGGGAATCCAAAATGTGCGCGTGTTTGAGCTCCCTTTTGAAGTTCCAGCGGATTTGGTCACCCTTGCTCTTCGACCCTATGGAACAGTTCTCAGCCACACGGCCGAAAAATGGAAGACCTTCGACACCTACCCTGTCCTTAACGGGGTGCGACAAGTCCGTATTGACCTGCATCGCCATATTCCTTCGTATCTCACGATCGCTGGTTGCAGGGCAATAATTATTTACGACGGTCAGCCGAGAACCTGCTCCGGTTGTGGCCAGACGGGACACATGCGTACCGAATGCCTGCAACGCCGTCTCGCGCAGACACCCTCGACCGACCAGATTCGTCCGTCGACACCGACCTCTCTGCCGATTACGTATGTTGCGGCGGCGAGACGGGAGACGCCAGCTGTATATGACGACCCCACTGTATTGGTGCGAGCTTTGGAGGACCCTGCAGTAGCTTCCACGGAGCCCCAAGCGTCTTTCAGTGCTGATGCTACTGATGTCCTTTCGTCAGACCCCGGCGCACCGTCACAACGGCTCGCCGACGGTGCGATGGAAGTTGAAGCACAGGATGCAGCGTCCTCCCCTTGCCCTACGTCGGAAACAGAGGCGCGTCAGCGTAAGCAGAAATCACCCAAGCGTCATAAGAAGCGGCGCAAGACAACCGACGACGTAGAACAGCCCGAGGCGACACCGCTGGATGACGAGGTGCCTCAACCGCTCCACCGCGCCGACACGGGCGACCCTACCGTCTCACACGGTTCGACGTCGTCTCCCACTACCGCTGGGTCTGGACCACATGGGGATGCGGGAGATCACCGCAGCTCCGACACCGGGGATGCACCCTTGCCTCCGTCTGCCTCTCGAGATCCAGTGGTGTCAACGTCCCTGGGCGACTGGGCGCAGGAAATGGAGTTGCAGGATGCGTTTCAGAACCAAGACGATGCACCGATGCCGATGGCAGCGTCTACGCGGCCGGCGACAGACGCCTAGGACGGCATGAGCACCTCTCGTCGCTGCCTAGCACTTCGCAAGACCGGCGCTCCACGTCACGACTACTGCCCTCCTGTCATACCATGGTCACCTCCCGAGACTTGATGGACCAGGCATACCGCCTCGCCACGATCAACGTCAATGGCATTACATCTGATGTCAAGACCCGTATGCTGAAGGATACGTTACGCGCTGCGGATCTGGACGTTGTTTTCCTTCAAGAAGTCCGATCAGGACTCTGTCTCGATGCCTACGGATATGACGCCTACACTATGCCTGCAGATGTGGGCGGCGGAGGTACGGCGATTCTACTGCGGGAAGGGATAATGGCCACTGATGTCTCCTATTTACCGTCGGCCCGGGGGGTCGCACTCACGATTGGTACAGTACGTCTGGTGAACTTATATGCTCCTTCAGGCACCGGCAAAAGGAGAGAACGGCGCACCTTTTTTGCCGAAGATATAGCCCCGCTCTTCCAGGGCAATACCGACCACTTGGTAGTAGGCGGCGATTTTAATTGTGTGCTCCGCCCATCCGACCAGGAGCCACACTATACCACCTGCCCGGCACTCCAGGCACTTGTACAGGACTTGGCCTTGTTGGACACCTGGATCATCCAACACGGCGACCGTCGAGCACACACCTACTTTACTAGTCACTCCGCGAGCCGTTTGGATCGAGTCTACGTCACCCGCGGCCTACGATCGGCCGTTGTCGACGCTGAGATGTGGCCGGCAGCGTTCACGGATCACCTCGCATATGTGTGTACTCTCACCCTTCCCCGCCAGCGCGTCCGCTGAAGTAGGGGTCCGTGGCGCCTCAATGTGGCTCTTCTTGATGAGATACATTGCAGACGCGCAGTCGAGTCCACATGGAGCAATTGCCACCGGCGTTTACCCGCCTACCGTTCTGTACTTCAATGGTGGTTACGGTGTGCAAAACCCGCACTGTGCCGAACATTAGTCAGCTATGGACGCGACCGAGCGCGCTGGTATACTGCGACTACTGATTTTTACTATGCTGCGCTCCGCGAACTGGCTGTACAACCGCCGTCGCCAGAGCGACAATCAGCAGTACAACGCGTCAAGGCACAATTGCTTCGTATCAACGCCGTACGTCTTGCGGGTGTGCGGGTGCGAGCGAGGACGACTGATGATGTTCGTGGTGAACGACCTTCCCTCCACCATATCATTCAAGAACGCCGAAGACGCAAGAGGCAGCTCATTACCGAGGTTGAGACGGAGGACGGGCGACGCGTTGACGCACAAATGGATATCGTCCGAGCGTTCACACAGTCATATCAACTTCTTTACGAGAGGGAGTCCCACATGAATGTAGGGGTCAGGGAAGTCCTATCTGACCTACCAGTCTCTCGGAACCTACAAGATGATGCTACGCTCTTGTCGGCGGTGACTTTGGAAGAACTGCGAGAGGCTCTGTTGCGTGGCTCTCCCAACAAAACGCCTGGCCCTGACGGCCTCCCTCTTGAATTTTACAAGCGGTTCTTTGATCTCATGGGCCCAATGTGGGTCAGGATGTACAGTGAACTCCTGGACGCCGATTTTCAGGTACCATCTGACTTTACTGAGGGTCTCTTGATCCCTGTGCCCAAACCCGGCGGAGGCCGTCGCCCTCTTGATTTTCGCCCGTTGACAATGCTAAACACTGACTATAAGCTGTTGACACGCATGCTCCGTGAGAGGCTCAAACCTACGGTAATGGCGGCCATTCACACTGATCAAACCTGCCTCGGGGGCGACACTAATGTGTTTACGACTTTAAGCACCTATAGAGACGTGGTGGCGCTCATGCAAACTTGCCGCCTCCAAGGCGCTCTTGTTGCGCTGGACTTCGACCATGCTTTCGACCGCGTTAACCATGGTTTCCTGCGTGCTGTTATGGAACACATCGGTGTCCCGCGCCTGACGACGTCTGTTGTGCTTCGATTGATCCATGGGGCTGTCACGAGGATTATGATCAACGGCTGTCGGTCCGCCCCCGTCCGTGTCAACAGGTCCGTCCGGCAGGGTTGTCCTCTTTCTGCCATGCTCTTCGCCGTTGCCCTCGAACCAGCTCTTCACGGACTACGGCGACGCTTAGAAGGACTTACCCTCCGTTCCGTAACCTTTCGATGTGGTGCATACGCCGACGATGTGATGTTCTTAGCACGGTCTGGTGACGAAATACACACGGCGTTTTCCTGGCTCCACCAGTATGGGGCGGTGGCAGGCAGTGTGCTCAACCTTCGGAAATCACGCTACATGGAGGTAGGACGAGGAATGCCTGCAGGTCTGGCCGTACCTCTGACAAAGGTCCCGATGCTCAAGTGTTTAGGGATATCACTCCATCGACAAATACAACGCACGGCGGCCTTTACGTATCGTATGGTCTTACGACGACTCCGTTTAGAGGCTCGTCTCAATAAATTCAGATCATTGAACATTTTGCAACGCGCCCAATACGTTAATGTGTACATGGCTTCTCACCTTAACCATTACGCCCATGTACTGCCGATAACGGACACGATGGCTTCCAGGATACAGGCAGTGTTTGGACACGTGGTGAACAATGGTGCTGTTTTCAAGATCCGTTTTGTTACGCTTACTTTACCCTTCGACAAAGGCGGTGTTGGACTCACTCACGTCAAGCACAGAGCGCTGGCACTGTATCTCCGTTCCATGAGGCGACTCTGGCTTTCACCAACAGCCAGTCTCCCAGGCCTACTGATTGAAGAAATGGCCCCACGTACGCTGTACCCACCGGTACCAGTTGGACATTTATCGCCCTCGCTGTCACACATTAGAACGTTTTTCGTAGAGCATAGCTATGTGTTGCGAGTTATATCGGAGACACGGAATCCGACAGCGAAGACTTATTATAGTGCTCTCCAGCACTGGACTCCGGATAACGACATTGTACGGCGCCACCCTACGGTCGACTGGCCACGAGTATGGCGAGCCATCCACGCGCCGTTCCTGTCTACTTTCGTGCGGTCGACGTGGTATGTGGTCGTTAACGAGAAACTTCCAACCCGACAACGGCTGCATGCCATTCACCTAATTGACGACCCTGTGTGCCCCCGTTGCATGACGTTAGACACGGACGAACATAGACTGAACTGTGGCCCCGCGCGTGAGTGCTGGAAACTGATCCGCCAGATCCTGGCTTTCCTGCTCCGCCGCCCCTACGTTTCGATTTTACCCCAAGAACTCTTTCATCCCGACGCTGTCTATTTCCCTGTGACCCGGATGAATGCGGTTAATTGGGTACGAGGAATGGCGATACACTACATATACCGCGATGGAGACAAAGACGTCCTCGATTTATGGTACTATATGATCGACGAGTTTCTGGTCTTAACGAACAGACAGGATTACCGGAACCTTTTTGCGAACTATTTGGGTTCGTCATTCATGGACCCTCCACCCAGCTGGGGTGTGCCGGGTGTGAGAAGACATTAACTTGTAGATGTGATCTTTCCACGATTCCCCTATGGTAACAGAAACAGTCTCTGACTGTGTGCAGCGGCCCCGGGCGCTCCAACGATTGGTGGCTGGTGATGTCCAATGCAATGACGACCGCCCGTTCCTGGCCGCCCGCCTAGCAATGTGACCGCGGCGAGCAAGATGGCCCTTTTTAGTTCACTTTATTGGCAACTTTTTGCGCATGGCTGTGTTGTTTTTTTTTATGCATTATCAAAAAAAAAATGTAGTTAGTAGTTTGTGAAATAAGCATTGTAGGCTGTGATTATATTTTTGTTGAGCTTAATAATTAGTGTGTGTAGAAACACCATTTTCTTTAAGTATTCATTGACATATTTCTGTACATGTTATTTGCATAAGTGCCTTAGTACAACTTCAGTTTTGTGGCTTTGTCATCGCAATTTCCATGAAAGTAACCAAAAAGATGGGAGGTTATTTTATGCACAGACTGATTTTTTCTTTTCTTTTTTTGTAATACTTTTATTTTCCATTTGAAGTGTAAAATTTGAGCTTAATTGTTATGAAAAAAAAGGGTAGCGTCTTAAATTAGAAATAATAATAAAAAAAAAAATTGGTAGAGTACTTGCCCGCGAAGGGCGGGGGTCCCGAGTTCGAGTCTCGGTCCATTTAAATAAAAAAAAAGGGGGGTAGCGTCTTTGATTCATAATCAAAACGTCTAAAAAAAAAAAATGGATAAGGCGTCGGACTTCGGATCCGAAGATTGCAGGTTCGAATCCTGTCACGGTCGTGTTTTTCCATTTCTGAAAAAGAAACATATCTTTTTAATGTAGCAATTGAGCAGTACGAAACCGTCTGAATGTTGCCGTCGAGCATTTTGTGCTTGGAGATGGTCTTGAACCTGAAACACACACAACAAGACAGGTGTTAACTAGCGAAATGAACGGCAGAGTGGCCTCACCGCGAGGTGTGACTGGCACTTGCACATCTAAAACAACGTCGGAAAGTAACTCGTTCGGCTTTTGAGTCACATCAAGTATGTGTGTTAATTTTGACGCCGCTAGCTCTGCAGATTGTCATGCAATTCCTTTACCTCTCAGAAATGATTATGAAATAAAAGTGAAGTACGTGACGAGTGTGACGTTAGGAAAACATTAGGAAGCATGGAGAGATTCTGTATGGGACCACCCAACCCAAACGATTACTGTGTGATCTGATGCCAATCAGGTATCCAACGAGGCAGCACGGCTAGCTCAGTCGGTAGAGCATGAGACTCTTATTCACAGGGTCGTGGGTTCGAGCCCTACGCTGGCCGGAACGGAATTTCTTTCCGCTGCAGATGTAAATTACCGATTTTCTGATTAACGTGATGTAATGGAAATAGCAACTATAAATTTGCCTACGTCTCCATCAGTCGCAAGAAAACTGTATTTGAAGTGAAGGTGATTTTGTAGACATGTGTGAAAGTCATGTTCTGAAGTGCAAGTGGTTTTGGTTGGAGAGAACACGGCTACGTGTCAGATGTGTAGCCAAGCAGTAATGGGTCGCCATTGCTGCAAATATTAGTCGAAAATATGAAGTGTTGTCAGCTGAAGTCTGATGATTCAGACAACCGTACGGACGAAGTACGCAAAAGTGCCGCTAGGCGGCGCCTGTTTAGGTCAGTGGTAGAGCATTGGTCTAGTAAACCAGGGGTCGTGAGTTCCATCCTCACAGGAGGAAGACGAATTTTGGAAATCAGTTGCGCATCGTGGCCGTATAGCAAACAGTATCTGTGATGAGGAACAATTAGCGACAGGAGTATTATTAAGAATTACTCTCAGATGTGATTAAGGCGAATGGCGCAGATAAAGCATTTGCCAAAGCGGTGCGGCATAAGGTTGGACGAGGCAGTCTGAATTACATTTTATAGATGTATTTCTCACAAATCTCAGAGCCTCTCGCGGTCGTCGTCGTCGTCGTCGTCGTCGTCGTCGTCGTCGTCGTCGTCGTCGTCGCCGCCGCCGCTTCTGCAGAAGTAGCAAATGGCCATCGTAGCAAATGCGGCGAGGAACACCCTGCCATCGATTCCGAATGCGCCAAGTGTGTGGTCTTGTTTTCCTGTCTATGTTTGGTCGGTCTCGTAAAAGGTTGAATGTAACGAATGGGTGGGGAAGAGTAAGGGGCAGCGGCTGTGTGGAACGAAAACACAATTCCTCAGGGGGTGTGAGCGTTTCGAAATGAGTCGTATATAAGTTATACTTGGTCGTCAGTGACCGTGTGGCCTAATGGATAAGGCGTCGGCCTTCGGATCCGAAGATTGCAGGTTCGAATCCTGTCACGGTCGTGTTTTTCCATTTCTGAAAAAGAAACATATCTTTTTAATGTAGCAATTGAGCAGTACGAAACCGTCTGAATGTTGCCGTTGAGCATTTTGTGCTTGGAGATGGTCTTGAGCTTGAAACACACACAACAAGACAGGTGTTAACTAGCGAAATGAACGGCAGAGTGGCCTCACCGCGAGGTGTGACTGGCACTTGCACATCTAAAACAACGTCGGAAAGTAACTCGTTCGGCTTTTGAGTCACATCAAGTATGTGTGTTAATTTTGACGCCGCTAGCTCTGCAGATTGTCATGCAATTCCTTTACCTCTCAGAAATGATTATGAAATAAAAGTGAAGTACGTGACGAGTGTGACGTTAGGAAAACATTAGGAAGCATGGAGAGATTCTGTATGGGACCACCCAACCCAAACGATTACTGTGTGATCTGCTGCCCAGCAGGTACCCAACGAGGCAGCACGGCTAGCTCAGTCGGTAGAGCATGAGACTCTTATTCACAGGGTCGTGGGTTCGAGCCCTACGCTGGGCGGAACGGAATTTTTTCCGCTGCAGAAGTAAATAACCGATTTTCTGATTAACGTGATGTAATGGAAATAGCAACTTTAAAATTTGCCTACGTCTCCATCAGTCGCTAGAAAACTCTATTTGAATTGAAGGTGATTTTGTAGACATGTGTGAAAGTCATGTTCTGAAGTGCAAGTGGTTTTGGTTGGAAAGAACACGGCTACGTGTCAGATGTGTAGCCAAGCAGTAATGGGTCGCCATAGCTGCAAATATTAGTCGAAAATATGAAGTGTTGTCAGCTGAAGTCTGATGATTCAGACGACCGTACGGACGAAGTACGCAAAAGTGCCGCTAGGCGGCGCCTGTTTAGCTCAGTGGTAGAGCATTGGTCTAGTAAACCAGGGATCGTGAGTTCCATCCTCACAGGAGGAAGACGAATCTTGGAAATCAGTTGCGCATCGTGGCCGTATAGAAAGCAGTATCTGTGATGAGGAACAATTAGCGACAGGCGTATTATTAAGAATTACTCTCAGATGTGATTAAGGCGAATGGCGCAGATGAAGCATTTGCCAAAGCGGTATAGCATAAGGTGAGACGAGGCAGTCTGAATTACATTTTATAGATGTATTTCTCACAAATCTCAGAGCCTCTCGCGGTCGTCGTCGTCGTCGTCGTCGTCGTCGTCGTCGTCGCCGCCGCCGCCGCTTCTGCAGAAGTAGCAAATGGCCATCGTAGCAAATGCGGCGAGGAACACCCTGCCATCGATTCCGAATGCGCCAAGTGTGTGGTCTTGTTTTCCTGTCTATGTTTGGTCGGTCTCGTAAAAGGTTGAATGTAACGAATGGGTGGGGAAGAGTAAGGGGCAGCGGCTGTGTGGAACGAAAACACAATTCCTCAGGGGGTGTGAGCGTTTCGAAATGAGTCGTATATAAGTTATACTTGGTCGTCAGTGACCGTGTGGCCTAATGGATCCAGTCGGCCTTTGGCTGTGGAGCGGTGCAGTACGCCCCGGCCGCTCCGTGTCGCGTGTCCAGGTGTATTGTTGTTTACCGCGCCGACGCGCTAGTGTTACGTATTGCCGTCACGTTCCTGCACACGATGGCTCTTTCGTATCGGAAAGCCACGATCAAGCTGCAGTTCGACACTACGTACCCTAGACCCAAGGCCCACGAAGTAGAGCGTTTTTTACGCGATGTGGTACATGTTGATCCTAACGAGCTGATCGGTATCCACTTATCTATTGTCTCCAGCGTCGTATATCTTAAGTTCACTGACGACGAAGCATGTGACAAACTTCTCAGACGCTCGACGGCAGGTTATCGGTTCTGCCACTCAGACAGAAACGTGGGTGTGGTGACGCTTGAACGTGCTGGATTGGGAATCCAAAATGTGCGCGTGTTTGAGCTCCCTTTTGAAGTTCCAGCGGATTTGGTCACCCTTGCTCTTCGACCCTATGGAACAGTTCTCAGCCACACGGCCGAAAAATGGAAGACCTTCGACACCTACCCTGTCCTTAACGGGGTGCGACAAGTCCGTATTGACCTGCATCGCCATATTCCTTCGTATCTCACGATCGCTGGTTGCAGGGCAATAATTATTTACGACGGTCAGCCGAGAACCTGCTCCGGTTGTGGCCAGACGGGACACATGCGTACCGAATGCCTGCAACGCCGTCTCGCGCAGACACCCTCGACCGACCAGATTCGTCCGTCGACACCGACCTCTCTGCCGATTACGTATGTTGCGGCGGCGAGACGGGAGACGCCAGCTGTATATGACGACCCCACTGTATTGGTGCGAGCTTTGGAGGACCCTGCAGTAGCTTCCACGGAGCCCCAAGCGTCTTTCAGTGCTGATGCTACTGATGTCCTTTCGTCGGACCCCGGCGCACCGTCACAACGGCTCGCCGACGGTGCGATGGAAGTTGAAGCACAGGATGCAGCGTCCTCCCCTTGCCCTACGTCGGAAACAGAGGCGCGTCAGCGTAAGCAGAAATCACCCAAGCGTCATAAGAAGCGGCGCAAGACAACCGACGACGTAGAACAGCCCGAGGCGACACCGCTGGAGGACGAGGTGCCTCAACCGCTCCACCGCGCCGACACGGGCGACCCTACCGTCTCACACGGTTCGACGTCGTCTCCCACTACCGCTGGGTCTGGACCACATGGGGATGCGGGAGATCACCGCAGCTCCGACACCGGGGATGCACCCTTGCCTCCGTCTGCCTCTCGAGATCCAGTGGTGTCAACGTCCCTGGGCGACTGGGCGCAGGAAATGGAGTTGCAGGATGCGTTTCAGAACCAAGACGATGCACCGATGCCGATGGCAGCGTCTACGCGGCCGGCGACAGACGCCTAGGACGGCATGAGCACCTCTCGTCGCTGCCTAGCACTTCGCAAGACCGGCGCTCCACGTCACGACTACTGCCCTCCTGTCATACCATGGTCACCTCCCGAGACTTGATGGACCAGGCATACCGCCTCGCCACGATCAACGTCAATGGCATTACATCTGATGTCAAGACCCGTATGCTGAAGGATACGTTACGCGCTGCGGATCTGGACGTTGTTTTCCTTCAAGAAGTCCGATCAGGACTCTGTCTCGATGCCTACGGATATGACGCCTACACTATGCCTGCAGATGTGGGCGGCGGAGGTACGGCGATTCTACTGCGGGAAGGGATAATGGCCACTGATGTCTCCTATTTACCGTCGGCCCGGGGGGTCGCACTCACGATTGGTACAGTACGTCTGGTGAACTTATATGCTCCTTCAGGCACCGGCAAAAGGAGAGAACGGCGCACCTTTTTTGCCGAAGATATAGCCCCGCTCTTCCAGGGCAATACCGACCACTTGGTAGTAGGCGGCGATTTTAATTGTGTGCTCCGCCCATCCGACCAGGAGCCACACTATACCACCTGCCCGGCACTCCAGGCACTTGTACAGGACTTGGCCTTGTTGGACACCTGGATCATCCAACACGGCGACCGTCGAGCACACACCTACTTTACTAGTCACTCCGCGAGCCGTTTGGATCGAGTCTACGTCACCCGCGGCCTACGATCGGCCGTTGTCGACGCTGAGATGTGGCCGGCAGCGTTCACGGATCACCTCGCATATGTTTGTACTCTCACCCTTCCCCGCCAGCGCGTCCGCCGAAGTAGGGGTCCGTGGCGCCTCAATGTGGCTCTTCTTGATGAGATACATTGCAGACGCGCAGTCGAGTCCACATGGAGCAATTGCCACCGGCGTTTACCCGCCTACCGTTCTGTACTTCAATGGTGGTTACGGTGTGCAAAACCCGCACTGTGCCGAACATTAGTCAGCTATGGACGCGACCGAGCGCGCTGGTATACTGCGACTACTGATTTTTACTATGCTGCGCTCCGCGAACTGGCTGTACAACCGCCGTCGCCAGAGCGACAATCAGCAGTACAACGCGTCAAGGCACAATTGCTTCGTATCAACGCCGTACGTCTTGCGGGTGTGCGGGTGCGAGCGAGGACGACTGATGATGTTCGTGGTGAACGACCTTCCCTCCACCATATCATTCAAGAACGCCGAAGACGCAAGAGGCAGCTCATTACCGAGGTTGAGACGGAGGACGGGCGACGCGTTGACGCACAAATGGATATCGTCCGAGCGTTCACACAGTCATATCAACTTCTTTACGAGAGGGAGTCCCACATGAATGTAGGGGTCAGGGAAGTCCTATCTGACCTACCAGTCTCTCGGAACCTACAAGATGATGCTACGCTCTTGTCGGCGGTGACTTTGGAAGAACTGCGAGAGGCTCTGTTGCGTGGCTCTCCCAACAAAACGCCTGGCCCTGACGGCCTCCCTCTTGAATTTTACAAGCGGTTCTTTGATCTCATGGGCCCAATGTGGGTCAGGATGTACAGTGAACTCCTGGACGCCGATTTTCAGGTACCATCTGACTTTACTGAGGGTCTCTTGATCCCTGTGCCCAAACCCGGCGGAGGCCGTCGCCCTCTTGATTTTCGCCCGTTGACAATGCTAAACACTGACTATAAGCTGTTGACACGCATGCTCCGTGAGAGGCTCAAACCTACGGTAATGGCGGCCATTCACACTGATCAAACCTGCCTCGGGGGCGACACTAATGTGTTTACGACTTTAAGCACCTATAGAGACGTGGTGGCGCTCATGCAAACTTGCCGCCTCCAAGGCGCTCTTGTTGCGCTGGACTTCGACCATGCTTTCGACCGCGTTAACCATGGTTTCCTGCGTGCTGTTATGGAACACATCGGTGTCCCGCGCCTGACGACGTCTGTTGTGCTTCGATTGATCCATGGGGCTGTCACGAGGATTATGATCAACGGCTGTCGGTCCGCCCCCGTCCGTGTCAACAGGTCCGTCCGGCAGGGTTGTCCTCTTTCTGCCATGCTCTTCGCCGTTGCCCTCGAACCAGCTCTTCACGGACTACGGCGACGCTTAGAAGGACTTACCCTCCGTTCCGTAACCTTTCGATGTGGTGCATACGCCGACGATGTGATGTTCTTAGCACGGTCTGGTGACGAAATACACACGGCGTTTTCCTGGCTCCACCAGTATGGGGCGGTGGCAGGCAGTGTGCTCAACCTTCGGAAATCACGCTACATGGAGGTAGGACGAGGAATGCCTGCAGGTCTGGCCGTACCTCTGACAAAGGTCCCGATGCTCAAGTGTTTAGGGATATCACTCCATCGACAAATACAACGCACGGCGGCCTTTACGTATCGTATGGTCTTACGACGACTCCGTTTAGAGGCTCGTCTCAATAAATTCAGATCATTGAACATTTTGCAACGCGCCCAATACGTTAATGTGTACATGGCTTCTCACCTTAACCATTACGCCCATGTACTGCCGATAACGGACACGATGGCTTCCAGGATACAGGCAGTGTTTGGACACGTGGTGAACAATGGTGCTGTTTTCAAGATCCGTTTTGTTATGCTTACTTTACCCTTCGACAAAGGCGGTGTTGGACTCACTCACGTCAAGCACAGAGCGCTGGCACTGTATCTCCGTTCCATGAGGCGACTCTGGCTTTCACCAACAGCCAGTCTCCCAGGCCTACTGATTGAAGAAATGGCCCCACGTACGCTGTACCCACCGGTACCAGTTGGACATTTATCGCCCTCGCTGTCACACATTAGAACGTTTTTCGTAGAGCATAGCTATGTGTTGCGAGTTATATCGGAGACACGGAATCCGACAGCGAAGACTTATTATAGTGCTCTCCAGCACTGGACTCCGGATAACGACATTGTACGGCGCCACCCTACGGTCGACTGGCCACGAGTATGGCGAGCCATCCACGCGCCGTTCCTGTCTACTTTCGTGCGGTCGACGTGGTATGTGGTCGTTAACGAGAAACTTCCAACCCGACAACGGCTGCATGCCATTCACCTAATTGACGACCCTGTGTGCCCCCGTTGCATGACGTTAGACACGGACGAACATAGACTGAACTGTGGCCCCGCGCGTGAGTGCTGGAAACTGATCCGCCAGATCCTGGCTTTCCTGCTCCGCCGCCCCTACGTTTCGATTTTACCCCAAGAACTCTTTCATCCCGACGCTGTCTATTTCCCTGTGACCCGGATGAATGCGGTTAATTGGGTACGAGGAATGGCGATACACTACATATACCGCGATGGAGACAAAGACGTCCTCGATTTATGGTACTATATGATCGACGAGTTTCTGGTCTTAACGAACAGACAGGATTACCGGAACCTTTTTGCGAACTATTTGGGTTCGTCATTCATGGACCCTCCACCCAGCTGGGGTGTGCCGGGTGTGAGAAGACATTAACTTGTAGATGTGATCTTTCCACGATTCCCCTATGGTAACAGAAACAGTCTCTGACTGTGTGCAGCGGCCCCGGGCGCTCCAACGATTGGTGGCTGGTGATGTCCAATGCAATGACGACCGCCCGTTCCTGGCCGCCCGCCTAGCAATGTGACCGCGGCGAGCAAGATGGCCCTTTTTAGTTCACTTTATTGGCAACTTTTTGCGCATGGCTGCCTTGTTTTTTTTTATGCATTATCAAAAAAAAAATGTAGTTAGTAGTTTGTGAAATAAGCATTGTAGGCTGTGATTATATTTTTGTTGAGCTTAATAATTAGTGTGTGTAGAAACACCATTTACTTTAAGTATTCATTGACATATTTCTGTACATGTTATTTGCATAAGTGCCTTAGTACAACTTCAGTTTTGTGGCTTTGTCATCGCAATTTCCATGAAAATAACCAAAAAGATGGGAGGTTATTTTATGCACAGACTGATTTTTTCTTTTCTTTTTTTGTAATACTTTTATTTTCCATTTGAAGTGTAAAATTTGAGCTTAATTGTTATGAAAAAAAAGGGTAGCGTCTTAAATTAGAAATAATAAAAAAAAAAAAAATTGGTAGAGTACTTGCCCGCGAAGGGCGGGGGTCCCGAGTTCGAGTCTCGGTCCATTTAAATAAAAAAAAAAGGGGGGTAGCGTCTTTGATTCATAATCAAAACGTCTAAAAAAAAAAAAATGGATAAGGCGTCGGACTTCGGATCCGAAGATTGCAGGTTCGAATCCTGTCACGGTCGTGTTTTTCCATTTCTGAAAAAGAAACATATCTTTTTAATGTAGCAATTGAGCAGTACGAAACCGTCTGAATGTTGCCGTCGAGCATTTTGTGCTTGGAGATGGTCTTGAACCTGAAACACACACAACAAGACAGGTGTTAACTAGCGAAATGAACGGCAGAGTGGCCTCACCGCGAGGTGTGACTGGCACTTGCACATCTAAAACAACGTCGGAAAGTAACTCGTTCGGCTTTTGAGTCACATCAAGTATGTGTGTTAATTTTGACGCCGCTAGCTCTGCAGATTGTCATGCAATTCCTTTACCTCTCAGAAATGATTATGAAATAAAAGTGAAGTACGTGACGAGTGTGACGTTAGGAAAACATTAGGAAGCATGGAGAGATTCTGTATGGGACCACCCAACCCAAACGATTACTGTGTGATCTGCTGCCCAGCAGGTATCCAACGAGGCAGCACGGCTAGCTCAGTCGGTAGAGCATGAGACTCTTATTCACAGGATTGTGGGTTCAAGCTCTACGCTGGGCGGAACGGAATTTTTTCCGCTGCAGATGTAAATAACCGATTTTCTGATTAACGTGATGTAATGGAAATAGCAACTTTAAAATTTGCCTACGTCTCCATCAGTCGCAAGAAAACTGTATTTGAAGGTGAAGGTGATTTTGTAGACATGTGTGAAAGTCATGTTCTGAAGTGCAGGTGGTTTTGTTTGGAGAGAATATCGGCTACGTGTCAGATGTGTAGCCAAGCAGTAATGGGTAGCCATAGCTGCTAATATTAGTCGAAAATATGAAGTGTTGTCAGCTGAAGTCTGATGATGCAGACGACCGTACGGACGAAGTACGCAAAAGTGCCGCTAGGCGGCGCATGTTTAGGTCAGTGGTAGAGCATTGGTCTAGTAAACCAGGGGTCGTGAGTTCCATCCTCACAGGAGGAAGACGAATCTTGGAAATCAGTTGCGCGTCGTGGCCGTATAGAAAGCAGTATCTGTGATGAGGAACAGTTAGCGACAGGCGTATTATTAAGAATTACTCTCAGATGTGATTAAGGCGAATGGAGCAGATAAAGCATTTGCCAAAGCGGTATAGCATAAGGTGGGACGAGGCAGTCTGAATTACATTTTATAGATGTATTTCTCACAAATCTCAGAGCCTCTCGCGGTCGTCGTCGTCGTCGTCGTCGTCGTCGTCGTCGCCGCTTCTGCAGAAGTAGCAAATGGCCAGCGTAGCAAATGCGGCGAGGGACACCCTGCCATCGATTCCGAATGCGCAAAGTGTGTGGTCTTCTTTTCCTGTGTATGTTTGGTCGGTCTCGTAAGAGGTTGAATGTAACGAATGGGTGGAAAAGAGTAAGGAGCAGGGGCTGTGTGGAACGAAAACACAGTTCCTCAGGGGGTGTGAGCGTTTCGAAATGGGTCGTATATAAGTTACACTTGGTCGTCAGTGACCGTGTGGCCTAATGGATACAGTTCGGCGCTAGCGGCCGTGCGGAGCGGCGGTCCGATACTTCCGCCTGTGCGGCGTGTGCGAGTGTTTGTTTACTTGTGGACTTAGTCTGCGCGCGGGCTAATAACAACGATCATGGCGAACAAGTACAGAAAAACTACATTACGATTCAATTTCTGCAAAGACTACGAAAGACCAAAGGCTTTAGCAGTGGAACGATTCATACGTGAGGACGTCAAGATACCGCCAAACGATATTGTCGGAATTCACCTGTCCATCGTTAGTCCCACGGTGTATGTTAAGATGGTAAATGACGCGGCGTGTGAGAGAATTCTACGGGCGACAAAAGCAGGTCTCCGATAATGCCATAGTGACGGGAATGTCGGCACGGTAACTGTAGAACATGCTGGTCTGGGTGTACGGACAATACGTGTTTTTGAGCTGCCATTTGAGTTCCCGGCTGACGAAGTTATTGAGGCTTTTAAGCCATACGGCACGGTACATGGTCACACAGCAGAACGCTGGACACAATTCGCCACGTACCCCGTGCTTAACGGAGTGAGACAGATCACTATTGATCTTCAGAAGCATGTACCGTCCTATCTGACAATTGGTGGTTGTAGGGCGGTGGTGATTTACGATGGGCAACCACGTACATGTTCTGGCTGTGGCCAGGAGGGACACCTCAGGTCGAACTGTCTGCAACGGCGGATTACGCAACTGCCTTCAGATGTGCGGGAGCCGTCGCCAGAGATGACAGTACTACCGATCACCTATGCCAAAGCCCTCACTGCGTCCGCTGATGACCGAAAGGACACAGCCCCGGTGGAAGTTCCCGATGGCACTCTCTGAAACCTTGTAGCAGACGTCGGGATGACAGAGGATGCTGCTCCATCTAGCATACAATCTACGGCGACAACACCAGTTGACACCGAACTCCTACCAAGCACACCGATAGTACACGAAGCAGTTCCAGCCACTACGGATGCTGTTCCGTCTGGAACGCACTCTGTGACGACAACATCAGTTTCGACCGAACTCCCGCCAACTTCAACGATGGGACTCGAAACACTTCCAGTTCCTACGGATGCTTTTCTGTCGGGCAGCCGTGATTCCCTACAATCTGAGGACACGGAAGGAAGATCACGCAAACAACGTTCCCCGAAAAGGAGGAAACGGCGTCGTCGCACGACATCTCCTAGGGATGACTCCCCTTGCCCCGACGACGATGCGCCTGTGGAGCAAGACGACACAACAGCCTCTACGAAGCAGCATGAGGCAATGGAAACTGTTCGATCAGACCCGCAGCGGTCTGTCACATTGACGGTAGCGGGACGTGGTGATGCTGAAGAGGAACGACAACCAGTTGGCTCTCCAGACGCAGATGCTGTGGCTATGGACACGAATATATCACTGCCTGCAAAGATGTGGTATGACGATATTGAGGAGGCGCCGGACGTCATACAGAGGCAGAAGGCACTCACAAAGACGGCCTAGTAATTGCTGAAGGTGAAGAGAGAGGGGCGAGAGAACGTCTTCTAACTCAGCCCCCAGCGCCGATGCAGGGAGATATTGTTGCGCCTCGACAGAGTGGGATTCAACGCCATGCGAACCGTATTGCGACATTAAATATAAATGACGTGCGTTCACCAACCAAAATACACCTACTGAAGGAAACGATTTGGGCATCTGATGCGGATATTGCTTTGCTGCAGGAAGTCCACATACCTGCACTCCCACACATCGCAGGCTACCAATCCTATTCGTCACATGGAGATCACAATGGGAGTGGGGTGGCAGTTTACGTGCGAGATGGCTTACCCGTGGAAAACGTGTGTTACCTTCCGTCGGCCCGGGGAATGGCTTTCACGACGTTTGGGACACGCATCAACAATCTTTATGCACCGTCGGGAAACAATCGGCGGCGGGAAAGGGCGCGATTTTATGCAGAAGATATTGCACCACTTTTCCATGGACGTTATGAATGTGTAATAATTGGTGGAGATTTCAACTGTGTTCTCAGCCAGAAAGACCAATGGCCGCAAGCAAACATCAGCCAGGAGTTGCGAATCGTTGTCAGCGACCTTGTACTTAGTGACACGTGGGAATTACGACATGGAGATGCACCGGGATACACCTATGTGACCAGTCATTCGGCGAGCAGATTAGATCGCATTTATATCTCACGGGCTCATGCAAATGATGTCCAGGACGCGGAACGCTGGCCATTGGCATTTTCCGATCACAGCGCTTACATCTGTACGGTGCTTCTTCCCCGTAGAGAGGTGTGGAACAGCAAGGCCCCGTGGAAATTAAACATTCAACATCTACATGGTCCCGAATGTCGTCAACGGATCCTTGAGACATGGACGATGTGCGAGCGAAAGGTTGGAAGGTATGCGACGAAGCTTGATTGGTGGCTGACTTGTGCTAAACCGGCGCTTCGCCGTACGTTCATCTCATATAGCAGGGAGATGGCCGAATGGCGCCGCCGTACGACCGACTTTTATTTTGCAGCTCTGCGCGAACTGGACGATGATCCGCCGGGACCGGATGTCTGGATCGAACGCAAAAGGATAAAAGCTAAATTAGTGGCTTTAGCTCGGAAACATCTTCAGGGAACCATGGTGCGCGCCAGATGTCACGATACGATACGACACGAGATTCCTTCCATGCACCACGTCGTGAATGAACGAAAGCACCGACGACGCGTTTTGGTACGGGAGTTAATTACCCGCGAAGACCGAAGAGTGACGCGTCAAGCGGACATTGTCTCTGCATTCGTCGACCATTACCAACACATCTATCGGGAGGAAGCAGCCCGTGTTGATAACCTCGCACGTATAGCCACATACGTCTCCCGTACACTAACGGTGGAAGACGCTGGAACCTTATTGGAAGCTATTAGCTGTGAGGAAGTACATGATGCGATCGCAAAGGGTGCGTTGAATCGCTCCCCAGGCATTGATGGACTTCCTGCTGAATTTTATCGAGAATTTCGCAACGAAATGGCACCGCGATGGACGGAAATGTACAACGAGTTGTTAAATTCCGATGCACCTATTCCACCGGCTTTTATGGAAGGCCTCTTGGTGCCAGTACGTAAACCGAAGCCAGGAATTACGATCACACATTATCGCCCCATTACCCTGCTTAATGCTGACTATAAGATCTTTGCACGGATGCTAGCGTCCCGATGTCGTATGTTAATTCGTGGCGTTCTCTCCCCAGAACAGACGACACCGGGTGGATCGGTGAATGTGCAAACAGCTACTAGCGAATGCCGTGATGTAATAGCGCTGGCGGAGGAGTGCCGGCTTAAAGCGGCGATGGTGGCGGTTGATTTTGACAGTGCTTTTGATAAGGTGCGCCACAACTATCTGTACGCTGTACTGGAACAAATGGGATTTCCAGACTGTTTTACTGGTCTCATTAGAAGGATTTATGGGAGCGCACAATCCTTGGTACACGTTAATGGGCGTATAGCAGGGCCCATTCAAATTCGACGTTCCATTCGCCAGGGCTGCCCTCCTTCGATGCTGCTGTTCGCGATAGCGTTGGAACCATTAATTGGGAGGCTAACAAATTCTCTTTCTGGGGTGGAACTGCGGGGCTACACCTTCAAATGTCGTGCTTATGCGGACGACCTCCTGCTGCTCGTTCGTTCTGAGGAAGAGGTGAAGACGGTTCTTGAACTGTTGTTGGACAACAGTGTGACGGCGGGTAGTGCAGTGAACATGAACAAATCGGCAGCAATGCCGGTTGGAAAGGGCCTTACGCCGGAAGAAATCAGTCCATTTCCTTATGTGCAACAATTCCGCTATCTCGGCATAGACTTTACCTCATCTGTGAAACATACTGCGGCAGTTAACTACCGACGTATTTTACAGACAACACGTACCATGGTCCGCCAACATCTCCTACGACGCCTTGATCCTTTGCAGCGAGTCGAATATCTGAACACTTATGTGGTTTCTCGAATGGTGCATATTTCGCAGATCCTGCCCCTACCACTCACGCTCGGGCATCGACTTCAATCAGCACTAGGCTATTTTGTGATGATTGGGTCGCCCCTCAAGGTGCGATACGCAACGCTCACGCTCCCTACGGACAAGGGGGGACTCGGACTTACGAATGTTCGCTGCCGAGCGACGGCGCTCCTTCTAGCCACGATGTACAAGCAATGGCGTAGCGGGCGTGATTCCCTTACATCCCGCCTACTGGATCTCCTAGTTCCAGCGTCCCTCACACCTCCGGTGGCGGTGGGCAACATTACGCCACATTTTGCGCATGTATCAACATTTATCGTGGAACTTAGTTATATCAGAGACGAGCTTCCGCGCACGAGACCACCATGCGCGAAGGATTTTTATGTTTGGCTGCTACGACGGATAAGTCGTAATGTCATTGAACTGAAACACCCCACGTTGCATTGGCCGAAGATTTGGAGACATGTGCACCAAAAATTCTTTCCTACCTTCGTTCGGGCACTGTGGTTCTCTGTCACCTGTGGCAAGTTCAACACCAACCAACGACTCCATGCAATTGGACTAGTGGACACTCCACTGTGCCCGAAATGTCGCCAAGTGGATGACGACCATCACCGCTTAACTTGTATCGCGGTGGAGGACGTATGGCTCCTAGGACGACAGATGGTGGCTTGCTACCTCCGTGTGACCCCGCAACATATTACACCTGCTTCCTTCTTACATCTGGAGAGTGACTACTTTCCGGCGACTAAATCACAGTCGATCATCTGGGTCAAAGGTTGGACGATCGCGTACCTCTATTGGGATGCTGCCAAGTCGCGACTCGACTTTTGGTATTTCTTACAGCAAGCCCACTATGAGGTTCATAGATGGTCACACTATCGGAAAACCTTTGCCAACTATCTTCAGGCAGTCTTCCTCGACCCCCCACGCAGTTGGGATGTGCCGGGTGCAGTCGGTGTGCACATTTGACAGCTGATAATGAACCTCACGCTTCTCTCAACGCTCCATATGTAATGCACATACTATACCATGAAATGATCTACATGATCTACATGTTCCTTTTAACAGGGTGATTGTGGAAAATAAATAAATATAATAAATAAAAACAACATCCCTGTATCCCTTTTCCTTTACATTTTGTGATTTATTGTACAATGATTTTCTTTTGTTTTTGTTTTAGCAGAGGATGCATTAAAAAAAAAAAAAAAGGTCAGTAGTGTGCTATGCTCTCATGTGGCCGATCTGCGTTAGATTCTACGTACCTTGCGGTGCGGTTTCATTTTCTTTTTTTAATTGTATTAAAAATTGTAACGATTAAAAAAAAATGGATAAGGCGTCGGACTTCGGATCCGAAGATTGCAGGTTCGAATCCTGTCACGGTCGTGTTTTTCCAGTTCTGAAAAAGAAACATATCTTTTTAATGTAGCAATTGAGCAGTACAAAACCGTCTGAATGTTGCCGTTGAGCATTTTGTGCTTGGAGATGATCTTGAGCTTGAAACACACACAACAAGACAGGTGTTAACTAGCGAAATGAACGGCAGAGTGGCCTCACCGCGAGGTGTGACTGGCACTTGCGCATCTAAAACAACGTCGGAAAGTAACTCGTTCGACTTTAGAGTCACATCAAGTATGTGTGTTAATTTTGACGCCGCTAGCTCTGCAGATTTTCATGCAATTACTTTACCTCTCAGAAGTGAATATGATATAAAAGTGAAGTACGTGACGAGTGTGACGTTAGGAAAACATTAGGCAGCATGGAGAGATTCTGTATGGGACCAACCAACCCAAACGATTACTGTGTGATCTGCTGCCCAGCAGGTATCCAACGAGGCAGCACGGCTAGCTCAGTCGGTAGAGCATGAGACTCTTATTCACAGGGTCGTGGGTTCGAGCCCTACGCTGGGCGGAACGGAAGTTTTTTCCGCTGCAGATGTAAATTACCGATTTTCTGATTAACGTGATGTAATGGAAATAGCAACTTTAAAATTTGCCTACGTCTCCATCAGTCGCAAGAAAACTGTATTTGAAGGTGAAGGTGATTTTGTAGACATGTGTGAAAGTCATGTTCTGAAGTGCAGGTGGTTTTGTTTGGAGAGAATATCGGCTACGTGTCAGATGTGTAGCCAAGCAGTAATGGGTCGCCATAGCTGCTAATATTAGTCGAAAATATTAAGTGTTGTCAGCTGAAGTCTGATGATTCAGACGACCATACGGACGAAGTACGCAAAAGTGCCGCTAGGCGGCGCCTGTTTCGCTCTGTGGTAGAGCATTGGTCTAGGAAACCAGGGGTCGTGAGTTCCATCCTCACAGGAGGAAGACGAATCTTGGAAATCAGTTGCGCGTCGTGGCCGTATAGAAAGCAGTATCTGTGATGAGGAACAATTAGCGACAGGCGTATTATTAAGAATTACTCTCAGATGTGATTAAGGCGAATGGAGCAGATAAAGCAATAGCCAAAGCGGTATAGCATAAGGTGGGACGAGGCAGTCTGAATTACATTTTATAGATGTATTTCTCACAAATCTCTGAGCCTCTCGCGGTCGTCGCCGTCGTCGTGCCGCTTCTGCAGAAGTAGCAAATGGCCATCGTAGCAAATGCGGCGAGGAACACCCTGCCATCGATTCCGAATGCGCAAAGTGTGTGGTCATCTTTTCCTGTCTATGATTGGTCGGTCTCGTAAGAGGTTGAATGTAGCGAATGGGTGGAAAAGAGTAAGGGGCAGGGGCTGTGTGGAACGAAAACACAGTTCCTCAGGGGGTGTGAGCGTTTCGAAATGTGTCGTATATAAGTTACTCTTGGTCGTCAGTGACCGTGTGGCCTAATGGATAAGGCATCGGACTTCGGATCCGAAGATTGCAGGTTCGAATCCTGTCACGGTCGTGTTTTTCCAGTTCTGAAAAAGAAACATACCGTTTTAATGTAGCAATTGAGCAGTACGAAACCGTCTGAATGTTGCTGTTGACCATTTTGTACTTGGAGATGATCTTGAACCTGAAACACACACAACAAGACAGGTGTTAACTAGCGAAATGGTCGGCAGAGTGCCCTCACCGCGAGTTTTGACTGGCACTTGCACATCTAAAACAACGTCGGAAAGTAACTCGTTCGGCTTTTGAGTCACATCAAGTATGTGTGTTAATTTTGACGCCGCTAGCTCTGCAGATTGTCATGCAATTCCTTTACCTCTCAGAAATGATTATGAAATAAAAGTGAAGTACGTGACGAGTGTGACGTTAGGAAAACATTAGGGAGCATGGAGAGATTCTGTATGGGACCACCCAACCCAAACGATTACTGTGTGATCTGCTGCAACGTGGCAGCACGGATAGCTCAGTCGGTAGAGCATGAGACTCTTATTCACAGGGTCGTGGGTTCGAGCCCTACGCTGGCCGGAAGGGAATTTTTTTCCGCTGCAGATGTAAATTACCGATTTTCTGATTAACGTGATGTAATGGAAATAGCAACTATAAATTTGCCTACGTCTCCATCAGTCGCAAGAAAACTGTATTTGAAGTGAAGGTGATTTTGTAGACATGTGTGAAAGTCATGTTCTGAAGTGCAAGTGGTTTTGGTTGGAGAGAACACGGCTACGTGTCAGATGTGTAGCCAAGCAGTAATGGGTCGCCATTGCTGCAAATATTAGTCGAAAATATGAAGTGTTGTCAGCTGAAGTCTGATGATTCAGACAACCGTACGGACGAAGTACGCAAACGTGCCGCTAGGCGGCGCCTGTTTAGGTCAGTGGTAGAGCATTGGTCTAGTAAACCAGGGGTCGTGAGTTCCATCCTCACAGGAGGAAGACGAATTTTGGAAATCAGTTGCGCATCGTGGCCGTATAGCAAACAGTATCTGTGATGAGGAACAATTAGCGACAGGAGTATTATTAAGAATTACTCTCAGATGTGATTAAGGCGAATGGCGCAGATAAAGCATTTGCCAAAGCGGTGCGGCATAATGTTGGACGAGGCAGTCTGAATTACATTTTATAGATGTATTTCTCACAAATCTCAGAGCCTCTCGCGGTCGTCGTCGTCGTCGTCGTCGTCGTCGTCGTCGTCGTCGCCGCTTCTGCAGAAGTAGCAAATGGCCATCGTAGCAAATGCGGCGAGGGACACCCTGCCATCGATTCCGAATGCGCAAAGTGTGTGGTCTTGTTTTCCTGTCTATGTTTGGTCGGTCTCGTAAGAGGTTGAATGTAACGAATGGGTGGGGAAGAGTAAGGGGCAATGGCTGTGTGGAACGAAAACACAGTTCCTCAGGGGGTGTGAGCGTTTCGAAATGAGTCGTAAATAAGTTATACTTGGTCGTCAGTGACCGTGTGGCCTAATCGATAAGGCGTCGGACTTCGGATCCGAAGATTGCAGCTTCGAATCCTGTCACGGTCGTGTTTTTCCAGTTCTGAAAAAGAAACATATCGTTTTAATGTAGCAATTGAGCAGTACGAAACCGTCTGAATGTTGCTGTTGAGCATTTTGTGCTTGGAGATGGTCTTGAGCTTGAAACACACACAACAAGACAGGTGTTAACTAACGAAATGAACGGCAGAGTGGCCTCACCGCGAGGTGTGACTGGCACTTGCACATCTAAAACAACGTCGGAAAGTAACTCGTTCGACTTTTGAGTCACATCAAGTATGTGTGTTAATTTTGACGCCGCTAGCTCTGCAGATTTTCATGCAATTCCTTTACCTCTCAGAAGTGAATATGATATGAAAGTGAAGTACGTGACGAGTGTGACGTTAGGAAAACATTAGGCAGCATGGAGAGATTCTGTATGGGACCAACCAACCCAAACGATTACTGTGTGATCTGCTGCCCAGCAGGTATCCAACGAGGCAGCACGGCTAGCTCAGTCGGTAGAGCATGAGACTCTTATTCACAGGGTCGTGGGTACGAGCCCTACGCTGGGCGGAACGGAATTTTTCTCCGCTGCAGATGTAAATTACCGATTTTCTGATTAACGTGATGTAATGGAAATAGCAACTTTAAAATTTGCCTACGTCTCAATCAGTCGCAAGAAAACTGTATTTGAAGTTGAAGGTGATTTTGTAGACATGTGTGAAAGTCATGTTCCGAAGTGCAGGTGGTTTTGTTTGGAGAGAACACGGCTACGTGTCAGATGTGTAGCCAAGCAGTAATGGGTCGCCATAGCTGCTAATATTAGTCGAAAATATGAAGTGTTGTCAGCTGAAGTCTGATGATTCAGACGACCGTACGGACGAAGTACGCAAAAGTGCCGCTAGGCGGCGCCTGTTTCGCTCTGTGGTAGAGCATTGGTCTAGTAAACCAGGGGTCGTGAGTTCCATCCTCACAGGAGGAAGACGAATCTTGGAAATCAGTTGCGCGTCGTGGCCGTATAGAAAGCAGTATCTGTGATGAGGAACAATTAGCGACAGGCGTATTATTAAGAATTACTCTCAGATGTGATTAAGGCGGATGGCGCAGATAAAGCATTTGCCAAAGCGGTATAGCATAAGGTGGGACGAGGCAGTCTGAATTACATTTTATAGACGTATTTCTCACAAATCTCTGAGCCTCTCGCGGTCGTCGTCGTCGCCGCCGCTTCTGCAGAAGTAGCAAATGGCCATCGTAGCAAATGCGGCGAGGGACACCCTGCCATCGATTCCGAATGCGCAAAGTGTGTGGTCTTCTTTTCCTGTCTATGTTTGGTCGGTCTCGTAAGAGGTTGAATGTAACGAATGGGTGGGGAAGAGTAAGGGGCAGTGGCTGTGTGGAACGAAAACACAGTTCCTCAGGGGGTGTGAGCGTTTCGAAATGAGTCGTAAATAAGTTATACTTGGTCGTCAGTGACCGTGTGGCCTAATCGATAAGGCGTCGGACTTCGGATCCAAAGATTGCAGCTTCGAATCCTGTCACGGTCGTGTTTTTCCAGTTCTGAAAAAGAAACATATCGTTTTAATGTAGCAATTATGCAGTACGAAACCGTCTGAATGTTGCTGTTGAGCATTTTGTGCTTGGAGATGGTCTTGAGCTTGAAACACACACAACAAGACAGGTGTTAACTAGCGAAATGAACGGCAGAGTGGCCTCACCGCGAGGTGTGACTGGCACTTGCACATCTAAAACAACGTCGGAAAGTAACTCGTTCGACTTTTGAGTCACATCAAGTATGTGTGTTAATTTTGACGCCGCTAGCTCTGCAGATTTTCATGCAATTCCTTTACCTCTCAGAAGTGAATATGATATGAAAGTGAAGTACGTGACGAGTGTGACGTTAGGAAAACATTAGGCAGCATGGAGAGATTCTGTATGGGACCAACCAACCCAAACGATTACTGTGTGATCTGCTGCCCAGCAGGTATCCAACGAGGCAGCACGGCTAGCTCAGTCGGTAGAGCATGAGACTCTTATTCGCAGGGTCGTGGGTACGAGCCCTACGCTGGGCGGAACGGAATTTTTCTCCGCTGCAGATGTAAATTACCGATTTTCTGATTAACGTGATGTAATGGAAATAGCAACTTTAAAATTTGCCTACGTCTCAATCAGTCGCAAGAAAACTGTATTTGAAGTTGAAGCTGATTTTGTAGACATGTGTGAAAGTCATGTTCCGAAGTGCAGGTGGTTTTGTTTGGAGAGAACACGGCTACGTGTCAGATGTGTAGCCAAGCAGTAATGGGTCGCCATAGCTGCTAATATTAGTCGAAAATATGAAGTGTTGTCAGCTGAAGTCTGATGATTCAGACGACCGTACGGACGAAGTACGCAAAAGTGCCGCTAGGCGGCGCCTGTTTCGCTCTGTGGTAGAGCATTGGTCTAGTAAACCAGTGGTCGTGAGTTCCATCCTCACAGGAGGAAGACGAATCTTGGAAATCAGTTGCGCGTCGTGGCAGTATAGAAAGCAGTATCTGTGATGAGGAACAATTAGCGACAGGCGTATTATTAAGAATTACTCTCAGATGTGATTAAGGCGGATGGCGCAGATAAAGCATTTGCCAAAGCGGTATAGCATAAGGTGGGACGAGGCAGTCTGAATTACATTTTATAGACGTATTTCTCACAAATCTCTGAGCCTCTCGCGGTCGTCGTCGTCGTCGTCGTCGCAACCGCTTCTGCAGATGTAGCAAATGGCCAGCGTAGCAAATGCGGCGAGGGACACCCTGCCATCGATTCCGAATGCGCAAAGTGTGTGGTCTTCTTTTCCTGTCTATGTTTGGTCGGTCTCGTAAGAGGTTGAATGTAACGAATGGGTGGGGAAGAGTAAGGGGCAGTGGCTGTGTGGAACGAAAACACAGTTTCTCAGGGGGTGTGAGCGTTTCGAAATGAGTCGTAAATAAGTTATACTTGGTCGTCAGTGACCGTGTGGCCTAATCGATAAGGCGTCGGACTTCGGATCCAAAGATTGCAGGTTCGAATCCTGTCACGGTCGTGTTTTTCCAGATCTGAAAAAGAAACATACCGTTTTAATGTAGCAATTGAGCAGTACGAAACCGTCTGAATGTTGCTGTTGACCATTTTGTACTTGGAGATGATCTTGAACCTGAAACACACACAACAAGACCGGTGTTAACTAGCGAAATGGTCGGCAGAGTGCCCTCACCGCGAGTTTTGACTGGCACTTGCACATCTAAAACAACGTCGGAAAGTAACTCGTTCGGCTTTTGAGTCACGTCGAGTATGTGTGTTAATTTTGACGCCGCTAGCTCTGCAGATTTCATGCAATTCCTTTACCTCTCAGAAATGATTATGAAATAAAAGTGAAGTACGTGACGAGTGTGACGTTAGGAAAACATTAGGGAGCATGGAGAGATTCTGTATGGGACCACCCAACCCAAACGATTACTGTGTGATCTGCTGCCCAGCAGGTATCCAACGAGGCAACACGGCTAGTTCAGTCGGTAGAGCATGAGACTCTTATTCACAGGGTTGTGGGTTCGAGCCCTACGCTGGCTGGAACGGAATTTTTTTCCGCTGCAGATGTAAATTACCGATTTTCTGATTAACGTGATGTAATGGAAATAGCAACTATAAATTTGCCTACGTCTCCATCAGTCGCAAGAAAACTGTATTTGAAGTGAAGGTGATTTTGTAGACATGTGTGAAAGTCATGTTCTGAAGTGCAAGTGGTTTTGGTTGGAGAGAACACGGCTACGTGTCAGATGTGTAGCCAAGCAGTAATGGGTCGCCATTGCTGCAAATATTAGTCGAAAATATGAAGTGTTGTCAGCTGAAGTCTGATGATTCAGACAACCGTACGGACGAAGTACGCAAACGTGCCGCTAGGCGGCGCCTGTTTAGGTCAGTGGTAGAGCATTGGTCTAGTAAACCAGGGGTCGTGAGTACCATCCTCACAGGAGGAAGACGAATTTTGGAAATCAGTTGCGCATCGTGGCCGTATAGCAAACAGTATCTGTGATGAGGAACAATTAGCGACAGGAGTATTATTAAGAATTACTCTCAAATGTGATTAAGGCGAATGGCGCAGATAAAGCATTTGCCAAAGCGGTACGGCATAAGGTTGGACGAGGCAGTCTGAATTACATTTTATAGATGTATTTCTCACAAATATCAGAGCCTCTCGCGGTCGTCGTCGTCGTCGTCGTCTTCGCCGCCGCCGCTTCTGCAGAAGTAGCAAATGGCCATCGTAGCAAATGCGGCGAGGGGCACCCTGCCATCGATTCCGAATGCGCAAAGTGTGTGGTCTTGTTTTCCTGTCTATGTTTGGTCGGTCTCGTAAGAGGTTGAATGTAACGAATGGGTGGGAAAGAGTAAGGGGCAGCGGCTGTGTGGAACGAAAGCACAATTCCTCAGGGGGTGTGAGCGTTTCGAGATGAGTCGTATATAAGTTATACTTGGTCGTCAGTGACCGTATGGCCTAATCGATAAGGCGTCGAACTTCGGATCCGAAGATTGCAGGTTCGAATCCTGTCACGGTCGTGTTTTTCCAGTTCTGAAAAATAAACATATCGTTTTAATGTAGCAATTGAGCAGTACGAAACCGTCTGAATGTTGCTGTTGAGCATTTTGTGCTTGGAGATGGTCTTGAGCTTGAAACACACACAACAAGACAGGTGTTAACTAGCGAAATGAACGGCAGAGTGGCCTCACCGCGAGGTGTGACTGGCACTTGCACATCTAAAACAACGTCGGAAAGTAACTCGTTCGACTTTTGAGTCACATCAAGTATGTGTGTTAATTTTGACGCCGCTAGCTCTGCAGATTTTCATGCAATTCCTTTACCTCTCAGAAGTGAATATGATATAAAAGTGAAGTACGTGACGAGTGTGACGTTAGGAAAACATTAGGCAGCATGGAGAGATTCTGTATGGGACCAACCAACCCAAACGAGTACTGTGTGATCTGCTGCCCAGCAGGTATCCAACGAGGCAACACGGCTAGCTCAGTCGGTAGATCTTGAGACTCTTATTCGCAGGGTCGTGGGTACGAGCCCTACGCTGGGCGGAACGGAATTTTTCTCCGCTGCAGATGTAAATTACCGATTTTCTGATTAACGTGATGTAATGGAAATAGCAACTTTAAAATTTGCCTACGTCTCAATCAGTCGCAAGAAAACTGTATTTGAAGGTGAAGGTGATTTTGTAGACATGTGTGAAAGTCATGTTCTGAAGTGCAGGTGGTTTTGTTTGGAGAGAACACGGCTACGTGTCAGATGTGTAGCCAAGCAGTAATGGGTCGGCATAGCTGCTAATATTAGTCGAAAATATGAAGTGTTGTCAGCTGAAGTCTGATGATTCAGACGACCATACGGACGAAGTACGCAAAAGTGCCGCTAGGCGGCGCCTGTTTCGCTCTGTGGTAGAGCATTGGTCTAGTAAACCAGGGGTCGTGAGTTCCATCCTCACAGGAGGAAGACGAATCTTGGAAATCAGTTGCGCGTCGTGGCCGTATAGAAAGCAGTATCTGTGATGAGGAACAATTAGCGACAGGCGTATTATTAAGAATTACTCTCAGATGTGATTAAGGCGAATGGCGCAGATAAAGCATTTGCCAAAGCGGTATAGCATAAGGTGGGACGAGGCAGTCTAAATTACATTTTATAGATGTATTTCTCACAAATCTCTGAGCCTCTCGCGGTCGTCGTCGTCGTCGCTTCTGCAGAAGTAGCAAAAGGCCATCGTAGCAAATGCGGCGAGGGACACCCTGCCATCGATTCCGAATGCGCAAAGTGTCTGGTCTTGTTTTCCTGTCTATGTTTGGTCGGTCTCGTAAGAGGTTGAATGTAACGAATGGGTGGGAAAGAGTAAGGGGCAGCGGCTGTGTGGAACGAAAGCACAATTCCTCAGGGGGTGTGAGCGTTTCGAGATGAGTCGTATATAAGTTATACTTGGTCGTCAGTGACCGTGTGGCCTAATGGATAAGGCATCGGACTTCGGATCCGAAGATTGCAGGTTCGAATCCTGTCACGGTCGTGTTTTTCCAGATCTGAAAAAGAAACATACCGTTTTAATGTAGCAATTGAGCAGTACGAAACCGTCTGAATGTTGCTGTTGACCATTTTGTACTTGGAGATGATCTTGAACCTGAAACACACACAACAAGACCGGTGTTAACTAGCGAAATGGTCGGCAGAGTGCCCTCACCGCGAGTTTTGACTGGCACTTGCACATCTAAAACAACGTCGGAAAGTAACTCGTTCGGCTTTTGAGTCACGTCAAGTATGTGTGTTAATTTTGACGCCGCTAGCTCTGCAGATTGTCATGCAATTCCTTTACCTCTCAGAAATGATTATGAAATAAAAGTGAAGTACGTGACGAGTGTGACGTTAGGAAAACATTAGGGAGCATGGAGAGATTCTGTATGGGACCACCCAACCCAAACGATTACTGTGTGATCTGCTGCCCAGCAGGTATCCAACGAGGCAACACGGCTAGTTCAGTCGGTAGAGCATGAGACTCTTATTCACAGGGTTGTGGGTTCGAGCCCTACGCTGGCTGGAACGGAATTTTTTTCCGCTGCAGATGTAAATTACCGATTTTCTGATTAACGTGATGTAATGGAAATAGCAACTATAAATTTGCCTACGTCTCCATCAGTCGCAAGAAAACTGTATTTGAAGTGAAGGTGATTTTGTAGACATGTGTGAAAGTCATGTTCTGAAGTGCAAGTGGTTTTGGTTGGAGAGAACACGGCTACGTGTCAGATGTGTAGCCAAGCAGTAATGGGTCGCCATTGCTGCAAATATTAGTCGAAAATATGAAGTGTTGTCAGCTGAAGTCTGATGATTCAGACAACCGTACGGACGAAGTACGCAAACGTGCCGCTAGGCGGCGCCTGTTTAGGTCAGTGGTAGAGCATTGGTCTAGTAAACCAGGGGTCGTGAGTACCATCCTCACAGGAGGAAGACAAATTTTGGAAATCAGTTGCGCATCGTGGCCGTATAGCAAACAGTATCTGTGATGAGGAACAATTAGCGACAGGAGTATTATTAAGAATTACTCTCAGATGTGATTAAGGCGAATGGCGCAGATAAAGCATTTGCCAAAGCGGTGCGGCATAATGTTGGACGAGGCAGTCTGAATTACATTTTATAGATGTATTTCTCACAAATCTCAGAGCCTCTCGCGGTCGTCGTCGTCGTCGTCGTCGTCGCCGCCGCCACCGCTTCTGCAGAAGTAGCAAATGGCCATCGTAGCAAATGCGGCGAGGAACACCCTGCCATCGATTCCGAATGCGCAAAGTGTGTGGTCTTCTTTTCCTGTCTATGTTTGGTCGGTCTCGTAAGAGGTTGAATGTAACGAATGGGTGGAAAAGAGTAAGGGGCAGGGGCTGTGTGGAACGAAAACACAGTTCCTCAGGGGGTGTGAGCGTTTCGAAATGGGTCGTATATAAGTTACACTTGGTCGTCAGTAACCGTGTGGCCTAATGGATAAGGCGTCGGACTTCGGATCCGAAGATTGCAGCTTCGAATCCTGTCACGGTCGTGTTTTTCCATTTCTGAAAAAGCAACATACCGTTTTAATGTAGCAATTGAGCAGTACGAAACCGTCTGAATGTTGCTGTTGACCATTTTGTGTATGGAGATGGTCTTGAGCTTGAACACACACAACAAGACCGGTGTTAACTAGCGAAATGGTCGGCAGAGTGGCCTCACCGCGAGGTGTGACTGGCACTTGCACATCTAAAACAACGTCGGAAAGTAACTCGTTCGACTTTTGAGTCACATCAAGTATGTGTGTTAATTTTGACGCCGCTAGCTCTGCAGATTTTCATGCAATTCCTTTACCTCTCAGAAGTGAATATGATATAAAAGTGAAGTACGTGACGAGTGTGACGTTAGGAAAACATTAGGCAGCATGGAGAGATTCTGTATGGGACCAACCAACCCAAACGAGTACTGTGTGATCTGCTGCCCAGCAGGTATCCAACGAGGCAGCACGGCTAGCTCAGTCGGTAGATCTTGAGACTCTTATTCGCAGGGTCGTGGGTACGAGCCCTACGCTGGGCGGAACGGAATTTTTCTCCGCTGCAGATGTAAATTACCGATTTTCTGATTAACGTGATGTAATGGAAATAGCAACTTTAAAATTTGCCTACGTCTCAATAAGTCGCAAGAAAACTGTATTTGAAGGTGAAGGTGATTTTGTAGACATGTGTGAAAGTCATGTTCTGAAGTGCAGGTGGTTTTGTTTGGAGAGAACACGGCTACGTGTCAGATGTGTAGCCAAGCAGTAATGGGTCGGCATAGCTGCTAATATTAGTCGAAAATATGAAGTGTTGTCAGCTGAAGTCTGATGATTCAGACGACCATACGGACGAAGTACGCAAAAGTGCCGCTAGGCGGCGCCTGTTTCGCTCTGTGGTAGAGCATTGGTCTAGTAAACCAGGGGTCGTGAGTTCCATCCTCACAGGAGGAAGACGAATCTTGGAAATCAGTTGCGCGTCGTGGCCGTATAGAAAGCAGTATCTGTGATGAGGAACAATTAGCGACAGGCGTATTATTAAGAATTACTCTCAGATGTGATTAAGGCGAATGGTGCAGATAAAGCATTTGCCAAAGCGGTACGGCATAAGGTTGGACGAGGCAGTCTGAATTACATTTTATAGATGTATTTCTCACAAATATCAGAGCCTCTCGCGGACGTCGTCGTCGTCGTCGTCGACGTCGTCTTCGCCGCCGCCGCTTCTGCAGAAGTAGCAAATGGCCATCGTAGCAAATGCGGCGAGGGACACCCTGCCATCGATTCCGAATGCGCAAAGTGTGTGGTCTTCTTTTCCTGTCTATGTTTGGTCGGTCTCGTAAGAGGTTGAATGTAACGAATGGGTGGGAAAGAGTAAGGGGCAGCGGCTGTGTGGAACGAAAACACAATTCCTCAGGGGGTGTGAGCGTTTCGAGATGAGTCGTATATAAGTTATACTTGGTCGTCAGTGACCGTGTGGCCTAATGGATAAGGCATCGGACTTCGGATCCGAAGATTGCAGGTTCGAATCCTGTCACGGTCGTGTTTTTCCAGTTCTGAAAAAGAAACATACCGTTTTAATGTAGCAATTGAGCAGTACGAAACCGTCTGAATGTTGCTGTTGACCATTTTGTACTTGGAGATGATCTTGAACCTGAAACACACACAACAAGACCGGTGTTAACTAGCGAAATGGTCGGCAGAGTGCCCTCACCGCGAGATTTGACTGGCACTTGCACATCTAAAACAACGTCGGAAAGTAACTCGTTCGGCTTTTGAGTCACATCAAGTATGTGTGTTAATTTTGACGCCGCTAGCTCTGCAGATTGTCATGCAATTCCTTTACCTCTCAGAAATGATTATGAAATAAAAGTGAAGTACGTGACGAGTGTGACGTTAGGAAAACATTAGGAAGCATGGAGAGATTCTGTATGGGACCACCCAACCCAAACGATTACTGTGTGATCTGCTGCCCAGCAGGTATCCAACGAGGCAGCACGGCTAGCTCAGTCGGTAGAGCATGAGACTCTTATTCACAGCGTCGTGGGTTCGAGCCCTACGCTGGCCGGACCGGAATTTTTTTCCGCTGCAGATGTAAATTACCGATTTTCTGATTAACGTGGTGTAATGGAAATAGCAACTTTAAAATTTGCCTACGTCTCCATCAGTCGCAAGAGAACTGTATTTGAAGTGAAGGTGATTTTGTAGACATGTGTGAAAGTCATGTTCTGAAGTGCAAGTGGTTTTGGTTGGAGAGAACACGGCTACGTGTCAGATGTGTAGCCAAGCAATAATGGGTCGCAATAGCTGCAAATATTAGTCGAAAATATGAAGTGTTGTCAGCTGAAGTCTGATGATTCAGACGACCGTACGGACGAAGTACGCAAAAGTGCCGCTAGGCGGCGCCTGTTTAGCTCAGTGGTAGAGCATTGGTCTAGTAAACCAGGGGTCGTGAGTTCCATCCTCACAGGAGGAAGACGAATCTTGGAAATCAGTTGCGCGTCGTGGCCGTATAGAAAGAAGTATCTGTGATGAGGAACAATTAGCGACAGGAGTATTATTAAGAATTACTCTCAGATGTGATTAAGGCGGATGGCGCAGATAAAGCATTTGCCAAAGCGGTATAGCATAAGGTGGGACGAGGCAGTCTGAATTACATTTTATAGATGTATTTCTCACAAATCTCAGCGCCTCTCACGGTCGTCGTCGTCGTCGTCGTCGTCGTCGTCGTCTTGCCGCCGCTTCTGCAGAAGTAACAAATGGCCATCGTAGCAAATGCGGCGAGGGGCACCCTGCCATCGATTCCGAATGCGCAAAGTGTGTGGTCTTCTTTTCCTGTCTATGTTTGGTCGGTCTCGTAAGAGGTTGAATGTAACGAATGGGTGGGAAAGAGTAAGGGGCAGCGGCTGTGTGGAACGAAAACACAATTCCTCAGGGGGTGTGAGCGTTTCGAGATGAGTCGCATATAAGTTACACTTGGTCGTCAGTGACCGTGTGGCCTAATGGATAAGGCGTCGGACTTCGGATCCGAAGATTGCAGGTTCGAATCCTGTCACAGTCGTGTTTTTCCAGTTCTGAAAAAGAAACATATCGTTTTAACGTAGCAATTGAGCAGTACGAAACCGTCTGAATGTTGCTGTTGAGCATTTTGTGCTTGGAGATGGTCTTGAGCATGAAACACACACAACAAGACAGGTGTTAACTAGCGAAATGGTCGGCAGAGTGGCCTCACCGCGAGGTGAGACTGGCACTTGCACATCTAAAACAACGTCGGAAATTAAATCGTTCGGCTTTTGAGTCACATCAAGTAAGTGTGTTAATTTTGACGCCGCTAGCTCTGCAGATTTTCATGCAATTCCTTTACCTCTCAGAAGTGAATATGATATAAAAGTGAAGTACGCGACGAGTGTGACGTTAGGAAAACATTAGGCAGCATGGACAGATTCTGTATGGGACCACAAAACCCAAACGAGTACTGTGTGATCTGCTACCCAGCAGGTATCCAACGCGGCAGCACGGCTAGCTCAGTCGGTAGAGCATGTGATTCTTAATCAGAGGGTCGTGGGTTCCAGCCCTACGCTGGGCGGAACGGAATTTTTTCCGCTGCAGATGTAAATTGCCGATTTTCTGACTAACGTGATGCAATGGAAATAGCAACTTTAAAATTTGCCTACGTCTCCATCAGTCGCAAGAGAACTGTATTTGAAGTGAAGGTGATTTTGTAGACATGTGTGAAAGTCATGTTCTGAAGTGCAAGTGGTTTTGGTTGGAGAGAACACGGCTACGTGTCAGATGTGTAGCCAAGCAGTAATGGGTCGCCATAGCTGCAAATATTAGTCGAAAATATGAAGTGTTGTCAGCTGAAGTCTGATGATTCAGACGACCGTACGGACGAAGTACGCAAAAGTGCCGCTAGGCGGCGCCTGTTTAGGTCAGTGGTAGAGCATTGGTCTAGTAAACCAGGGGTCGTGAGTTCCATCCTCACAGGAGGAAGACGAATTTTGTAAATCAGTTGCTCATCGTGGCCGTATAGCAAACAGTATGTGTGATGAGGAACAATTAGCGACAGGAGTATTATTAAGAATTACTCTCAGATGTGATTAATGCGAATGGCGCAGATAAAGCATTTGCCAAAGCGGTACGGCATAAGATTGGACGAGGCAGTCTGAATTACATTTTATAGATGTATTTCTCACAAATCTCAGAGCCTCTCGCGTTCGTCGTCGTCGTCGTCGTCGTCGTCGTCGCCGCCGCTTCTGCAGAAGTAGCAAATGGCCATCGTAGCAAATGCGGCGAGGGACACCCTGCCATCGATTCCGAATGCGCAAAGTGTGTGGTCTTGTTTTCCTGTCTATGTTTGGTCGGTCTCGTAAGAGGTTGAATGTAACAAATGGGTGGGAAAGAGTAAGGGGCAGCGGCTGTGTGGAGCGAAAGCACAATTCCTCAGGGGGTGTGAGCGTTTCGAGATGAGTCGTATATAAGTTACACTTGGTCGTCAGTGACCGTGTGGCCTAATGGATAAGGCGTCGGACTTCGGATCCGAAGATTGCAGGTTCGATTCCTGTCACGGTCGTGTTTTTCCAGTTGTGAAAAAGAAACATACCGTTTTAATGTAGCAATTGAGCAGTACGAAACCGTCTGAATGTTGCTGTTGACCATTTTGTGTATGGAGATGGTCTTGAGCTTGAACACACACAACAAGACCGGTGTTAACTAGCGAAATGGTCGGCAGAGTGGCCTCACCGCGAGGTGTGACTGGCACTTGCACATCTAAAACAACGTCGGAAAGTAACTCGTTCGGCTTTTGTGTCACATCAAGTATGTGTGTTAATTTTGACGCCGCTAGCTCTGCAGATTGTCATGCAATTCCTTTACCTCTCAGAAATGATTATGAAATAAAAGTGAAGTACGTGACGAGTGTGACGTTAGGAAAACATTAGGAAGCATGGAGAGATTCTGTATGGGACCACCCAACCCAAACGATTACTGTGTGATCTGCTGCCCAGCAGGTATCCAACGAGGCAGCACGGCTAGCTCAGTCGGTAGAGCATGAGACTCTTATTAACAGGGTCGTGGGATCGAGCCCTTCGCTGGCCGGAACGGAATTTTTTTCCGCTGCAGATGTAAATTACCGATTTTCTGATTAACGTGGTGTAATGGAAATAGCAACTTTAAAATTTGCCTACGTCTCCATCAGTCGCTAGAAAACTGTATTTGAAGTAAAGGTGATTTTGTAGACATGTGTGAAAGTCATGTTCTGAAGTGCAAGTGGTTTTGGTTGGAGAGAACACGGCTACGTGTCAGATGTGTAGCCAAGCAGTAATGGGTCGCAATAGCTGCAAATATTAGTCGAAAATATGAAGTGTTGTCAGCTGAAGTCTGATGATTCAGACGACCGTACGGACGAAGTACGCAAAAGTGCCGCTAGGCGGCGCCTGTTTAGCTCAGTGGTAGAGCATTGGTCTAGTAAACCAGGGGTCGTGAGTTCCATCCTCACAGGAGGAAGACGAATTTTGGAAATCAGTTGCGCATCGTGGCCGTATAGCAAACAGTATCTGTGATGAGGAACAATTAGCGACAGGAGTATTATTAAGAATTACTCTCAGATGAGATTAAGGCGAATGACGCAGATAAAGCATTTGCCAAAACGATACGGCATAAGTTTGGACGAGGCAGTCTGAATTACATTTTATAGATGTATTTCTCACAAATATCAGAGCCTCTCGCGGTCGTCGTCGTCGTCGTCGTCGTCGTCGTCGTCTTCGCCGCCGCCGCTTCTGCAGAAGTAGCAAATGGCCATCGTAGCAAATGCGGCGAGGGACACCCTGCCATCGATTCCGAATGCGCAAAGTGTGTGGTCTTCTTTTCCTGTCTATGTTTGGTCGGTCTCGTAAGAGGTTGAATGTAACGAATGGGTGGGAAAGAGTAAGGGGCAGCGGCTGTGTGGAACGAAAGCACAGTTCCTCAGGGGGTGTGAGCGTTTCGAAATGAGTCGTATGTAAGTTACAATTGGTCGTCAGTGACCGTGTGGCCTAATGGATAAGGCGTCGGACTTCGGATCCGAAGATTGCAGGTTCGAATCCTGTCACGGTCGTGTTTTTCCAGTTCTGAAAAAGAAACATACCGTTTTAATGTAGCAATTGAGCAGTACGAAACCGTCTGAATGTTGCTGTTGACCATTTTGTACTTGGAGATGGTCTTGAACCTGAAACACACACAACAAGACCGGTGTTAACTAGCGAAATGGTCGGCAGAGTGCCCTCACCGCGAGTTTTGACTGGCACTTGCACATCTAAAACAACGTCGGAAAGTAACTCGTTCGGCTTTTGAGTCACATCAAGTATGTGTGTTAATTTTGACGCCGCTAGCTCTGCAGATTGTCATGCAATTCCTTTACCTCTCAGAAATGATTATGAAATAAAAGTGAAGTACGTGACGAGTGTGACGTTAGGAAAACATTAGGAAGCATGGAGAGATTCTGTATGGGACCACCCAACCCAAACGATTACTGTGTGATCTGCTGCCCAGCAGGTATCCAACGAGGCAGCACGGCTAGCTCAGTCGGTAGAGCATGAGACTCTTATTCACAGGGTCGTGGGTTCGAGCCCTACGCTGGCCGGAACGGAATTTTTTTCCGCTGCAGATGTAAATTACCGATTTTCTGATTAACGTGGTGTAATGGAAATAGCAACTTTAAAATTTGCCTACGTCTCCATCAGTCGCTAGAAAACTGTATTTGAAGTGAAGGTGATTTTGTAGACATGTGTGAAAGTCGTGTTCTGAAGTGCAAGTGGTTTTGGTTGGAGAGAACACGGCTACGTGTCAGATGTGTAGCCAAGCAATAATGGGTCGCAATAGCTGCAAATATTAGTCGAAAATATGAAGTGTTGTCAGCTGAAGTCTGATGATTCAGACGACCGTACGGACGAAGTACGCAAAAGTGCCGCTAGGCGGCGCCTGTTTAGCTCAGTGGTAGAGCATTGGTCTAGTAAACCAGGGGTCGTGAGTTCCATCCTCACAGGAGGAAGACGAATCTTGGAAATCAGTTGCGCGTCGTGGCCGTATAGAAAGAAGTATCTGTGATGAGGAACAATTAGCGACAGGCGTATTATTAAGAATTACTCTCAGATGTGATTAAGGCGGATGGCGCAGATAAAGCATTTGCCAAAGCAGTATAGCATAAGGTGGGACGAGGCAGTCTGAATTACATTTTATAGATGTATTTCTCACAAATCTCAGAGCCTCTCACGGTCGTCGTCGTCGTCGTCGTCTTGCCGCCGCTTCTGCAGAAGTAACAAATGGCCATCGTAGCAAATGCGGCGAGGGACACCCTGCCATCGATTCCGAATGCGCAAAGTGTGTGGTCTTCTTTTCCTGTCTATGTTTGGTCGGTCTCGTAAGAGGTTGAATGTAACGAATGGGTGGGAAAGAGTAAGGGGCAGCGGCTGTGTGGAACGAAAACACAATTCCTCAGGGGGTGTGAGCGTTTCGAGATGAGTCGCATATAAGTTACACTTGGTCGTCAGTGACCGTGTGGCCTAATGGATAAGGCGTCGGACTTCGGATCCGAAGATTGCAGGTTCGAATCCTGTCACAGTCGTGTTTTTCCAGTTCTGAAAAAGAAACATATCGTTTTAACGTAGCAATTGAGCAGTACGAAACCGTCTGAATGTTGCTGTTGAGCATTTTGTGCTTGGAGATGGTCTTGAGCATGAAACACACACAACAAGACAGGTGTTAACTAGCGAAATGGTCGGCAGAGTGGCCTCACCGCGAGGTGAGACTGGCACTTGCACATCTAAAACAACGTCGGAAATTAAATCGTTCGACTTTTGAGTCACATCAAGTAAGTGTGTTAATTTTGACGCCGCTAGCTCTGCAGATTTTCATGCAATTCCTTTACCTCTCAGAAGTGAATATGATATAAAAGTGAAGTACGTGACGAGTGTGACGTTAGGAAAACATTAGGCAGCATGGACAAATTCTGTATGGGACCACAAAACCCAAACGAGTACTGTGTGATCTGCTACCCAGCAGGTATCCAACGCGGCAGCACGGCTAGCTCAGTCGGTAGAGCATGTGATTCTTAATCACAGGGTCGTGGGTTCGAGCCCTACGCTGGGCGGAACGGAATTTTTTCCGCTGCAGATGTAAATTACCGATTTTCTGACTAACGTGATGCAATGGAAATAGCAACTTTAAAATTTGCCTACGTCTCCATCAGTCGCAAGAGAACTGTATTTGAAGTGAAGGTGATTTTGTAGACATGTGTGAAAGTCATGTTCTGAAGTGCAAGTGGTTTTGGTTGGAGAGAACACGGCTACGTGTCAGATGTGTAGCCAAGCAGTAATGGGTCGCCATAGCTGCAAATATTAGTCGAAAATATGAAGTGTTGTCAGCTGAAGTCTGATGATTCAGACGACCGTACGGACGAAGTACGCAAAAGTGCCGCTAGGCGGCGCCTGTTTAGGTCAGTGGTAGAGCATTGGTCTAGTAAACCAGGGGTCGTGAGTTCCATCCTCACAGGAGGAAGACGAATTTTGTAAATCAGTTGCTCATCGTGGCCGTATAGCAAACAGTATGTGTGATGAGGAACAATTAGCGACAGGAGTATTATTAAGAATTACTCTCAGATGTGATTAATGCGAATTTCGCAGATAAAGCATTTGCCAAAGCGGTACGGCATAAGATTGGACGAGGCAGTCTGAATTACATTTTATAGATGTATTTCTCACAAATCTCAGAGCCTCTCGCGTTCGTCGTCGTCGTCGTCGTCGTCGTCGCCGCCGCCGCTTCTGCAGAAGTAGCAAATGGCCATCGTAGCAAATGCGGCGAGGGACACCCTGCCATCGATTCCGAATGCGCAAAGTGTGTGGTCTTGTTTTCCTGTCTATGTTTGGTCGGTCTCGTAAGAGGTTGAATGTAACAAATGGGTGGGAAAGAGTAAGGGGCAGCGGCTGTGTGGAACGAAAGCACAATTCCTCAGGGGGTGTGAGCGTTTCGAGATGAGTCGTATATAAGTTACACTTGGTCGTCAGTGACCGTGTGGCCTAATGGATAAGGCGTCGGACTTCGGATCCGAAGATTGCAGGTTCGAATCCTGTCACGGTCGTGTTTTTCCAGTTCTGAAAAAGAAACATACCGTTTTAATGTAGCAATTGAGCAGTACGAAACCGTCTGAATGTTGCTGTTGACCATTTTGTACTTGGAGATGATCTTGAACCTGAAACACACACAACAAGACCGGTGTTAACTAGCGAAATGGTCGGCAGAGTGCCCTCACCGCGAGTTTTGACTGGCACTTGCACATCTAAAACAACGTCGGAAAGTAACTCGTTCGGCTTTTGAGTCACATCAAGTATGTGTGTTAATTTTGACGCCGCTAGCTCTGCAGATTGTCATGCAATTCCTTTACCTCTCAGAAATGATTATGAAATAAAAGTGAAGTACGTGACGAGTGTGACGTTAGGAAAACATTAGGGAGCATGGAGAAATTCTGTATGGGACCACCCAACCCAAACGATTACTGTGTGATCTGCTGCCCAGCAGGTATCCAACGAGGCAGCACGGCTAGCTCAGTCGGTAGAGCATGAGACTCTTATACACAGGGTTGTGGGTTCGAGCCCTACGCTGGCCGGAACGGAATTTTTTTCCGCTGCAGATGTAAATTACCGATTTTCTGATTAACGTGATGTAATGGAAATAGCAACTATAAATTTGCCTACGTCTCCATCAGTCGCAAGAAAACTGTATTTGAAGTGAAGGTGATTTTGTAGACATGTGTGAAAGTCATGTTCTGAAGTGCAAGTGGTTTTGGTTGGAGAGAACACGGCTACGTGTCAGATGTGTAGCCAAGCAGTAATGGGTCGTCATTGCTGCAAATATTAGTCGAAAATATGAAGTGTTGTCAGCTGAAGTCTGGTGATTCAGACAACCGTACGGACGAAGTACGCAAACGTGCCGCTAGGCGGCGCCTGTTTAGGTCAGTGGTAGAGCATTGGTCTAGTAAACCAGGGGTCGTGAGTTCCATCCTCACAGGAGGAAGACGAATTTTGGAAATCAGTTGCGCATCGTGGCCGTATAGCAAACAGTATCTGTGATGAGGAACAATTAGCGACAGGAGTATTATTAAGAATTACTCTCAGATGAGATTAAGGCGAATGGCGCAGATAAAGCTTTTGCCAAAGCGGTACGGCATAAGGTTGGACGAGGCAGTCTGAATTACATTTTATAGATGTATTTCTCACAAATATCAGAGCCTCTCGCGGTCGTCGTCGTCGTCGTCGTCGTCGTCTTCGCCGCCGCCGCTTCTGCAGAAGTAGCAAATAGCCATCGTAGCAAATGCGGCGAGGGACACCCTGCCATCGATTCCGAATGCGCAAAGTGTGTGGTCTTCTTTTCCTGTCTATGTTTGGTCGGTCTCGTAAGAGGTTGAATGTAACGAATGGGTGGGAAAGAGTAAGGGGCAGCGGCTGTGTGGAACGAAAACACAATTCCTCAGGGGGTGTGAGCGTTTCGAGATGAGTCGTATATAAGTTATACTTAGTTGTCAGTGACCATGTGGCCTAATGGATAAGGCATCGGACTTCGGATCCGAAGATTGCAGGTTCGAATCCTGTCACGGTCGTGTTTTTCCAGTTCTGAAAAAGAAACATACCGTTTTAATGTAGCAATTGAGCAGTACGAAACCGTCTGAATGTTGCTGTTGACCATTTTGTACTTGGAGATGATCTTGAACCTGAAACACACACAACAAGACCGGTGTTAACTAGCGAAATGGTCGGCAGAGTGCCCTCACCGCGAGTTTTGACTGGCACTTGCACATCTAAAACAACGTCGGAAAGTAACTCGTTCGGATTTTGACTCACATCAAGTATGTGTGTTAATTTTGACGCCGCTAGCTCTGCAGATTGTCATGCAATTCCTTTACCTCTCAGAAATGATTATGAAATAAAAGTGAAGTACGTGACGAGTGTGACGTTAGGAAAACATTAGGGAGCATGGAGAAATTCTGTATGGGACCACCCAACCCAAACGATTACTGTGTGATCTGCTGCCCAGCAGGTATCCAACGAGGCAGCACGGCTAGCTCAGTCGGTAGAGCATGAGACTCTTATTCACAGGGTTGTGGGTTCGAGCCCTACGCTGGCCGGAACGGAATTTTTTTCCGCTGCAGATGTAAATTACCGATTTTCTGATTAACGTGATGTAATGGAAATAGCAACTATAAATTTGCCTACGTCTCCATCAGTCGCAAGAAAACTGTATTTGAAGTGAAGGTGATTTTGTAGACATGTGTGAAAGTCATGTTCTGAAGTGCAAGTGGTTTTGGTTGGAGAGAACACGGCTACGTGTCAGATGTGTAGCCAAGCAGTAATGGGTCGCCATTGCTGCAAATATTAGTCGAAAATATGAAGTGTTGTCAGCTGAAGTCTGATGATTCAGACAACCGTACGGACGAAGAACGCAAACGTGCCGCTAGGCGGCGCCTGTTTAGGTCAGTGGTAGAGCATTGGTCTAGTAAACCAGGGGTCGTGAGTTCCATCCTCACAGGAGGAAGACGAATTTTGGAAATCAGTTGCGCATCGTGGCCGTATAGCAAACAGTATCTGTGATGAGGAACAATTAGCGACAGGAGTATTATTAAGAATTACTCTCAGATGTGATTAAGGCGAATGGCGCAGATAAAGCATTTGCCAAAGCGGTACGGCATAAGGTTGGACGAGGCAGTCTGAATTACATTTTATAGATGTATTTCTCACAAATCTCAGAGCCTCTCGCGTTCGTCGTCGTCGTCGCCGTCGTCTTCGCCGAAGCCGCTTCTGCAGAAGTAGCAAATGGCCATCGTAGCAAATGCGGCGAGGGACACCCTGCCATCGATTCCGAATGCGCAAAGTGTGTGGTCTTGTTTTCCTGTCTATGTTTATTTGGTCTCGTAAGAGGCTGAATGTAACGAATGGGTGGGAAAGAGTAAGGGGCAGCGGCTGTGTGGAACGAAAGCACAGTTCCTCAGGGGGTGTGAGCGTTTCGAAATGAGTCGTATGTAAGTTACAATTGGTCGTCAGTGACCGTGTGGCCTAATGGATAAGTCGTCGGACTTCGGATCCGAAGATTGCAGGTTCGTATCCTGTCACGGTCGTGTTTTTCCAGTTCTGAAAAAGAAACATACCGTTTTAATGTAGCAATTGAGCAGTACGAAACCGTCTGAATGTTGCTGTTGACCATTTTGTACTTGGAGATGGTCTTGAACCTGAAACACACACAACAAGACCGGTGTTAACTAGCGAAATGGTCGGCAGAGTGCCCTCACCGCGAGTTTTGACTGGCACTTGCACATCTAAAACAACGTCGGAAAGTAACTCGTTCGGCTTTTGAGTCACATCAAGTATGTGTGTTAATTTTGACGCCGCTAGCTCTGCAGATTGTCATGCAATTCCTTTACCTCTCAGAAATGATTATGAAATAAAAGTGAAGTACGTGACGAGTGTGACGTTAGGAAAACATTAGGAAGCATGGAGAGATTCTGTATGGGACCACCCAACCCAAACGATTACTGTGTGATCTGCTGCCCAGCAGGTATCCAACGAGGCAGCACGGTTAGCTCAGTCGGTAGAGCATGAGACTCTTATTCACAGGGTCGTGGGTTCGAGCCCTACGCTGGCCGGAACGGAATTTTTTTCCGCTGCAGATGTAAATTACCGATTTTCTGATTAACGTGGTGTAATGGAAATAGCAACTTTAAAATTTGCCTACGTCTCCATCAGTCGCTAGAAAACTGTATTTGAAGTGAAGGTGATTTTGTAGACATGTGTGAAAGTCATGTTCTGAAGTGCAAGTGGTTTTGGTTGGAGAGAACACGGCTACGTGTCAGATGCGTAGCCAAGCAATAATGGGTCGCAATAGCTGCAAATATTAGTCGAAAATATGAAGTGTTGTCAGCTGAAGTCTGATGATTCAGACGACCGTACGGACGAAGTACGCAAAAGTGCCGCTAGGCGGCGCCTGTTTAGCTCAGTGGTGGAGCATTGGTCTAGTAAACCAGGGGTCGTGAGTTCCATCCTCACAGGAGGAAGACGAATCTTGGAAATCAGTTGCGCGTCGTGGCCGTATAGAAAGAAGTGTCTGTGATGAGGAACAATTAGCGACAGGCGTATTATTAAGAATTACTCTCAGATGTGATTAAGGCGGATGGCGCAGATAAAGCATTTGCCAAAGCGGTATAGCATAAGGTGGGACGAGGCAGTCTGAATTACATTTTATAGATGTATTTCTCACAAATCTCTGAGCCTCTCACGGTCGTCGTCGTCGTTGTCGTCGCCGCTTCTGCAGAAGTAGCAAATGGCCATCGTAGCAAATGCGGCGAGGGACACCCTGCCATCGATTCCGAATGCGCAAAGTGTGTGGTCTTGTTTTCCTGTCTATGTTTGGTCGGTCTCGTAAGAGGTTGAATGTAACAAATGGGTGGGAAAGAGTAAGGGGCAGCGGCTGTGTGGAACGAAAGCACAATTCCTCAGGGGGTGTGAGCGTTTCGAGATGAGTCGTATATAAGTTACACTTGGTCGTCAGTGACCGTGTGGCCTAATGGATAAGGCGTCGGACTTCGGATCCGAAGATTGCAGGTTCGAATCCTGTCACAGTCGTGTTTTTCCAGTTCTGAAAAAGAAACATATCGTTTTAACGTAGCAATTGAGCAGTACGAAACCGTCTGAATGTTGCTGTTGAGCATTTTGTGCTTGGAGATGGTCTTGAGCATGAAACACACACAACAAGACAGGTGTTAACTAGCGAAATGGTCGGCAGAGTGGCCTCACCGCGAGGTGTGACTGGCACTTGCACATCTAAAAGAACGTCGGAACATAAATCGTTCGACTTTTGAGTCACATCAAATAAGTGTGTTAATTTTGACGCCGCTAGCTCTGCAGATTTTCATGCAATTCCTTTACCTCTCAGAAGTGAATATGATATAAAAGTGAAGTACGTGACGAGTGTGACGTTAGGAAAACATTAGGCAGCATGGACAGATTCTGTATGGGACCACAAAACCCAAACGAGTACTGTGTGATCTGCTGCCCAGCAGGTATCCAACGAGGCAGCACGGCTAGCTCAGTCGGTAGAGCATGTGATTCTTAATCACAGGGTCGTGGGTTCGAGCCCTACGCTGGGCGGCACGGAATTTTTTCCGCTGCAGATGTAAATTACCGATTTTCTGACTAACGTGATGTAATGGAAATAGCAACTTTAAAATTTGCCTACGTCTCCATCAGTCGCAAGAAAACTGTATTTGAAGTGAAGGTGATTTTGTAGACATGTGTGAAAGTCATGTTCTGAAGTGCAAGTGGTTTTGGTTGGAGAGAACACGGCTACGTGTCAGATGTGTAGTCAAGCAGTAATGGGTCGCCATAGCTGCAAATATTAGTCGAAAATATGAAGTGTTGTCAGCTGAAGTCTGATGATTCAGACGACCGTACGGACGAAGTACGCAAAAGTTCCGCTAGGCCGCGCCTCTTTAGCTCAGTGGTAAAGCACTGGTCTAGTAAACCAGGGGTCGTGAGTTCCATCCTCACAGGAGGAAGGCAAATTTTGGAAATCAGTTGCGCATCATGGCCGCATAGCAAACAGTATCTGTGATGACGAACAATTAGCGACAGGCGTTTTATTAAGAATTGCTCTGAGATGTGATTAAGGCGAATGGCGCAGGTAAAGCATTTGCCAAAGCTGTATGGCATAAGGTGGGACGAGGCAGTCTGAATTACATTTTATAGATGTATTTCTCACAAATCTCTGAGCCTCTCACGGTCGTCGTCGTCGTTGTCGTCGCCGCTTCTGCAGAAGTAGCAAATGGCCATCGTAGCAAATGCGGCGAGGGACACCCTGCCATCGATTCCGAATGCGCAAAGTGTGTGGTCTTGTTTTCCTGTCTATGTTTGGTCGGTCTCGTAAGAGGTTGAATGTAACGAATGGGTGGGAAAGAGTAAGGGGCAGCGGCTGTGTGGAACGAAAACACAATTCCTCAGGGGGTGTGAGCGTATCGAGATGAGTCGTATATAAGTTATACTAGATCGTCAGTGACCGTGTGGCCTAATGTATAAGGCGTCGGTCTTTGGATCCGAAGATTGCAGGTTCGAATCCTGTCACGGTCGTGCTTTTCCAGTTCTGAAAAAGAAACGTACCGTTTTAATGTAGCAATTGTGCAGTACGAAACCGTCTGATTGTTGCTGTTGACCATTTTGTGCTTGGAGATGGTCTTGAGCTTGAAACACACACAATAAGACCGGTGTTAACTAGCGAAATGGTCGGCAGAGTGCCCACACCACGTGGTTTGACTGGCACTTGCACATCTAAAACAACGTCGGAAAGTAACTCGGTTCGGCTTTTGAGTCACGTCAAGTATGTGTGTTAATTTTGACGCCGCAAGCTCTGCAGATTGTCATGCAATTCCTATACCTCTCAGAATTGATTATGAAATAAAAGTGAAGTACGTGACGATTGTGACGTTAGGAAAACATTAGGCAGCATGGAGAAATTCTGTATGGGACCAACAAACCCAAACGAGTACTGTGTAATCTGCTACCCAGCAGGTATCAACGAGGCAGCAGTGCCAGCTCAGTCGGTAGAGCATGAGACTCTTAATCACAAGGTCGTGTGTTCGAGCCCCACGCTGGGCGGAACGGAATTTTTCTCCGCTGCAGATGTAAATTACCGATTTTCTGGTTAACGTGATGTAATGGAAATAGCAACTTTAAAATTTGCCTACGTCTCAATCAGTCGCAAGAAAACTGTATCTGAAGGTGAAGGTGATTTTGTAGACATGTGTGAAAGTCATGTTCTGAAGTGCAGGTGGTTTTGTTTGGAGAGAACATCGGCTACGTGTCAGATGTTTAGCCAAGCAGTAATGGGTCGCCATAGCTGCAAATATTAGTCGAAAATATGAAGTGTTGTCAGCTGAAGTCTGATGATTCAGACGACCGTACGGACGAAGTACGCAAAAGTTCCGCTAGGCCGCGCCTCTTTAGCTCAGTGGTAGAGCACTGGTCTAGTAAACCAGGAGTCGTGAGTTCCATCCTCACAGGAGGAAGGCAAATTTTGGAAATCAGTTGCGCATCATGGCCGCATAGCAAACAGTATCTGTGATGACGAACAATTAGCGACAGGCGTTTTATTAAGAATTACTCTCAGATGTGATTAAGGCGAATGGCGCAGATAAAGCATTTGCCAAAGCTGTATGGCATAAGGTGGGACGAGGCAGTCTGAATTACATTTTATAGATGTGTTTCTCACAAATCTCTGAGCCTCTCACAGTGGTCGACGTCGTCGTCGTTGTCGCCGCCGCCGCCGCTTCTGCAGAAGTAGCAAATGGCCATTGTAGCAAATGCGGCGAGGGACACCCTGCCATCGATTCCGAATGCGCAAAGTGTGTGGTCTTGTTTTCCTGTCTGTGTTTGGTCGGTTTCGTAAGAGCTTGAATGTAAAGAATGGGTGGGAAAGAGTAAGGGGCAGCGGCTGTGTGGAACGAAAACACAATCCCTCAGGGGGTGTGAGCGTTTCGAGATGAGTCGTACATAAGTTATACTAGATCGTCAGTGACCGTGTGGCCCAATGGATAAGGCGTCGGACTTCGGATCCGAAGATTGCAGGTTCGAATCCTGTCACGGTCGTGCTTTTCCAGTTCTGAAAAAGAAACATACCGTTTTAATGTAGCAATTGTGCAGTACGAAACCGTCTGAATGTTGCTGTTGACCATTTTGTGCATGGAGATGGTCTTGAGCTTGAAACACACACAATAAGACCGGTGTTAACTAGCGAAATGGTCGGCAGAGTGCCCACACCACGAGGTTTGACTGGCACTTGCACATCTAAAACAACGTCGGAAAGTAACTCGTTCGGCTTTTGAGTCACGTCAAGTATGTGTGTTAATTTTGACGCCGCTAGCTCTGCAGATTGTCATGCAACTCCTTTACCTCTCAGAAATGATTATGAAATAAAAGTGAAGTACGTGACGAGTGTGACGTTAGGAAAACATTAGGAAGCATGGAGAGATTCTGTATGGGACCACCCAACCCAAACGAGTACTGTGTGATATGCTACCCAGCAGATATCCACCGAGGCAGCACGGCTTGCTCAGTCGGTAGAGCATGAGACTCTTAATCACAGGGTCGTGGGTTCGAGGCCTACGCTGGGCGGAACGGAATTTTTCTCCGCTGCAGATGTAAATTACCGATTTTCTGATTAACGTGATGTAATGGAAATAGCAACTTTAAAATTTGCCTACGTCTCAATCAGTCGCAAGAAAACTGTATTTGAAGGTGAAGGTGATTTTGTAGACATGTGTGAAAGTCATGTTCTGAAGTGCAGGTGGTTTTGTTTGGAGAGAACATCGGCTACGTGTCAGATGTTTAGCCAAGCAGTAATGGGTCACCATAGCTGCAAATATTAGTCGAAAATATGAAGTGTTGTCAGCTGAAGTCTGATGATTCAGACGACCGTACGGACGAAGTACGCAAAAGTTCCGCTAGGCCGCGCCTCTTTAGCTCAGTGGTAGAGCACTGGTCTAGTAAACCAGGAGTCGTGAGTTCCATCCTCACAGGAGGAAGACGAATTTTGGAAATCAGTTGCGCGTCATGGCCGTATAGCAAACAGTATCTGTGATGACGAACAATTAGCGACAGGCGTTTTATTAAGAATTGCTCTCAGATGTGATTAAGCCGAATGGCGCAGATAAAGCATTTGCCAAAGCTGTATGGCATAAGGTGGGACGAGGCAGTCTGAATTACATTTTATAGATGTATTTCTCACAAATATATGAGCCTCCCACGGTCGTCGTCGTTGTCGCCGCCGCCGCCGCTTCTGCAGAAGTAGCAAATGGCCATCGTAGCAAATGCGGCGAGGGACACCCTGCCATCGATTCCGAATGCGCAAAGTGTGTGGTCTTGTTTTCCTGTCTATGTTTGGTCGGTCTCGTAAGACGTTGAATGTAACAAATGGGTGGGAAAGAGTAAGGGGCAGCGGCTGTGTGGAACGAAAGCACAATTCCTCAGGGGGTGTGAGCGTTTCGAGATGAGTCGTATATAAGTTACACTTGGTCGTCAGTGACCGTGTGGCCTAATGGATAAGGCGTCGGACTTCGGATCCGAAGATTGCAGGTTCGAATCCTGTCACAGTCGTGTTTTTCCAGTTCTGAAAAAGAAACATATCGTTTTAACGTAGCAATTGAGCAGTACGAAACCGTCTGAATGTTGCTGTTGAGCATTTTGTGCTTGGAGATGGTCTTGAGCATGAAACACACACAACAAGACAGGTGTTAACTAGCGAAATGGTCGGCAGAGTGGCCTCACCGCGAGGTGTGACTGGCACTTGCACATCTAAAAGAACGTCGGAACATAAATCGTTCGACTTTTGAGTCACATCAAGTAAGTGTGTTAATTTTGACGCCGCTAGCTCTGCAGATTTTCATGCAATTCCTTTACCTCTCAGAAGTGAATATGATATAAAAGTGAAGTACGTGACGAGTGTGACGTTAGGAAAACATTAGGCAGCATGGACAGATTCTGTATGGGACCACAAAACCCAAACGAGTAATGTGTGATCTGCTGCCCAGCAGGTATCCAACGAGGCAGCACGGCTAGCTCAGTCGGTAGAGCATGTGATTCTTAATCACAGGGTCGTGGGTTCGAGCCCTACGCTGGGCGGCATGGAATTTTTTCCGCTGCAGATGTAAATTACCGATTTTCTGACTAACGTGATGTAATGGAAATAGCAACTTTAAAATTTGCCTACGTCTCCATCAGTCGCAAGAAAACTGTATTTGAAGTGAAGGTGATTTTGTAGACATGTGTGAAAGTCATGTTCTGAAGTGCAAGTGGTTTTGGTTGGAGAGAACACGGCTACGTGTCAGATGTGTAGTCAAGCAGTAATGGGTCGCCATAGCTGCAAATATTAGTCGAAAATATGAAGTGTTGTCAGCAGAAGTCTGATGATTCAGACGACCGTACGGACGAAGTACGCAAAAGTTCCGCTAGGCCGCGCCTCTTTAGCTCAGTGGTAAAGCACTGGTCTAGTAAACCAGGGGTCGTGAGTTCCATCCTCACAGGAGGAAGGCAAATTTTGGAAATCAGTTGCGCATCATCGCCGCATAGCAAACAGTATCTGTGATGACGAACAATTAGCGACAGGCGTTTTATTAAGAATTGCTCTGAGATTTGATTAAGGCGAATGGCGCAGGTAAAGCATTTGCCAAAGCTGTATGGCATAAGGTGGGACGAGGCAGTCTGAATTACATTTTATAGATGTATTTCTCACAAATCTCTGAGCCTCTCACGGTCGTCGTCGTCGTTGTCATCGCCGCTTCTGCAGAAGTAGCAAATGGCCATCGTAGCAAATGCGGCGAGGGACACCCTGCCATCGATTCCGAATGCGCAAAGTGTGTGGTCTTGTTTTCCTGTCTATGTTTGGTCGGTTTCGTAAGAGCTTGAATGTAAAGAATGGGTGGGAAAGAGTAAGGGGCAGCGGCTGTGTGGAACGAAAACACAATCCCTCAGGGGGTGTGAGCGTTTCGAGATGAGTCGTACATAAGTTATACTAGATTGTCAGTGACCGTGTGGCCTAATGGATAAGGCGTCGGACTTCGGATCCGAAGATTGCAGGTTCGAATCCTGTCACAGTCGTGCTTTTCCAGTTCTGAAAAAGAAACATACCGTTTTAATGTAGCAATTGTGCAGTACGAAACCGTCTGAATGTTGCTGTTGACCATTTTGTGCATGGAGATGGTCTTGAGCTTGAAACACACACAATAAGACCGGTGTTAACTAGCGAAATGGTCGGCAGAGTGCCCACACCACGAGGTTTGACTGGCGCTTGCACATCTAAAACAACGTCGGAAAGTAACTCGTTCGGCTTTTGAGTCACGTCAAGTATGTGTGTTAATTTTGACGCCGCTAGCTCTGCAGATTGTCATGCAACTCCTTTACCTCTCAGAAATGATTATGAAATAAAAGTGAAGTACGTGACGAGTGTGACGTTAGGAAAACATTAGGCAGCATGGAGAAATTCTGTATGGGACCAACAAACCCAAACGAGTACTGTGTGATATGCTACCCAGCAGATATCCACCGAGGCAGCACGGCTTGCTCAGTCGGTAGAGCATGAGACTCTTAATCACAGGGTCGTGGGTTCGAGCCCTACGCTGGGCGGAACGGAATTTTTCTCCGCTGCAGATGTAAATTACCGATTTTCTGATTAACGTGATGTAATGGAAATAGCAACTTTAAAATTTGCCTACGTCTCCATCAGTCGCAAGAAAACTGTATTTGAAGGTGAAGGTGATTTTGTAGACATGTGTGAAAGTCATGTTCTGAAGTGCAGGTGGTTTTGTTTGGAGAGAACATCGGCTACGTGTCAGATGTTTAGCCAAGCAGTAATGGGTCACCATAGCTGCAAATATTAGTCGAAAATATGAAGTGTTGTCAGCTGAAGTCTGATGATTCAGACGACCGTACGGACGAAGTACGCTAAAGTTCCGCTAGGCCGCGCCTCTTTAGCTCAGTGGTAGAGCACTGGTTTGGTAAACCAGGAGTCGTGAGTTCCATCCTCACAGGAGGAAGACGAATTTTGGAAATCAGTTGCGCGTCATGGCCGTATAGCAAACAGTATCTGTGATGACGAACAATTAGCGACAGGCGTTTTATTAAGAATTGCTCTCAGATGTGATTAAGCCGAATGGCGCAGATAAAGCATTTGCCAAAGCTGTATGGCATAAGGTGGGACGAGGCAGTCTGAATTACATTTTATAGATGTATTTCTCACAAATATCTGAGCCTCCCACGGTCGTCGTCGTTGTCGCCGCCGCCGCCGCTTCTGCAGAAGTAGCAAATGGCCATCGTAGCAAATGCGGCGAGGGACACCCTGCCATCGATTCCGAATGCGCAAAGTGTGTGGTCTTGTTTTCCTGTCTATGTTTGGTCGGTCTCGTAAGAGGTTGAATGTAACGAATGGGTGGGAAAGAGTAAGGGGCAGCGGCTGTGTGGAACGAAAGCACAATTCCTCAGGGGGTGTGAGCGTTTCGAGATGAGTCGTATATAAGTTATACTTGGTCGTCAGTGACCGTGTGGCCTAATGGATAGACAGTTCCGCTTGAGACGCGACAGCGATCGGACGTGCTGTGTATTCGATCCGCCGTTACCTTCTGTGTGTGACGTTTCTTTGTCTTCTGTTTTTCTTTGTTTCATTGCCTTAGTGTTTGTTTTGTGTCTTGCGTTGTATTGCGGCTTTTGCGCATTAATTAAGAGTTATGGTTTCCCGGTTGTTTCCGCGGAAGTGTACTCTCAGTTTTCAGTTTAACAAGGCTACCAGGAATGTCCAACCGACATCGTTGGAAATTCACGAATGGATTGTGGACACGATTGTCATTACATCGGACCAGGTACATACGGCGTATTTTGATACAGAATTATACTGCTTTTTTGTGAAATTGTTGAACCCGGTTTTGCTGGATAAGATATTACTTAAACATGGTGAGCAAGTGTCGTTCCGTCATAGGGATGGTTCTGTTAGCAGTGTTACTGTCTCAAATGCTGAAATTACGTATACCACAGTTCGGGTTTACAATTTACCCCCTGAAGTTGACAACAGGTATCTTAAGGAAGCTTTGCTTGGTTATGGTACTGTTCGGTCAATTAGAAATGAACGTTGGTCTGCACAACATAAGCTGCAATGTTATAATGGTGTCAGATCAGTTGAAATGCATATTAAGTCTAATATACCGTCCCATCTGGTTGTATGTGGTTATCGTGTACATCTTACTTATGAGAGGCAGTTTGGTACATGTTTCCTATGTAATGAACATGGTCATGTTCGAGCTAATTGCCCTAAGCGGGTATTTGTGCTTAAAAATGGCCTAGCACAGCGCCGCAAATTAACGGTTGCCGATCTTGTGCCAGCAGCTTCCTCCACTGTTTCCTATCTGCCTCCTGCAGTAGCTTCTTCACAACAGGTGTCACCCTCCCCTGATGCAGGTTTTCCTCCGCTACCCACTCGCCCAGACGTATCGGCTGCTCCTATACCGATTCCGTCTGTTTCCAACAACAAACGCCGTCGTGCTAGTGATACCGGTAGCACTGATGACGAAGCTGCTGTTTCGCAGCCGGTTTGCGAATCTCATGAGAGAATTCCAGAATCTCCCATGCCTGTTTCGGAATCTGTTCCCGCTATGTCTCCTGCTTTGCCTGATGACGTCAAACTTGCTGCCATGCCGTCGGCGCAAGAGCCACAACATTCGGTCGAGGTGTTGTTGATATCCCCACCGCCACAGGCATCACAACATGTTGACGACACTTCGGTGGAGACGGCTGTTTGTCGGAACACCGCTCCTAGAACTGCGCGCTCCGCATCAGCAGACTCCAAACCTATCTTACCACCTCCTACACTTCCAATACCTACACATTCTGAAACCGGTGCCGATGTTCCTGATGCAGTTGTCCCCTTGATGGCTCCTCCTTCTGACTCCTCTCGCCCTGCTAATCCTTCGGACGCTTTGGTTGACGTGCCTGATCTCGAACCCCCCACTCCGCCTGCTCTTGAATCTGGTGTGCATCAGATACGTCGTCGCGTGAAAGTGCCCCCCAATCTCCACGCGGTGCGGAAGAAACATAAGCATGCGAAGGACGACTCTGATTCCGTTGATTCTGGACAATCACCCTCTGCCATGTCTGATGTTGATGATATGGATGTAGTTGCTTCTAGTGTGGTGTAGTTTGGGTTCATTTCCCATTTTTTGGTAGATGTTGCAGGCGTACACGTTCATTACCTTAAATATAAATGGCATTCAATCTGCTCTGAAGTTAGCGTCTCTGCAGCAGTTTATTTATGACTCTGCAGCTGATATTGTTTTCCTGCAGGAAGTCTCAGTTGCACACCTGTTTGTTCCTGGTTTTCGCACTATTATAAATTTTGCACCTGAGTTTTCTGCAGGTACTGCTTTCCTAATTCGTGACGGTATCCCCGTTACCGAAATTGAGCTTTTAGACTCGGGACGGGGCATTGGTTGTCGGTTATTTGACACGACCTTGGTTAACATTTACGCCCCCTCTGGTTCTAGCAAGCGGCAGGAAAGGTCTCGTTTTTATAAAGAGGATCTGATTTACCCTTTACGAAAAAATCCTGCGACCTTGATATTGGGGGGCGATTTTAATTGTGTGTTACAAGCTAAAGACCAATCCCCTCATTTTAATTATTGTTTCGAGCTACATTCTCTTGTACGTCAATTACGACTACGCGATGCGTGGGAGGTTAAACACCCCACCTTAGTTAAATTTACATTTTTTACTGCCACCTCAAGTAGTCGACTTGACCGATTGTATATTTCTGATCCCCTTAGTGTTTCTGTTTTAGATGTAGATGTTATTCCAGCCAGTTTTACGGATCATTGTGCCCTTGCTGTTATAATTAATTTGGAGCGTCAACCTCTTAAACTTTATAGGCCGCTGTGGAAATTAAATGTCTCCTTGCTCGATGACCCTGACATCGAACCTCTAATACAGACGGCGTGGGACATTTGTTTACGTTCTCTGCGATACTGTCCGTCTAAGCTTCACTGGTGGATCCACTGTGTGAAGCCAAAACTACGTCGCACTTTAATGTCCTACAGTTATAATAGAGCGCGAGATCAGAAACTGACTTTTGAGTATTACTATTCGGTGCTTCGCGAACTTTATGATAATTCTACAATGACATGTGCCCACCTTTCTGAGATTCGGAAAATTAAGGCCAAGCTTCTTAGTATTAAGCGGCCTTAGATGGAAGGATTGAAGATTAAATCTAAACCACCGTCCACGTTAGCACATGAAATGACTTCTATGTACCATCTGTTTCGTCACCACAAGAACCGTCGACGTGTATTGATTGACGGCCTTATGGCAGCTGATGGTCGCCGGCTTACCTTACAGAATCAAATAACCCATGAAATTACCTGCTACTATGAGACGTTATATACTGCGGCTGATTCTGATCAGATTGATGTTGACGAGATTTTAACTGCTATCCCATCAGTTTTAACAGAGGACCATAATGCGAAATTTTTAGCTCCTTTTACTGCAGACGAAATTTCAGCTTTCATTGCTTGTTCAGCATCTCACAAATCTCCTGGTCCTGATGGCCTACCTAAGGAGTTTTTTGTTCGCTTTTGGCATATTATAGGGCCTGTTTTTACGGATATTGTGAATGAAATCTTGAATGGTGGCACAATTCCAGCCGATTTCAAGAGAGGTACGGTTGTCCTGACACCTAAATCTGCTGGTTTGAAGACAGCTAGTGACTTTCGTCCTTTAACCCTTTTAAATTTTGACTATAAGACGGCCGCTAGGGCTGTTAATGCACGTCTATCCCTTTTGCTTACACCTGTGATACCTCCTTGTCAAAGCTGCTTTCCAGGGCGCTCCATATTGACGTCTCTGGCGGGGTATCGTGATGTCGTGTCGATTGTCGCTGTCACCAATATTTCCTGTGCGCTTTTATTTGTTGATTTTAGTAAGGCTTTTGATCGTGTGTCCCATTCATTTTTAGAGCTTCTGCTGCGCCGGCTCGGTTTTAATGAACAGGCGCTGCTGGTACTTAAGAATATGACGACTGGCATTTCTGCTAAGATTGACATTAATGGCCAGCTAACAAAGGTCATTGATATTCAACTTGGCTTCCCGCAAGGTAGTCCTTTATCCATGACCCTTTATGCTCTCTCCCTTTAACCACTCCTCACACGTCTCAACTCGACACTTCGTGGTCTTACTATCTCTGGGGTTACCCAGACGGCAACAGCTTATGCTGATGATTTGGTTGTTTTGCTTCGTTCCACCACAGAAGTGCCGCAGTTGAAAATGGAAGTCGATAAATTTTCTGCGGCCTCAGGTTCTCGTATCAATCCCCGTAAAAGCAAGCTCCTGAATTTGCGGGGCTTTGAAAGTGTGGTTGTTCCGTGGGTTACAGCTGTTGAACACCATACACATTTAGGTATCTATTTTGAACGTTGTCCTCTTCGGATGGCTGCAAAAAATTGGCAAGTGGCCATTTCCAAGCTGCAAGGTGTTTTATTAGAACACTCATGGCGTTCGATACCGCTACTGCAAAAAAAGCGAGTATTAGACACTTATGTTTTATGTAAAGTATATTACGTTGCTCAGTTGTTTCCGCTTCCCCGAATGCAGGGTGCAAAAATGGTCCAGCTCATTAACAGATATATTTGGCGGGGGCATATTTTTAAATTACGTTGTGATGTTCTTACGAAGCCGCGTCTTGAGGGCGGCTTGTCGTTCACAGATGTCCGTGTCAAGGCTGCTGCCCTTTATGTTAAGCGAACCCTCCATCTTTTATTATCTGAGTCCCCGACTGTTACTTCGCGATTATTCCATGTCGTTCGTCCTGCGAGCTTGTCACCGCCCATTAACGTTGGGCCTCTAAATGAGAAGCTACGGCATGTTCGGGACTTCTACATAGAGATTAGTTACCTAGATCTCCATTTACAACGTCGTCCTGTTATTACTACGCTAACCCTGCTTGACAAATGGCCCCGGTCTTCTTCTTCCAACCCGATTGTTTTGCATTATCCCAGTTTTAATTGGCGTAACATATGGACGAATATTAGCTTACCCGTTCATTCAGCAACTGTTGCCTCCCTATGGTATAAGGTAGTTAATCAGCTGATTCCTACGAACGAACGCCTTCATCGTATAGGTTTATGTGTCTCTCCGCTTTGTCAAACGTGTGGTTGTGTTGATACACTCCAACACCGATTTACCTGCGCTGACCGTCATCGCATGTGGCACTGGCTGCGCCGACAATTGGCTTTACTCACCAGGAGCTCCGAATCGGCATTTAAGACTGATATTCTCTGCTGGCCGGACACGGTTTTTTATCCCCGGACCAAGAACAACACAGTTATGTGGCTTCTTGGCCGTTACATTTTTGCGGTGGTTTGATGATCATGGTATTACCGATTTTATTTCATTTACTGGTTACATGCTTCATGAGTACTGGACGCAAAAGTCTTTCCCACACCTTAAGAGAGACTTTGTGAATATGCTTACTATTGTTTTCGAAAAGCAGGGAGTTGGTTAAGTTTCAATTTCTATTGATCGCTCCTGCGCCTGAATCATTAATGGAACCGGTATAGGGGCATACTGAGCTAACTTCATGACAAGGAAGACATTCTCGCTAGTTCTTAGGTACAATCTTGGCAGGAAGGCAAAATAACTGTTTGGGTAGACAACGCTACATAAGTCCCGTGTTCACATATAAGTATCATAAGACTCCGAACCAAAGACAATTACAACGTATTGGTGACACTGTGCTTCAGTGCAGGGAGGAGGAGACGTCATGGCCAGGCCTCGGCATACGACCCCTGCCCAACGCGCCTCCACCTACTTGCCCTGGGTCATTACAAAGGAAAAAAAAGCAAAAAGAAAATGGATAAAGCGTCGGACTTCGGATCTGAAGATTACAGGTTCGAATGCTGTCACGCTCGTGTTTTTCAAGTTCTGAAAAAGAAACATACCGTTTTAATGTCGCAATTGAACAGTACGAAACCGTCTGAATGTTGCTGTTGACCATTTCTTCCTTGGAGATGCTCTTGAGCTTGAAACACTCACAACAAGACCGGTGATAAAAAAAAAGAAGTGGTACAGCACTTGTCTAATAAACCAGGTGTCGTAAGTTCCATCCTCACATTAGAAAGATGAATTTTGGAAATCAGTTGCGCGTCGTGGCCGTATAGCAAACAGTATCTGTGATGACGAACAATTAGCGATAGGCCTTTTATTAAGAATTACTCTCAGATGTGATTTAGGCGAATGGCGCAGATAAAGCCTTTGCCAAAGCGGTACAGCATAAGGTGGGACGAGGCAGTCTGAATTACATTTTATAGATGTATTTCTCACAAATCTCAGAGCCTCTCGCGGTCGTCGTCGTCGCCGCCGCCGCTTCTGCAGACGTAGCAAATGGCCAACGTAGCAAATGCGGCGAGGGACGCCCTGCCTTCGATTCCGAATGCACAAAGTGTGTGGTCTTGTTTCCCAGTCTATATTTGGTCGGTCACGTAAGAGGTTGAATGTAAAGATTGGGTGGGAAAGAGCAAGGGGCAGCGGGTGTAGAACGAAAACACAAATCATCAGGGGTGTGACCGTTTCGAGATGAGTAGTATATAAGTTGCAATTGGTCGTCAGTGACCGTGTGGCCTAATGCATAAGACATCGGACTTCGGATCTGAAGGACACAGGTTCGAATGCTGTCACTATCGTGTTTTTCCAGTTCTGAAAAAAAAGAGATGGTAGAGCGCTCGCTTAGTGTGCGAGAGGTACTGGGATCGATACCCGGCGCCTCCAGAATTTTTAACACACCTACATGCGCACCTTGCCATGGAAGTGGAATAATTCCCAACCAGCAGAGGTGTGTAGGCAGATACAAGCGAACGATTAGCATCCGCAATTGGCAAGCATCGAAACTACTTGGAACTCATGTGTATATAACCGTGTCCTCGCCTTTGTACTCTGGTACCTTCGCTGCTACAAACCAACCAACCATCGTGTCCGTGCACATCAGAGTCGCAAAGAATGGAGCAGAGCCAGGCTTGGTCGTGTGTGCAGCCGTAGCTCATTTGGCAGATCGTTTCCTTAGCGTGTGAAAGGAGTCGGGTTCAAGCCCCGGCTCCTCCATGTTTTGTGGTCAGTGCATGGTAAGTGTTGGTCTCGGCGAACATAAAGGCACGCAAGAAGTTGCAAAACCAGCGTCACAGACTGATATGATGTAATGATGTATACTGTCATAAGGAGAGCAAGATGTAACTGTGGGGACCGGCTGTTATCGTGGTGTCATCGAGTGCAGATCTGTCTTAGGTATCACGGCTTAACGTCATTGAAGTCTAGAGAGTGGGCAACACATACGTCTTGCTCGGAGCGGTGTCCGAACTCTATTTTCGACGTTATGCGTGCCACTTTCATTGTGGCCAACCACGATTCGATACAGAATGCACGAACCCTGAAAGACACCCTAACTGATACATAGAGAGTAGTGTTAGTCTGCAGAATCATGGGAGTGCAAGGGTCTGTGACGGTGATATGGCTGTATGTAGACCTATTAGTCAACTGGGGGCTGGGCGTAGCTCAGATGGTAGAGCGTTCGCTTAGTGTGCGAGAGGTACTTGGATCGATACCCGGCGCCTCCAGAATCTTTAACACTCCTACATGCCCACCTTGCCATGGAAGTGGAATAATTCCCAACCAGCAGAAGTGTCTAGGCAGATACAAGAGAACGATTAGCATCCGCAATTGGCAAGCGTGCTTTTATTCGTGCGCAGGAAGCACCCTCCTCCCACACCTACACTTTATTTAGAAACAGTACAAATGTTCCCATAACATTCTCAAGCCTATGTCGGAAAGATCTGCCATGCGCCGAGTTCACGTAAATCCCACTGCACGTTCCCATTCTTTGCGTGCAGTCGGCTACTACTGGTGTTGCTGGTTGTGACTGCCGATAACAGATGCCGTAGTAATCAATTCATGGAGTGAGTTGTATGTTTTGTGATAGTCTGTCTCTGACAAGCAAGCACAGGTGATATGGGTGCGAACACAGGAAGCTTGCAGCCCCTCGCTGCATGCAGACACAGAGCAGCCACACTACGAGAGCGGCCTAAGCCGTAGGCGAAATGTGCTCATTCGCTTTGGCGCGACGTCGAACTATAAATGAGGCTGTCACTAGCGTGAGCGTCGTGTAAAGTCGGAAAAGTCGGCTGCATGGATGATTGCCAAGTTTGGGGAGCGTTTCGTAGTATGATCAGTGCAATGGAGACGCGGAAACTTGCTGTGTCCCAGTGTTTTGCAGTTGGACGACAAGAGTTTTACACAGTAGCAAAGAGCAAGGCACTGAGTTGGCATGAACGATGGAGAGCACAATGGGGCTCGAGATGTGCTTGTTACTTCAGGTGCTGTGTGATTGTCGACAAGGAGTGAAGTGGACCAATTTGTGACCGCCCTTTCAATTTAAGACGTTAAAAACAGACGGAATTTGCATTCGTAATACCAGAGCATCGAAACTACTTGGAACTCTTGTGTATATGAACGTGTCCGCGCCTTTGTACTCTGGTACCTTCGCTGCTACAAACCAACCAACCATCGTATCCGTGCACATCAGAGTCGCAAAGAATGGAGAATAGCCAGGCTTGGTCGTGTGTGCAGCCGTAGCTCAGTTGGCAGATCGTTCGCTTAGCGTGTGAAAGGTGTCGGATTCAAGCACCGGCTCCTCCATGTTTTGTGGTCAGTGCATGGTAAGTGTTGGTCTCGGCGAACATAAAGGCACGCAAGAAGTTGCAAAACCAGCGTCACAGACTGATATGTTGTATACTGTCATAAGGAGAGCAAGATGTAAGTGTGGGGACCGGCTGTTATCGTGGTGTCATCGAGTGCAGATCTGTCTTAGGTATCACGGCTTAACGTCATTGAAGTCTAGAGAGTGGACAACACGTACGTCTTACTCAGAGCGGTGTCCGAACTCTATTTTCGGCGTTATACGTGCCACTTTCATTGTGGCCAACTACGATTCGATACAGAATGCACGAAACCTGAAAGACACCCTCACTGATACATAGAGAGTAGTGTTTGTCTGCGGAATAATGGGAGTGCAAGGGTCTGTGACGTTGATATGGCTGTATGTAGACCTATTAGTCAACGGGTGGGTCGGCGTAGCTCAGATGGTTGAGCGCTCGCTTAGTGTGCGAGAGGTACTGGGATCGATATCTGGCGCCTCCAAAACTTTTAACACTCCTACATGCGCACCTTTCCATGGAAGTGGTATAATTCCCAACCAGCAGAGGTGTCTAGGCAGATACAAGAGAACGATTAGCATCCGCAATTGGCAAGCGTGCTTTTATTCGTGCGCAGGAAGCACCCTCCTCCCACACCTACACTTAATTTAGAAACAGTACAAATGTTCCCATAAGATTCTCAAGCCTACGTCGGAAAGATCTGCCTTGCGCCGAGTTCACGTAAATCCCACTGCACGTTCCCATTCTTTGCGTGCAGTCGGCTACTACTGGTGTTGCTGGTTGTGACTGCTGATAACAGATGCCGTAGTAATCAATTCATGGAGTGAGTTGTATGTTTAGAGATAGTCTGTCTCTGACAAGCAAGCACAGGTAATATAAGGGTCGAACACAGGAAGCTTGCAGACCCTCGCTGCCTGCAGACACAAATGCAGCCACACTAGGAGAGCGGCCTAAGCCGTAGGCGAAATGTGCTCATTCGCTTTGGCGCGACGTCGAACTATAAATGAGGCTGTCACTAGCGTGAGCGTCGTGTAAAGTCGGAAAAGTCGGCTGCATGGGTGATTGCCAAGTTTGGGGAGCGTTTCGTAGTATGATCAGTGCAATGGAGACGCGGAAACTTGTTGTGTCCCAGTGTTTTGCAGTTGGACGACAAGAGTTTTACACAGTAGCAAAGAGCAAGGCACTGAGTTGGCATGAACGATGGAGAGCACAATGGGGCTCGAGATGTGCTTCTTACCTCAGGTGCTGTGAGATTGTCGACAAGGAGTTAAGTGGACCAATTTGTGACCGCCCTTTCAATTTAAGACGTTAAAAACAGACGGAATTTGCATTCGTAATACCAGAGCATCGAAACTACTTGGAACTCTTGTGTATATGAACGTGTCCGCGCCTTTGTACTCTGGTACCTTCGCTGCTACAAACCAACCAACCAGCGTGTCCGTGCACATCAGAGTCGCAAAGAATGGAGAATAGACAGGCTTGGTCGTGTGTGCAGCCGTAGCTCAATTGGCAGATCGCTCGCTTAGCGTGTGAAAGGTGTCGGGTTCAAGCCCCGGCTTCTCCACGTTTTGTGGTCAGTTCATGGTAAGTGTTGGTCTCGGCGAACATAAAGGCACGCAAGAAGTTGCAAAACCAGCGTCACAGACTGATATGATGTATACTGTCATAAGGAGAGCAATATGAAAGTGTGGGGACCGGCTGTTATCGTGGTGTCATCGAGTGCAGATCTGTCTTAGGTATCACGGCTTAACGTCATTGAAGTCTAGAGAGTGGACAACACGTTCGTCCTACTCAGAGCGGTGTCCGAACTCTATTTTCGACGTTATGCGTGCCACTTTCATTGTGGCCAACAACGATACGATACAGAATGCACGAAACCTGAAAGACACCCTCACTGATACATAGAGAGTAGTGTTTGTCTGCGGAATAATGGGAGTGCAAGGGTCTGTGACGTTGATATGGCTGTATGTAGACCTGTTAGTCAACGGGTGGGTGGGCGCAGCTCAGATGGTAGAGAGGTACTGGGATCGATACCCGGCGCCTCCAGAATTTTTAACACTCCTACATGCGCACCTTGCCATGGAAGTGGAATAATTCCCAACCAGCAGAGGTGTCTAGGCAGATACAAGCGAACGATTAGCGTCCGCAATTGGCAAGCGTGCTTTTATTCGTGCGCAGGAAGCACCCTTCTCCCACACCTACACTTAATTTAGAAACAGTACAAATGTTCCCATAAGATTCTCAAGCCTACGTCGGAAAGATCTGCCTTGCGCCGAGTTCACGTAAATCCCACTGCACGTTCCCATTCTTTGCGTGCAGTCGGCTGCTACTGGTGTTGCTGGTTGTGACTGCTGATAACAGATGCCGTAGCAATCAATTCATGGAGTGAGTTGTATGTTTTGCGACAGTCTGTCTTTGACAAGCAAGCACAGGTGATATAGGGGCGAACACAGGAAGCTTGCAGCCCCTCGCTGCCTGCAGACACAGAGCAGCCACACTAGGAGAGCGGCCTAAGCCGTAGGCGAAATGTGCTCATTCGCTTTGGCGCGAAGTCGAACTATAAATGAGGCTGTCACTAGCGTGAGCGTCGTGCAAAGTCGGAAAACTCGGCTGCATGGGTGATTTCCAAGTTTGGGGAGCGTTTCGTAGTATGATCAGTGCAATGGAGACGCGGAAACTTGTTGTGTCCCAGTGTTTTGCAGTTGGACGACAAGAGTTTTACACAGTAGCAAAGAGCAAGGCACTGAGTTGGCATGAACGATGGAGAGCACAATGGGGCTCGAGATGTGCTTCTTACCTCAGGTGCTGTGAGATTGTCGACAAGGAGTTAAGTGGACCAATTTGTGACCGCCCTTTCAATTTAAGACGTTAAAAACAGACGGAATTTGCATTCGTAATACCAGAGCATCGAAACTACTTGGAACTCTTGTGTATATGAACGTGTCCGCGCCTTTGTACTCTGGTACCTTCGCTGCTACAAACCAACCAACCATCGTGTCCGTGCACATCAGAGTCGCAAAGAATGGAGAAGAGCCAGGCTTAGTCGTGTGTGCAGCCGTAGCTCAGTTGGCAGATCGTTCGCTTAGTGTGTGAAAGGTGTCGGGTTCAAGCACCGGCTCCTCCATGTTTTGTGGTCAGTGCATGGTAAGTGTCGGTCTCGGCGAACATAAAGGCACGCAAGAAGTTGCAAAACCAGCGTCACAGACTGATATGATGTATACTGTCATAAGGAGAGCAAGATGTAAGTGTGGGGACCGGCTGTTATCGTGGTGTCATCGAGTGCAGGTCTGTCTTAGGTATCACGGCTTAACGTCATTGAAGTCTAGAGAGTGGACAACACGTTCGTCTTACTCAGAGCGATGTGCGAACTCCATTTTCGACGTTATGCGTGCCACATTCATTGTGGCCAACTACGATTCGATACAGAATGCACGAAACCTGAAAGACACCCTCACTGATACATAGAGAGTAGTGTTTGTCTGCGGAATAATGGGAGTGCAAGGGTCTGTGACGTTGATATGGCTGTATGTAGACCTATTAGTCAACGGGTGGGTGGGCGTAGCTCAGATGGTAGAGCGCTCGCTTAGTGTGCGAGAGGTAACGGGATCGATACCTGGCGTAATACCAACTGTCCTTATCTCTTTATAAACAGGCATTCTCTGACGCCTGTAATAACGTCTACGTGCTAATCTTTCTGGTTTGGAGTCTTTCCATCCTCGTGATGTTATTGCGTACAGGACCTGGAACATTCGTGAAGTTGTCTATACTATGGAGAGTGATAACTACATTGAGTCTACTGCACCTATGTGGATAAGGACAAGAGGAAGACGACGTCTTGTTTAAGATGATGGAATTTATATTTGGGTTAAGCAGAGTGGTAGAACGCTCTCTTAGTGTGCGAGAGGTACTGGGATCGATACCCGGCGCCTCCAGAATTTTTAACACTCCTACATGCGCACCTTGCCATGGAAGTGGAATAATTCCCAACCAGCAGAGGTGTCTAGGCAGATACAAGCGAACGATTAGCATCCGCAATTGGCAAGCGTGCTTTTATTCGTGCGCAGGAAGCACCCTTCTCCCACACCTACACTTAATTTAGAAACAGTACAAATGTTCCCATAAGATTCTCAAGCCTACGTCGGAAAGATCTGCCTTGCGCCGAGTTCACGTAAATCCCACTGCACGTTCCCATTCTTTGCGTGCAGTCGGCTGCTACTGGTGTTGCTGGTTGTGACTGCTGATAACAGATGCCGTAGCAATCAATTCATGGAGTGAGTTGTATGTTTTGCGACAGTCCGTCTTTGACAAGCAAGCACAGGTGATATAGGGGCGAACACAGGAAGCTTGCAGCCCCTCGCTGCCTGCAGACACAGAGCAGCCACACTAGGAGAGCGGCCTAAGCCGTAGGCGAAATGTGCTCATTCGCTTTGGCGCGAAGTCGAACTATAAATGAGGCTGTCACTAGCGTGAGCGTCGTGCAAAGTCGGAAAAGTCGGCTGCATGGGTGATTGCCAAGTTTGGGGAGCGTTTCGTAGTATGATCAGTGCAATGGAGACGCGGAAACTTGTTGTATCCCAGTGTTTTGCAGTTGGACGACAAGAGTTTTACACAGTAGCAAAGAGCAAGGCACTGAGTTGGCATGAACGATAGAGAGCACAATGGGGCTCGAGGTGTGCTTGTTACCTCAGGTGCTGTGTGATTGTCGACAATGAGTGAAGTGGACCAATTTGTGACCGCCCTTTCAATTTAAGACGTTAAAAACAGACGGAATTAGCATTCGTAGTACCAGAGCATCGAAACTACTTGGAACTCTTGTGTATATGAACGTGTCCGCGCCTTTGTACTCTGGTACCTTCGCTGCTACAAACCAACCAACCATCGTGTCCGTGCACATCAGAGTCGCAAAGAATGGAGAAGAGCCAGGCTTAGTCGTGTGTGCAGCCGTAGCTCAGTTGGCAGATCGTTCGCTTAGTGTGTGAAAGGTGTCGGGTTCAAGCACCGGCTCCTCCATGTTTTGTGGTCAGTGCATGGTAAGTGTCGGTCTCGGCGAACATAAAGGCACGCAAGAAGTTGTAAAACCAGCGTCACAGACAGATATGATGTATACTGTCATAAGGAGAGCAAGATGTAAGTGTGAGGACCGGCTGTTATCATGGTGTCATCGAGTGCAGGTCTGTCTTAGGTATCACGGCTTAACGTCATTGAAGTCTAGAGAGTGGGCAACACGTACGTCTCACTCAGAGCGGTGTCCGAACTCTATTTTCGACGTTATGCGTGCCACTTTCATTGTGGCCAACTACGATACGATACAGAATGCACGAAACCTGAAAGACAGCCTCACTGATACATAGAGAGTAGTGTTTGTCTGCGGAATAATGGGAGTGCAAGGGTCTGTGACGTTGATATGGCTGTATGTACTCCAATTAGTCAACGGGGGGGGGGGGGGGGGGGGGAGGGCGTAGCTCAGATGGTAGAGCGCTCGCTTAGTGTGCGAGAGCTACTGGGATCGATACCCGGCGCCTCCAGAATTTTTAACACTCCTACATGCGCACCTTGCCATGGAAGTGGAATAATTCCCAACCAGCAGAGGTGTCTAGGCAGATACAAGCGAACGATTAGCGTCCGCAATTGGCAAGCGTGCTTTTATTCGTGCGCAGGAAGCACCCTTCTCCCACACCTACACTTAATTTAGAAACAGTACAAATGTTCCCATAAGATTCTCAAGCCTACGTCGGAAAGATCTGCCTTGCGCCGAGTTCACGTAAATCCCACTGCACGTTCCCATTCTTTGCGTGCAGTCGGCTGCTACTGGTGTTGCTGGTTGTGACTGCTGATAACAGATGCCGTAGCAATCAATTCATGGAGTGAGTTGTATGTTTTGCGACAGTCTGTCTTTGACAAGCAAGCACAGGTGATATAGGGGCGAACACAGGAAGCTTGCAGCCCCTCGCTGCCTGCAGACACAGAGCAGCCACACTAGGAGAGCGGCCTAAGCCGTAGGCGAAATGTGCTCATTCGCTTTGGCGCGAAGTCGAACTATAAATGAGGCTGTCACTAGCGTGAGCGTCGTGCAAAGTCGGAAAACTCGGCTGCATGGGTGATTGCCAAGTTTGGGGAGCGTTTCGTAGTATGATCAGTGCAATGGAGACGCGGAAACTTGTTGTGTCCCAGTGTTTTGCAGTTGGACGACAAGAGTTTTACACAGTAGCAAAGAGCAAGGCACTGAGTTGGCATGAACGATGGAGAGCACAATGGGGCTCGAGATGTGCTTCTTACCTCAGGTGCTGTGAGATTGTCGACAAGGAGTGAAGTGGACCAATTTGTGACCGCCCTTTCAATGTAAGACGTTAAAAACAGACGGAATTTGCATTCGTAATACCAGAGCATCGAAACTACTTGGAACTCTTGTGTATATGAACGTGTCCGCGCCTTTGTACTCTGGTACCTTCGCTGCTACAAACCAACCAACCATCGTGTCCGTGCACATCAGAGTCGCAAAGAATGGAGAATAGCCAGGCTAGGTCGTGTGTGCAGCCGTAGCTCAATTGGCAGATCGCTCGCTTAGCGTGTGAAAGGTGTCGGGTTCAAGCCCCGGCTTCTCCATGTTTTGTGGTCAGTGCATGGTAAGTGTTGGTCTCGGCGAACATAAAGGCACGCAAGAAGTTGTAAAACCAGCGTCACAGACTGATATGATGTATACTGTCATAAGGAGAGCAAGATGTAAGTGTGGGGACCGGCTGTTATCGTGGTGTCATCGAGTGCAGATCTGTCTTAGGTATAACGGCTTAACGTCATTGAAGTCTAGAGAGTGGGCAACACGTACGTCTTACTCAGAGCGGTGTCCGAACTCTATTTACGACGTTATGCGTGCCACTTTCATTGTGGCCAACTACGATACGATACAGAATGCACGAAACCTGAAAGACACCCTCACTGATACATAGAGAGTAGTGTTTGTCTGCGGAATAATGGGAGTGCAAGGGTCTGTGACGTTGATATGGCTGTATGTAGACCTATTAGTCAACGGGTGGGTGGGCGTAGCTCAGATGGTAGAGCGCTCGCTTAGTGTGCGAGAGGTACCGGGATCGATACCTGGCGTAATACCAACTGTCCTTATCTCTTTATAAACAGGCATTATCTGACGCCTGTAATAACGTCTACGTGCTAATCTTTCTGGTTTGGAGTCTTTCCATCCTCGTGATGTTATTGCATACAGGACCTGGAACATTCGTGAAGTTGTCTATACTATGGAGAGTACTAACTACATTGAGTCTACTGCACCTATGTGGATAAGGACAAGAGGAAGACGACGTCTTGTTTAAGATGATGGAATTTATATTTGGGTTAAGCAGAGTGGTAGAGCGCTCTCTTAGTGTGCGAGAGGTACTGGGATCGATACCCGGCGCCTCCAGAATTCTTAACACTCCTACATGCGCACCTTGCCATGGAAGTGGAATAATTCCCAACCAGCAGAGGTGTCTTGGCAGATACAAGCGAACGATTAGCATCCGCAATTGGCAAGCGTGCTTTTATTTGTGCGCAGGAAGCACCCTCCTCCGACACATACACTTAATTTAGAAACAGTACAAATGTTCCCATAAGATTCTCAAGCCTACGTCGGAAAGATCTGCCTTGCGCCGATTTCACGTAAATCCCACTGCACGTTCCCATTCTTTGCGTGCAGTCGGCTACTACTGGTGTTGCTGGTTGTGACTGCTGATATCAGATGCCGTAGCAATCAATTCATGGAGTGAGTTGTATGTTTAGAGATAGTCTGTCTCTGACAAGCAAGCACAGGTGATATAGGTGCGAACACATTAAGCTTGCAGCCCCTCGCTGCCTGCAGACACAGAGCAGCCACACTAGGAGAGCGGCCTAAGCCGTAGGCGAAATGTGCTCATTCGCTTTGGCGCGAAGTCGAACTATAAATGAGGCTGTCACTAGCGTGAGCGTCGTGCAAAGTCATAAAAGTCGGCTGCATGGGTGATTGCCAAGTTTGGGGAGCGTTTCGTAGTATGATCAGTGCAATGGAGACGCGGAAACTTGTTGTGTCCCAGTGTTTTGCAGTTGGACGACAAGAGTTTTACAGAGTAGCAAAGAGCAAGGCACTGAGTTGGCATGAACGATAGAGAGCACAATGGGGCTCGAGGTGTGCTTGTTACCTCAGGTGCTGTGTGATTGTCGACAAGGAGTGAAGTGGACCAATTTGTGACCGCCCTTTCAATTTAAGACGTTAAAAACAGACGGAATTAGCATTCGTAGTACCAGAGCATCGAAACTACTTGGAACTCTTGTGTATATGAACGTGTCCGCGCCTTTGTACTCTGGTACCTTCGCTGCTACAAACCAACCAACCATCGTGTCCGTGCACATCAGAGTCGCAAAGAATGGAGAATAGCCAGGCTTGGTCGTGTGTGCAGCCGTAGCTCAATTGCTAATTCTGGCTTTAGCCGTCGCCGCGGTCGGACGTGCTTGTTGTTTACTCCGCGTACGTTAGCGCTCTCGACGGTGTTTGGTGTTTACGTGAAGTTAGCTGTACATTTTCGCTGTTATTTTTTGAGTGGTGTCTCTGATAAGTGTTTTTGTAGTGCTTTCGTCCGTTCCACGTCTCGTGCTTCGCCGCAATTTCGGTTGTTGCCTAAATTTCGTCGGAACCGACGACCATGTCTGACACCGTCAGGAAGAATACTTTAGTCTTCTCGTTCGAGAAAGAAACACGGCCGGTCCAACCCACTGCGCTGGAAATCCACGATTGGCTGACTGAGGTAATCGGTATAAATTCTGACTCTGTTCATACCACGCAATTAGATGCTGAAAAATACTGTGTTTTTGTTAAATTTCTGAACTCAGTGACAGTCGATAAGTTGCTTGCAAAATGGGGTAATTCCGTCGAATTTGTTCATCGAGACGGTTCAAAAAGTAATGTCTCTGTACGAAAAGCTGATATCATGTACACCAATGTCAGGATTTTGAATGTTCCAATTGAAATTGATAATCAGTTGATCAAGGACGCTCTATCTAAATATGGCGAAGTTAAATCTATCTATAACGAAAGATGGTCGAAGCTATACAAGATACAGTGTTTTAATGGCATTAGATCCGTTGAAATGGAGGTGAAAGCCAACATTCCGTCCCATATATCCGTTGCAGGCCATAAAGCACATGTTGTGTATTCTGGTCAGGAGCGCACGTGCAATATTTGCAATGAGACAGGTCATTTCCGACAAGATTGTCCGCGCCGTGTTTTTGTTCTTCGGAACAATCTAACACAGCGTCAAAAACTGACTCTCAGCAATGTCTTACCAAATAGCACTTCCCTTCTTTCGGTTAACGACAGTGGTGCATGTACTTCTGCAGTGCCCGCCATAACTACTACGGAGTTCCCTCCCCTGAGCGTCATTACATCACACCCTTCTGTTCCCGATTGCGATCTCCAGAATAAGAAGCGACCGTTGGAAACGACCGATGACGGCTCGGACGGCGAGTCCGCCCGTAATTCGCCTTCCACCCGCAAGCAGAAGCAGTGTAATGCGGATGTGCTCGAGGAAACAAACAGTACATGTATTGACGTGACGACAGCCGCTGAGGCAACCCGGCCGCTGTCGGCGGCTGAACGGGTACAAACGGTCCACGGAGGGGACGCAGTAACGATTGTCGCGGAGACGGAAGAGGCGCACTCCGAAGCACAAGAGGTGACGGAGCGGAACCCAACTCAAGAACTTACAGACCCACAAACCGCCGACTCAGTCAGTGCTCTGGAGCTAGTGACGGAAGAACAAGGAAATGGCACTCGTAAAAAGGACGCTGTTGAGGCAGCTTCGGTCACAACGGTGGTAAAGATAGACAATCCGAATGACGGCGCGTTGAACCAAGATGTCCGAAGACGCCGACTCAAACCGCAACCTACTCTCAAAGCTTCCCGTAACCAAAGCAAACAACAACCAGCACAAGAGGAAGCGACGGCCAAGAACGTCTTGTATGAAATCATCACGGAAAGACCTAAGGAGGTACCTTCAAGTGACATTAGTGATGCAAAGCCCCTCGGTAAAACTAAAACCCGAGATGTTCGGAATCCTGCACCAAAATGAGGCTGTAAGATGAAAAAAAAAAGGATTTTGTTGAACCAGTTTCATTTCTAATTGTACTACTGTCTTAGTCATATTTCAGAGGAACCAGATGAAGTGTTTACCGAGCTTCAAATACTGACTATTCTTTAGATGTTTGTTTAAGCGGAGTCGTTTCTCCCTTCTAGAAGCTGCACATCTCTTTTTTTTTTATTAATATTTTGTTATCTTTTTAATCACTTATTTACTTTTTATGCACACTAAATGTCCCAGGCATATACAATTACGACTATCAATATTAACAGGATTACATCCGTGACTAAAGTTACAGCGCTCAAGGATTATTTATATGAGTCAGGGACGGACATTGCTTTCCTACAGGAAGTAGTGCTGACTAATCTTACAGTGCCTGGATATTTGGCGATTTTAAATGTCTCACTTGACACCAACGTCGGTACAGCAATTTTAGTCAGGGAGGGGATTCCTGTCTCGGATATCGAGAGGTTGGACTCCGGCAGAGCGATAGGTATAAAAGTCTTTGGTTCTACCCTTATCAATCTGTATGCCCCTTCTGGCACATCCAATAGAATGGAAAGAGCACAGTTCTATAAAGAAGAAATCATTTATTTATTACGGAAAAACCCAAAAGATCTTATAATAGGCGGTGATTTTAATTGTGTGATAAATAAGAAAGACCAGGTTCCGAATTTTAACAACTGCAATGAACTGCAGCGTTTCGTTACTGTTTTACAGCTTAAAGATGCTTGGGAAATAATGTATCCCACATTTGTGGCATTTACATTCCTAGGTCCTCACTCACGTAGCAGGATCGACAGACTCTACATATCGCAAAGTCTAGTTAGCTCCTTCATTAAAGCAGAGACGATTCCAGTTTACTTTTCTGATCATAGCTCCGTGCTAGCTTCCATCAACCTTACTGTGCAACCCACTCGCCGTTTTAGAAGTTCATGGCACCTTAATACGTCACTGATGCAGGACGACGGATTAGAAGAAAGTTTGACAGAAGCGTGGGCATTGTGCCTCCGCTCTGCAGATAGACACGTCTCAGTACTAGACTGGTGGTGCAACAGGGCAAAGCCTAAACTGAGAAAAGTTCTCATCCAGTATAGTGTACAACGATCGAAAGACTTGAAAAATTCCATAGAATTTTATTATACCATGCTGCGAAATTTATATGAGCAGGCAAACACTTCCAACGTCCGTCTGGCAGATATCAAGCAAACTAAGGCCAAATTGCTCAGTCTTAAAAGACAGCAGATGGAGGGTCTGAAATTAAAATCCAAGGCTAAGACAGTCGTGGAGGATGAACATGCTTCCTTGTACCATCTACTGAAGCACGAAAGAAACAGGAGACGCACCTTCATTGATGGACTTCAGTCTGAAACTGGCGAGACACTCACGACTCAGAGAGACATCGTCAATGCGGTGCACAAATATTACGAAGACCTATACACTGCCAACCCGGTATGTGAAGAGTCCTTCGATGAGTTCCTTCGTTCCATAGCTCCACAGGTCTCGGACGAGGAAAACGAAGACCTTCTCGTTGAGTGTACTAACGAAGATATCCACAGAATCATCTGCAAATCTCCTCTGAGGAAATCGCCGGGACCGGATGGTTTGCCTGTTGAATTTTATAAACGATACTGGCCACTGATTGGTGAGATGTTTACCCGAATGACGAACGAGGTGCTTCAGGGAAAGCATTTACCTGCTGTTTTTAAAGAGAGCACAATAGTACTAATCCCAAAAAATGCTGCAAAAAGCAACCTCAACAACTTTCGTCCTATCTCCCTGTTAAACTCCGATTATAAAATCATCGGCAGAATTTTAAACAACAGACTCTCACAGTTGGCCAAAAAGATAGTAAGTCCATACCAGTCCTGTGTGCCTACCAAGAGCATTTTCAAAAGCATAGCTGAATATAGAGATATAATTGCAATCACTGCTGTGACCACCATAAAATGTGCTATCATGTTTATTGACTTCCAGAAAGCATTTGATCGTGTGGATCATAGATTCCTTAGTGCCACACTGAACAAAATAGGTTTTAATGAGCGAGTCGTAAGTGTGATCAGAAATGTTGCAACAGGCATCAGCGCTTGTATATCAGTTAACTGCCAGAGGACAAAGCAGATTCAGATCAGGCGCGGCGTTCCTCAAGGAAGCCCCCTCTCCATGTTCCTATTCGTGCTTTCATTAGAACCTTTCCTCCGCAGTGTTCATGCCACTCTAACTGGCATCACATTATCTGGTCACCGAACAGTCATAAACGCCTATGCCGATGATGTCGGAGTCGTCCTGCGAAATCCCGACGACATTTTGAAATTGGAAACGCTAATTAAAAAGTACTGTAGAGTCTCCGGAGCAGGTGTCAACGCAAACAAAAGCAAACTCCTAAACCTGCGGGGTTTTCAACATACCACCTTAGCCTGGGCCACAATGGTCACCCAATGCAAAGCACTAGGAATAACACTGACACCTTGTCCGTTAAAAATGGCAGCTATCAATTGGAGAAATACGTCGGGACAACTTCTTGGAACAACAAGAGAAAACCTCCACCGTAACATGAACCAAGTTCAGAGGGTGATTTTCATTAACCACTGCATTCTCTCCAGGAGTTACTTTATAGCACAGATCTTCCCACTACCGAAAATGATTGGAAAAAAGATAATGTCTACCATTGCCAGCTATCTTTGGAGAGGGGATATATTCAGAGTCGACGCAAAAACTGCGACCTTAGATCCCAGGAATGGAGGTTTGGGGTTAGTTGACATCAGAAATAAGGCGTCTGCGCTTTTTATAAAAAGGACCGCCACTATCCTTAGCGACCACGCTGATAGCATTACAACTAAATTATTTGAAGTTGTCAGGCCTGCCAGTTTACAGGCGCCGGTGAATGTGCAAAAAATAAATAACCGGCTCCAGTACGTTCGTGTATATTTTGTGGAATTCAGCTATCTCGGCGGTGTCATCATCAACTCACGACGGATCACGGCCCGCGATATTCTGTGCCATCGAAAGAAAATGGAGGGGAGAAACAAATTGGAAAGTAAATACCCACACACTGATTGGGACGCCATATGGAAAAATATTAATATGCGTGGTCTACCATCGGACGTCAAGTCAGCGTGGTATAAAACAGTGAATGAGACCGTAAGCACCAATGAAAGGTTACATGCAATCGGCGTTAGCGACACGAACCTATGTCTCAAATGTAAATTGATCGACACGTTAGTGCACAGATTCACGTGCGGTGGCAATCTACAACTCTGTAATTGGATTAGGGAACAACTGGCTTTTCTTACGAGATCTTCGGTGGAAAATTTTCCCCCTGTTACATTCCTCAGGCCTCAGACTTGCTATTTTCCAGCAGCAAAAAACAACTCGGTCCATTGGTTAATGGGACACTATGTGAATTACGTAATTAATCACCTGGGAAATGACAATTCCACTGATTTTTACATGTACTTGAAGTGTGCTTTTTATAACGCCCTGAAATATAAAGACCACAAGAAAAACTACGGCAATATGCTTAAAATTGTATTCGAGCGACTGGGCATTGGTTGACAAGCCAACGAGATAAACAAAAATCGTTTATTTAAGCGAAACGACGCTTAAACAAAAACAATTGGGGAGAAGTACAATTTTACAGTTTCATATTACAATCACTTATCCTCTGCTGGCAAAGAACGCTATTTTGTTTATTGCACAGAAGAAGCCGAAGCCGAAAGCCAGTATCGCAGGGTTAAAGATAAATTGTTTTCTTATACATTCATTTTATGACTGAGAAGGAAGTCTCATTTGTTTCCATGGAAGGGAACATACTTTTTTATTATTATTATTAATCTCAAGAAGGAAAGGAGGCTACGGAATTAGTGCCTTAACATAAAATTCCTTCTTCACATTCCATGAAGATTTTTCTTTTACAATAAAAAAATAACAAACAAACAAAAATAATAATAATAACAATAAAAAAACTAAACAGAAATTTAAAAAAATAATATACAGGTTCAGGGTCCTCTACTTCCTACAACTTTATTATATATTACAAAGACGTATGCTAGGTTGCCGAGAAGCAGTGGATGAGAAAAAAAAAAAAAAAAAAAAAAAAAAAAAAAAAAAAAAAAAAAGCACTAAAGCTATAACCTTCAATCTCTATTGCCTCGGCATAACATAAATTTTTTGTTTCAAATGAAGCATCTTTTGGTTCAGGATTTCGAAGGCAAAACAGCATATATCTACGTATACACAAGATGTAAAATTTCTTATTGAAAACTATGATAAAGACACGCCTCAGCAACAGGACTGGGTGGAGACATCGCGGCCAGGCCTCGAGATTTTGACCCCTGCCCGCTTTGCCTCCGCCTGCCTCATGCTGCTTATAAAAAAAAAAAAAAAAAAAAAAAAAAAAGGATCAGGCGATAAAAAAAAAAAAAAAGTGGTTAAGGCGTCTGACTCGAAATCAGATTCCCTCTGGGAGCGTAGGTTCGTATCCTACCGGCTGCGTGCGATTTTGCGTACAAACGAGCAGAAAGTTTCGCGCACATGTGACATGCATGGGTGAATGCCAATGCAAACCAGTGCCACCTCTCTCAGCAAGACGAAAATTTATGTTTAAAGATACTGAATTTCGCGGCGGGCTCTGCTTCCTATGGCTATCGGTTCATCTCGCACGGAAGCTAGTAAAAAAAAAAAAAAAAAAAAAAAAAAAAAAAAAAAAAAAAAAAAAAAAAAAATTGGCAGATCGCTCGCTTAGCGTATGAAAGGTGTCGGGTTCAAGCCCCGGCTTCTCCATGTTTTGTGGTCAGTGCATGGTAAGAGTTGATCTCGGCGAACATAAAGGCACGCAAGAAGTTGTAAAACCAGCGTCACAGACAGATATGATGTATACTGTCATAAGGAGAGCAAGATGTAAGTGTGGGGACCGGCTGTTATCATGGTGTCATCGAGTGCAGGTCTGTCTTAGGTATCACGGCTTAACGTCATTGAAGTCTAGAGAGTGGGCAACACGTACGTCTTACTCAGAGCGGTGTCCGAACTCTATTTTCGACGTTATGCGTGCCACTTTCATTGTGGCCAACTACGATACGATACAGAATGCACGAAACCTGAAGACAGCCTCACTGATACATAGAGAGTAGTGTTTGTCTGCGGAATAATGGGAGTGCAAGGGTCTGTGACGTTGATATGGCTGTATGTACTCCAATTAGTCAACGGGGGGGGTGGGGGGGCGTAGCTCAGATGGTAGAGCGCTCTCTTAGTGTGCGAGAGCTACTGGGATCGATACCCGGTGCCTCCAGAATTTTTAACACTCCTACATGCGCACCTTGCCATGGAAGTGGAATAATTCCCAACCAGCAGAGGTGTCTAGGCAGATACAAGCGAACGATTAGCATCCGCAATTGGCAAGCGTGCTTTTATTCGTGCGCAGGAAGCACCCTTCTCCCACACCTACACTTAATTTAGAAACAGTACAAATGTTCCCATAAGATTCTCAAGCCTACGTCGGAAAGATCTGCCTTGCGCCGATTTCACGTAAATCCCACTGCACGTTCCCATTCTTTGCGTGCAGTCGGCTACTACTGGTGTTGCTGGTTGTGACTGCTGATAACAGATGCCGTAGCAATCAATTCATGGAGTGAGTTGTATGTTTTGCGACAGTCTGTCTTTGACAAGCAAGCACAGGTGATATAGGGGCGAACACAGGAAGCTTGCAGCCCCTCGCTGCCTGCAGACACAGAGCAGCCACACTATGAGAGCGGCCTAAGCCGTAGGCGAAATGTGCTCATTCGCTTTGGCGCGAAGTCGAACTATAAATGAGGCTGTCACTAGCGTGAGCGTCGTGTAACGTCGGAAAAGTCGGCTGCATGGGTGATTTCCAAGTTTGGGGAGCGTTTCGTAGTATGATCAGTGCAATGGAGACGCGGAAACTTGTTGTGTCCCAGTGTTTTGCAGTTGGACGACAAGAGTTTTACACAGTAGCAAAGAGCAAGGCACTGAGTTGGCATGAACGATGGAGAGCACAATGGGGCTCGAGATGTGCTTGTTACCTCAGGTGCTGTGTGATTGTCGACAAGGAGTTAAGTGGACCAATTTGTGACCGCCCTTTCAATTTAAGACGTTAAAAACAGACGGAATTTGCATTCGTAATACCAGAGCATCGAAACTACTTGGAACTCTTGTGTATATGAACGTGTCCGCGCCTTTGTACTCTGGTACCTTCGTTGCTACAAACCAACCAACCATCGTGTCCGTGCACATCAGAGTCGCAAAGAATGGAGAAGAGCCAGGCTTAGTCGTGTGTGCAGCCGTAGCTCAGTTGGCAGATCGTTCGCTTAGTGTGTGAAAGGTGTCGGGTTCAAGCACCGGCTCCTCCATGTTTTGTGGTCAGTGCATGGTAAGTGTCGGTCTCGGCGAACATAAAGGCACGCAAGAAGTTGCAAAACCAGCGTCACAGACTGATATGATGTATACTGTCATAAGGAGAGCAAGATGTAAGTGTGGGGACCGGCTGTTATCGTGGTGTCATCGAGTGCAGGTCTGTCTTAGGTATCACGGCTTAACGTCATTGAAGTCTAGAGAGTGGACAACACGTTCGTCTTACTCAGAGCGATGTCCGAACTCCATTTTCGACGTTATGCGTGCCACATTCATTGTGGCCAACTACGATTCGATACAGAATGCACGAAACCTGAAAGACACCCTCACTGATACATAGAGAGTAGTGTCAGTCTGCAGAATAATGGGAGTGCAAGGGTCTGTTACGTTGATTTGGCTGTATGTATAGCTGTTAGTCACCGGGGAGGTGGGCGTAGCTCAGATGGTAGAGCGCTCGCTTAGTGTGCGAGAGCTACTGGGATCGATACCCTGCGCCTCCAGAATTTTTAACACTCCTACATGCGCACCTTGCCATGGAAGTGGAATAATTCCCAACCAGCAGAGGTGTCTAGGCAGATACTAGCGAACGATTAGCGTCCGCAATTGGCAAGCGTGCTTTTATTCGTGCGCAGGAAGCACCCTCCTCCCACACCTACACTTAATTTAGAAACAGTACAAATGTTCCCATAAGATTCTCAAGCCTCCGTCGGAAAGATCTGCCTTGCGCCGAGTTCACGTAAATCCCACTGCACGTTCCCATTCTTTGCGTGCAGTCGGCTACTACTGGTGTTGCTGGTTGGGGCTGCTGATAACAGATGCCGTAGCAATCAATTCATGGAGTGAGTTGTACGTTTTGCGTTAGTCTGTCTTTGACAAGCAAGCACAGGTGATATAGGTGCGAACACACGAAGCTTGCAGCCCCTCGCAGCCTGCAGACACAGAGCAGCCACACTAGGAGAGCGTCCTAAGCCGTAGGCGAAATGTGCTCATTCGCTTTGGCGCGAAGTCGAACTATAAATGAGGCTGTCACTAGCGTGAGCGTCGTGTAAAGTCGGAAAAGTCGGCTGCATGGGTGATTGCCAAGTTTGGGGAGCGTTTGGTAGTATGATCAGTGCAATGGAGACGCGGAAACTTGTTGTGTCCCAGTGTTTTGCAGTTGGACGACAAGAGTTTTACACAGTAGCGAAGAGCAAGGCACTGAGTTGGCATGTACGATGGAGAGCACAATGGGGCTCGAGATGTGCTTGTTACCTCAGGTGCTGTGTGATTGTCGACAAGGAGTGAAGTGGACCAATTTGTGACCGCCCTTTCAATGTAAGACGTTAAAAACAGACGGAATTTGCATTCGTAATACCAGAGCATCGAAACTACTTGGAACTCTTGTGTATATGAACGTGTCCGCGCCTTTGTACTCTGGTACCTTCGCTGTTACAAACCAACCAACCATCGTGTCCGTGCACATCAGAGTCGCAATGAATGGCGAATAGACAGGCTTGGTCGTGTGTGCAGCCGTAGCTCAATTGGCAGATCGCTCGCTTAGCGTGTGAAAGGTGTCGGGTTCAAGCCCCGGCTTCTCCATGTTTTGTGGTCAGTGCATGGTAAGTGTTGGTCTCGGCGAACATAAAGGCACGCAGGAAGGTGCAAAACCAGCGTCACAGACTGATATGATGTATACTGTCATAAGGAGAGCAAGATGTAAGTGTGGGGACCGGCTGTTATCGTGGTGTCATCGAGTGCAGATCTGTCTTAGGTATCACAGCTTAACGTCATTGAAGTCTAGAGAGTGGACAACACGTTCGTCTTACTCAGAGCGGTGTCCGAACTCTATTTTCTACGTTATGCGTGCCACTTTCATTGTGGCCAACTACGATTCGATACAGAATGCACGAAACCTGAAAGACACCCTCACTGATACATAGAGAGTAGTGTTTGCCTGCGGAATAATGGGAGTGCAAGGGTCTGTGACGTTGATATGGCTGTATGTAGACCTATTAGTCAACTGGTGGGTGGCCGTAGCTCAGATTGTAGAGCGCTCGCTTAGTGTGCGAGAGGTACTGGGATCGATACCCGGCGCCTCCAGAATGTTTTACACTCCTACATGCGCACCATGCCATGGAAGTAGAATAATTCCCAACCAGCAGAGGTGTCTAGGCAGATACAAGCGAACGATTAGCATCCGCAATTGGCAAGAGTTCTTTTATTCGTGCGTAGGAAGCACCCTCCTCCCACACCTACACTTAATTTAGAAACAGTGCAAATGTTCCCATAAGATTCTCAAGCCTACGTCGGAAAGATCTGCCTTGCGCCGAGTTCACGTAAATCCCACTGCACGTTCCCATTCTTTGCGTGCAGTCGGCTACTACTGGTGTTGCTGGTTGTGACTGCTGATAACAGATGCCGTAGCAATCAATTCATGGAGTGAGTTGTATGTTTTTCGTTAGTTTGTCTTTGACAAGCAAGCACAGGTGATATAGGTGCGAACACAGGAAGCTTGCAGCCCCTCGCTGCCTGCAGACACAGAGCAGCCACACTATGAGAGCGGCCTAAGCCGTAGGCGAAATGTGCTCATTCGCTTTGGCGCGAAGTCGAACTATAAATGAGGCTGTCACTAGCGTGAGCGTCGTGTAAAGTCGGAAAAGTCGGCTGCATGGGTGATTGCCAAGTTTGGGGAGCGTTTCGTAGTATGATCAGTGCAATGGAGACGTGGAAACTTGTTGTGTCCCAGTGTTTTGCAGTTGGACGACAAGAGTTTTACACAGTAGCAAAGAGCAAGGCACTGAGTTGGCATGATCGATGGAGAGCACAATGGGGCTCCAGATGTGCTTGTTACCTCAGGTGCTGTGTGATTGTCGACAAGGAGTGAAGTGGACCAATTTGTGACCGCCCTTTCAATTTAAGACGTTAAAAACAGACGGAATTTGCATTCGTAATACCAGAGCATCGAAACTACTTGGAACTCTTGTGTATATGAACGTGTCCGCGCCTTTGTACTCTGGTACCTTCGTTGCTACAAACCAACCAACCATCGTGTCCGTGCACATCAGAGTCGCAAAGAATGGAGAATAGCCAGGCTTGGTCGTGTGTGCAGCCGTAGCTCAATTGGCAGATCGCTCGCTTAGCGTGTGAAAGGTGTCGGGTTCAAGCCCCGGCTTCTCCATGTTTTGTGGTCAGTGCATGGTAAGTGTTGGTCTCGGCGAACATAAAGGCACGCAAGAAGTTGCAAAACCAGCGTCACAGACTGATATGATGTATACTGTCATAAGGAGAGCAAGATGTAAGTGTGGGGACCGGCTGTTATCGTGGTGTCATCGAGTGCAGATCTGTCTTAGGTATCACGGCTTAACGTCATTGAAGTCTAGAGAGTGGACAACACGTACGTCTTACTCAGAGCGGTGTCCGAACTCTATTTTCTACGTTATGCGCGCCACTTTCATTGTGGCCAACTACGATTCGATACAGAATGCACGAAACCTGAAAGACACCCTCACTGATACATAGAGAGTAGTGTTTGTCTGCGGAATAATGGGAGTGCAAGGGTCTGTGACGTTGATATGGCTGCATGTAGACCTATTAGGCAACGGGGGGGTGGCCGTAGCTCAGATTGTAGAGCGCTCGCTTAGTGTGCGAGAGGTACTGGCATCGATACCCGGCGCCTCCAGAATGTTTTACACTCCTACATGCGCCCCTTGCCATGGAAGTAGAATAATTCCCAACCAGCAGAGGTGTCTAGGCAGATACAAGCGAACGATTAGCATCCGCAATTGGCAAGCGTGCTTTTATTCGTGCGCAGGAAGCACCCTCCTCCCACACCTACACTTAATTTAGAAACAGTGCAAATGTTCCCATAAGATTCTCAAGCCTACGTCGGAAAGATCTGCCTTGCGCCGAGTTCACGTAAATCCCACTGCACGTTCCCATTCTTTGCGTGCAGTCGGCTACTACTGGTGTTGCTGGTTGTGACTGCTGATAACAGATGCCGTAGCAATCAATTCGTGGAGTGAGTTGTATGTTTTGCGTTAGTCTGTCTTTGACAAGCAAGCACAGGTGATGTAGGTGCGAACACAGGAAGCTTGCAGCCCATCGCTGCCTGCAGACACAGAGCAGCCACACTATGAGAGCGGCCTAAGCCGTAGGCGAAATGTGCTCATTCGCTTTGGCGGCGAAGTCGAACTATAAATGAGGCTGTCACTAGCGTGAGCGTCGTGTAAAGTCGGAAAAGTCGGCTGCATGGGTGATTGCCAAGTTTGGGGAGCGTTTCGTAGTATGATCAGTGCAATGGAGACGCGGAAACTTGTTGTGTCCCAGTGTTTTGCAGTTGGACGACAAGAGTTTTACACAGTAGCAAAGAGCAACGCACTGAGTTGGCTTGAACGATGGAGAGCACAATGGGGCTCGAGATGTGCTTCTTACCTCAGGTGCTGTGTGATTGTCGACAAGGAGTGAAGTGGACCAATTTGTGACCGCCCTTTCAATTTAAGACGTTAAAACAGACGGAATTTGCATTCGTAATACCAGAGCATCGAAACTACTTGGAACTCTTGTGTATATGAACGTGTCCGCGCCTTTGTACTCTGGTACCTTCGCTGCTACAAACCAACCAACCTTCGGGTCCGTGCACATCAGAGTCGCAAAGAATTGTGAATAGCCAGGCTTGGTCGTGTGTGCAGCCGTAGCTCAGTTGGCAGATCGTTCGCTTAGCGTGTGAAAGGTATCGGGTTCAAGCCCCGGCTCCTCCATGTTTTGTGGTCAGTGAATGGTAAGTGTTGGTCTCGGCGAACATAAAGGCACGCAAGAAGTTGCAAAACCAGCGTCACAGACTGATATGATGTATACTGTCATAAGGAGAGCAAGATGTAAGTGTGGGGACCGGCTGTTATCGTGGTGTCATCGAGTGCAGATCTGTCTTAGGTATCACGGCTTAACGTCATTGAAGTCTAGAGAGTAGACAACACGTACGTCTTACTCAGAGCGGTGTCCGAACTCTATTTTCTACGTTATGCGTGCCACTTTCATTGTGGCCAACTACGATTCGATACAGAATGCACGAAACCTGAAAGACACCCTCCCTGATACATAGAGAGTAGTGTTTGTCTGCGGAATAATGGGAGTGCAAGGGTCTGTGACGTTGATATGGCTGTATGTAGACCTATTAGTCAACGGGGGGGGGGGGGGGGGGGTGGCCGTATCTCAGATTGTAGAGCGCTCGCTTAGTGTGCGAGAGGTACTGGCATCGATACCCGGCGAATCCAGAATGTTTTACACTCCTACATGCGCACCTTGCCATGGAAGTAGAATAATTCCCAACCAGCAGAGGTGTCTAGGCAGATACAAGCGAACGATTAGCATCCGCAATTGGCAAGCGTGCTTTTATTCGTGCGCAGGAAGCACCCTCCTCCCACACCTACACTTAATTTAGAAACAGTGCAAATGTTCCCATAAGATTCTCAAGCCTACGTCGGAAAGATCTGCCTTGCGCCGAGTTCACGTAAATCCCACTGCACGTTCCCATTCTTTGCGTGCAGTCGGCTACTACTGGTGTTGCTGGTTGTGACTGCTGATAACAGATGCCGTAGCAATCAATTCATGGAGTGAGTTGTATGTTTTGCGTTAGTCTGTCTTTGACAAGCAAGCACAGGGGATATAGGTGCGAACACAGGAAGCTTGCAGCCCCTCGCTGCCTGCAGACACAGAGCAGACACACTATGAGAGCGGCCTAAGCCGTAGGCGAAATGTGCTCATTCGCTTTGGCGGCGAAGTCGAACTATAAATGAGGCTGTCACTAGCGTGAGCGTCATGTAAAGTCGGAAAAGTCGGCTGCATGGGTGATTGCCAAGTTTGGGGAGCGTTTCGTAGTATGATCAGTGCAATGGAGACGCGGAAACTTGTTGTGTCCCAGTGTTTTGCAGTTGGACGACAAGAGTTTTACACAGTAGCAAAGAGCAAGGCACTGAGTTGGCTTGAACGATGGAGAGCACAATGGGGCTCGAGATGTGCTTCTTACCTCAGGTGCTGTGTGATTGTCGACAAGGAGTGAAGTGGACCAATTTGTGACCGCCCTTTCAATTTAAGACGTTAAAAACAGACGGGATTTGCATTCGTAATACCAGAGCATCGAAACTACTTGGAACTCTTGTGTATATGAACGTGTCCGCGCCTTTGTACTCTGGTACCTTCGCTGCTACAAACCAACCAACCTTCGGGTCCGTGCACATCAGAGTCGCAAAGAATTGTGAATAGCCAGGCTTGGTCGTGTGTGCAGCCGTAGCTCAGTTGGCAGATCGTTCGCTTAGCGTGTGAAAGGTATCGGGTTCAAGCCCCGGCTCCTCCATGTTTTGTGGTCAGTGAATGGTAAGTGTTGGTCTCGGCGAACATAAAGGCACGCAAGAAGTTGCAAAACCAGCGTCACAGACTGATATGATGTATACTGTCATAAGGAGAGCAAGATGTAAGTGTGGGGACCGGCTGTTATCGTGGTGTCATCGAGTGCAGATCTGTCTTAGGTATCACGGCTTAACGTCATTGAAGTCTAGAGAGTAGACAACACGTACGTCTTACTCAGAGCGGTGTCCGAACTCTATTTTCTACGTTATGCGTGCCACTTTCATTGTGGCCAACTACGATTCGATACAGAATGCACGAAACCTGAAAGACACCCTCACTGATACATAGAGAGTAGTGTTTGTCTGCGGAATAATGGGAGTGCAAGGGTCTGTGACGTTGATATGGCTGTATGTAGACCTATTAGTCAACGGGGGGGGGGGGGGGTGGCCGTATCTCAGATTGTAGAGCGCTCGCTTAGTGTGCGAGAGGTACTGGCATCGATACCCGGCGAATCCAGAATGTTTTACACTCCTACATGCGCACCTTGCCATGGAAGTAGAATAATTCCCAACCAGCAGAGGTGTCTAGGCAGATACAAGCGAACGATTAGCATCCGCAATTGGCAAGCGTGCTTTTATTCGTGCGCAGGAAGCACCCTCCTCCCACACCTACACTTAATTTAGAAACAGTGCAAATGTTCCCATAAGATTCTCAAGCCTACGTCGGAAAGATCTGCCTTGCGCCGAGTTCACGTAAATCCCACTGCACGTTCCCATTCTTTGCGTGCAGTCGGCTACTACTGGTGTTGCTGGTTGTGACTGCTGATAACAGATGCCGTAGCAATCAATTCATGGAGTGAGTTGTATGTTTTGCGTTAGTCTGTCTTTGACAAGCAAGCACAGGGGATATAGGTGCGAACACAGGAAGCTTGCAGCCCCTCGCTGCCTGCAGACACAGAGCAGACACACTATGAGAGCGGCCTAAGCCGTAGGCGAAATGTGCTCATTCGCTTTGGCGGCGAAGTCGAACTATAAATGAGGCTGTCACTAGCGTGAGCGTCGTGTAAAGTCGGAAAAGTCGGCTGCATGGGTGATTGCCAAGTTTGGGGAGCGTTTCGTAGTATGATCAGTGCAATGGAGACGCGGAAACTTGTTGTGTCCCAGTGTTTTGCAGTTGGACGACAAGAGTTTTACACAGTAGCAAAGAGCAAGGCACTGAGTTGGCTTGAACGATGGAGAGCACAATGGGGCTCGAGATGTGCTTCTTACCTCAGGTGCTGTGTGATTGTCGACAAGGAGTGAAGTGGACCAATTTGTGACCGCCCTTTCAATTTAAGACGTTAAAAACAGACGGGATTTGCATTCGTAATACCAGAGCATCGAAACTACTTGGAACTCTTGTGTATATGAACGTGTCCGCGCCTTTGCACCCTGGTACCTTCGCTGCTACAAACCAACCAACCTTCGGGTCCGTGCACATCAGAGTCGCAAAGAATTGTGAATAGCCAGGCTTGGTCCTGTGTGCAGCCGTAGCTCAGTTGGCAGATCGTTCGCTTAGCGTGTGAAAGGTATCGGGTTCAAGCCCCGGCTCCTCCATGTTTTGTGGTCAGTGCATGGTAAGTGTTGGTCTCGGCGAACATAAAGGCACGCAAGAAGTTGCAAAACCAGCGTCACAGACTGATATGATGTATACTGTCATAAGGAGAGCAAGATGTAAGTGTGGGGACCGGCTGTTATCGTGGTGTCATCGAGTGCAGATCTGTCTTAGGTATCACGGCTTAACGTCATTGAAGTCTAGAGAGTGGACAACACGTACGTCTTACTCAGAGCGGTGTCCGAACTCTATTTTCTACGTTATGCGTGCCACTTTCATTGTGGCCAACTACGATTCGATACAGAATGCACGAAACCTGAAAGACACCCTCACTGATACATAGAGAGTAGTGTTTGTCTGCGGAATAATGGGAGTGCAAGGGTCTGTGACGTTGATATGGCTGTATGTAGACCTATTAGTCAACGGGGGGGTGGCCGTATCTCAGATTGTAGAGCGCTCGCTTAGTGTGCGAGAGGTACTGGGATCGATACCCGGCGAATCCAGAATGTTTTACACTCCTACATGCGCACCTTGCCATGGAAGTAGAATAATTCCCAACCAGCAGAGGTGTCTAGGCAGATACAAGCGAACGATTATCATCCGCAATTGGCAAGCGTGCTTTTATTCGTGCGCAGGAAGCACCCTCCTCCCACACCTACACTTTATTTAGAAACAGTGCAAATGTTCCCATAAGATTCTCAAGCCTACGTCGGAAAGATCTGCCTTGCGCCGAGTTCACGTAAATCCCACTGCACGTTCCCATTCTTTGCGTGCAGTCGGCTACTACTGGTGTTGCTGGTTGTGACTGCTGATAACAGATGCCGTAGCAATCAATTCATGGAGTGAGTTGTATGTTTTGCGTTAGTCTGTCTTTGACAAGCAAGCACAGGTGATATAGGTGCAAACACAGGAAGCTTGCAGCCCCTCGTTGCCTGCAGACACAGAGCAGACACACTATGAGAGCGGCCTAAGCCGTAGGCGAAATGTGCTCATTCGCTTTGGCGGCGAAGTCGAACTATAAATGAGGCTGTCACTAGCGTGAGCGTCGTGTAAAGTCGGAAAAGTCGGCTGCATGGGTGATTGCCAAGTTTGGGGAGCGTTTCGTAGTATGATCAGTGCAATGGAGACGCGGAAACTTGTTGTGTCCCAGTGTTTTGCAGTTGGACGACAAGAGTTTTACACAGTAGCAAAGAGCAAGGCACTGAGTTGGCTTGAACGATGGAGAGCACAATGGGGCTCGAGATGTGCTTCTTACCTCAGGTGCTGTGTGATTGTCGACAAGGAGTGAAGTGGACCAATTTGTGACCGCCCTTTCAATTTAAGACGTTAAAAACAGACGGAATTTGCATTCGTAATACCAGAGCATCGAAACTACTTGGAACTCTTGTGTATATGAACGTGTCCGCGCCTTTGTACTCTGGTACCTTCGTTGCTACAAACCAACCAACCATCGTGTCCGTGCACATCAGAGTCGCAAAGAATGGAGAATAGCCAGGCTTGGTCGTGTGTGCAGCCGTAGCTCAATTGGCAGATCGCTCGCTTAGCGTGTGAAAGGTGTTGGGTTCAAGCCCCGGCTTCTCCATGTTTTGTGGTCAGTGCATGGTAAGTGTTGGTCTCGGCGAACATAAAGGCACGCAAGAAGTTGCAAAACCAGCGTCACAGACTGATATGATGTATACTGTCATAAGGAGAGCAAGATGTAAGTGTGGGGACCGGCTGTTATCGTGGTGTCATCGAGTGCAGATCTGTCTTAGGTATCACGGCTTAACGTCATTGAAGTCTAGAGAGTGGACAACACGTACGTCTTACTCAGAGCGGTGTCCGAACTCTATTTTCTACGTTATGCGTGCCACTTTCATTGTGGCCAACTACGATTCGATACAGAATGCACGAAACCTGAAAGACACCCTCACTGATACATAGAGAGTAGTGTTTGTCTGTGGAATAATGGGAGTGCAAGGGTCTGTGACGTTGATATGGCTGTATGTAGACCTATTAGTCAACGGGGGGGGTGGCCGTATCTCAGATTGTAGAGCGCTCGCTTAGTGTGCGAGAGGTACTGGGATCGATACCCGGCGAATCCAGAATGTTTTACACTCCTACATGCGCACCTTGCCATGGAAGTAGAATAATTCCCAACCAGCAGAGGTGTCTAGGCAGATACAAGCGAACGATTAGCATCCGCAATTGGCAAGCGTGCTTTTATTCGTGCGCAGGAAGCACCCTCCTCCCACACCTACACTTAATTTAGAAACAGTGCAAATGTTCCCATAAGATTCTCAAGCCTACGTCGGAAAGATCTGCCTTGCGCCGAGTTCACGTAAATCCCACTGCACGTTCCCATTCTTTGCGTGCAGTCGGCTACTACTGGTGTTGCTGGTTGTGACTGCTGATAACAGATGCCGTAGCAATCAATTCATGGAGTGAGTTGTATGTTTTGCGTTAGTCTGTCTTTGACAAGCAAGCACAGGGGATATAGGTGCGAACACAGGAAGCTTGCAGTCCCTCGCTGCCTGCAGACACAGAGCAGCCACACTATGAGAGCGGCCTAAGCCGTAGGCGAAATGTGCTCATTCGCTTTGGCGCGAAGTCGAACTATAAATGAGGCTGTCACTAGCGTGAGCGTCGTGTAAAGTCGGAAAAGTCGGCTGCATGGGTTTGGGGAGCGTTTCGTAGTATGATCAGTGCAATGGAGACGCGGAAACTTGTTGTGTCCCAGTGTTTTGCAGTTGGACGACAAGAGTTTTACACAGTAGCAAAGAGCAAGGCACTGAGTTGGCTTGAACGATGGAGAGCACAATGGGGCTCGAGATGTGCTTCTTACCTCAGGTGCTGTGTGATTGTCGACAAGGAGTGAAGTGGACCAAGTTGTGACTGCCCTTTCAATTTAAGACGTTAAAAACAGACGGAATTTGCATTCGTAATACCAGAGCATCGAAACTACTTGGAACTCTTGTGTATATGAACGTGTCCGCGCCTTTGTACTCTGGTACCTTCGCTGCTACAAACCAACCAACCTTCGGGTCCGTGCACATCAGAGTCGCAAAGAATGGTGAATAGCCATTCTTGGTCGTGTGTGCAGCCGTAGCTCAGTTGGCAGATCGTTCGCTTAGCGTGTGAAAGGTATCGGGTTCAAGCCCCGGCTCCTCCATGTTTTGTGGTCAGTGCATGGTAAGTGTCGGTCTCGGCGAACATAAAGGCACGCAAGAAGTTGTAAAACCAGCGTCACAGACTGATATGATGTATACTGTGATAAGGAGAGCAAGATGTAAGTGTGGGGACCGGCTGTTATCGTGGTGTCATCGAGTGCACATCTGTCTTAGGTATCACGGCTTAACGTCATTGAAGTCTAGAGAGTGGACAACACGTACGTCTTACTCAGAGCGGTGTCCGAACTCTATTTTCTACGTTATGCGTGCCACTTTCATTGTGGCCAACTACGATTCGATACAGAATTAACGAAACCTGAAAGACACCCTCACTGATACATAGAGAGTAGTGTTTGTCTGCGGAATAATGGGAGTGTAAGGGTCTGTCACGTCAATATGGCTGTATGTAAACCTATTACTCAACGGGGGGGTGGTCGTAGCACAGATTGTAGAGCGCTCGGTTAGTGTGGGAGAGGTACTGGGATCGATACCCGGCGCCTCCAGAATTTTTTACACTCCTACATGCGCACCTTGCCATGCAAGTGGAATAATTCCCAACCAGCAGAGGTGTCTAGGCAGATACAAGCGAACGATTAGCATCCGCAATTGGCAAGCGTGCTTTTATTCGTGCGTAGGAAGCACCCTCCTCCCACACCTACACTTAATTTAGAAACAGTGCAAATGTTCCCATAAGATTCTCAAGCCTACGTCGGAAAGATCTGCCTTGCGCCGAGTTCACGTAAATCCCACTGCACGTTCCCATTCTTTGCGTGCAGTCGGCTACTACTGGTGTTGCTGGTTGTGACTGCTGATAACAGATGCCGTAGCAATCAATTCATGGAGTGAGTTGTATGTTTTGCGACAGTCTGTCTTTGACAAGCAAGCACAGGTGATATAGGTGCGAACGCAGGAAGCTTGCAGCCCCTCGCTGCCTGCAGACACAGAGCAGCCACACTATGAGAGCGGCCTAAGCCGTAGGCGAAATGTGCTCATTCGCTTTGGCGCGAAGTCGAACTATAAATGAGGCTGTCACTAGCGTGAGCGTCGTGTAAAGTCGGAAAAGTCGGCTGCATGGGTGATTGCCAAGTTTGGGGAGCGTTTCGTAGTATGATCAGTGCAATGGAGACGCGGAAACTTGTTGTGTCCCAGTGTTTTGCAGTTGGACGACAAGAGTTTTACACAGTAGCAAAGAGCAAGGCACTGAGTTGGCATGAACGATGGAGAGCACAATGGGGCTCGAGATGTGCTTCTTACCTCAGGTGCTGTGTGATTGTCGACAAGGAGTGAAGTGGACCAATTTGTGACCGCCCTTTCAATTTAAGACGTTAAAGACAGACGGAATTTGCATTCGTAATACCAGAGCATCGAAACTACTTAAAACTCTTGTGTATATGAACGTGTCCGCGCCTTTGTACTCTGGTACCTTCGTTGCTACAAACCAACCAACCATCGGGTCCGTGCACATCAGAGTCGCAAAGAATGGAGAATAGCCAGGCTTGGTCGTGTGTGCAGCCGTAGCTCAGTTGGCAGATAGTTCGCTTACCGTGTGAAAGGTATCGGGTTCAAGCCCCGGCCCCTCCATGTTTTGTGGTCAGTGCATGGTAAGTGTCGGTCTCGGCGAACATAAAGGCACGCAAGAAGTTGTAAAACCAGCGTCACAGACTGATATGATGTATACTGTGATAAGGAGAGCAAGATGTAAGTGTGGGGACCGGCTGTTATCGTGGTGTCATCGAGTGCAGATCTGTCTTAGGTATCACGGCTTAACGTCATTGAAGTCTAGAGAGTGGACAACACGTACGTCTTACTCAGAGCGGTGTCCGAACTCTATTTTCTACGTTATGCGTGCCACTTTCATTGTGGCCAACTACGATTCGATACAGAATGCACGAAACCTGAAAGACACCCTAACTGATACATAGAGAGTAGTGTTTGTCTGCGGAATAATGGGAGTGCAAGGGTCTGTGACGTTGATATGGCTGTATGTAGACCTGTTAGTCAACGGGTGGGTGTGCGTAGCTCAGATGGTAGAGCGCTCGCTTAGTGTGCGAGAGTTACTGGGATCGATACCCGGCGCCTCCAGAATTTTTAACACTCCTACATGCGCACCTTGCCATGCAAGTGGAATAATTCCCAACCAGCAGAGGTGTGTAGGCAGATACAAGCGAACGATTAACAGTCGGCTCTCAGCCGTGGCAGCGTGCGGACGGCCCCGCGCGCCGGCCCCGTGCTCCGCTGCAGGTTTGTTTACTTCCGCGTCGTAGCTTTAAGGCTTGTGTCCGTCCACCGCGAGCAACATGTGAGCGCTTACCGCCGTGCGACCCTTAAAGTTTCCTTCCCAGCTGAACATTCGCGACCTCGTGCACATGAAGTTGAAACGTTCCTGCGTGAAGAAGTTCGTTTAGATCCTAACCACGTTATCGGAATCCATTTTTCGATCACGAGTAGTATCGTTCATATTAAAATGACAAACACCGAGGTGTGTGAAGATGTTATTTGCCGCCATACCAATGGACTTAAGTTCATATACTCTGATGGTCACGTCGGAGCAGTAACACTTGAACTCGCAGAGTACCGTCAGTGCACGATTAGGGTGTTTGAACTACCATTTGAAGTGCCGAAGGACGCAGTTGTCTCTGCGTTACAACCATACGGTAACGTCATCGGTTACGTAGAGGAAAAATGGCAAACCTTCACGACCTACCATGTCCTTATTGGTGTGCGTCAGGTAAAAATTGAACTGAAAAAACATATACCATCATACCTGACAATTGGCGGTGTGCGAGCCATTGTCATGTACGACGGCCAACCCCGAACATGTGCGGGTTGTGGACAAGATGGCCACGTCAGATCCGCCTGCATGCGACGGCGCCTGATCCAAACGCCGGTCGGTGAGGAAGCGTCCCCAGCGGTGATCACTCAGATCCCGGTCACATATGCCAAGGCTGCCCAGGAAGGTAGCACCTCTACACAGGGTCTTCCTGCTCTGTTGACGTCGTCTGATCAGGCAGATGCAACCGCTACTGAGATTCCTTCTGAGGTGCCACAGACGCCAGATCCTGACCTTCCACATCATCGCAGCACTGTGACTGAAAATGCTGCTGAGATGGACGTTGATCCGGGAGTGGTACCTACTTCTGCTTTCCTTCAGACTGGTCCGGAGTCAGACGAAGGCCACCCGCAATCAGACTCGGAACGACCTGTTCGAAAACAAGGGTCGACACGAAAGAGAAAGAAACGTAGCCGTACACCCCCTGATGAATCCATTCTCTGGATGGATGCCAGAGATGCAGAACCGAAGATGGATGATAAACCGCTCTATGATGTCCAAACGTCTGATGCGAACGACCCGCCACAGGCGACCACTGGCAACGACCACCCCTCCTTACTGGCGCCATCGCCCCCACAAGTCGACGTTGAAGAAAGTCTATATGCTGAGCCGAAAAATACGTCTCCTCTCCACATGGATGATGTACACAGTCGGTACCCTACCGCAGTATCAGCCTCCTGGGCAGACGGCGTGGAGATCGAAGGGACTGGGGTGGGCGGTGCTGATGATGGGGCGCCCCAATCTGTTGCGCCCGCGCCCGCAAGCCCTCCACAATAGCAACCTCTTCAGCGGACCGGCAAGATCGACGACCTCTCGCTCCTGAAGAAGCAGCCCCACCTGTGCCTGTGGGACTCCAACACCAGCATTATCGTTTCGTAACGATTAACCTCGCGACCATTCATGCGCCCCACAAACTAGCGCTGCTCCGCGATATGATTTATGATGCGGACATTGATATTGCGCTTTTTCAGGAAGTGCATGTCGCCGATTTTTCACCACCACATGGCTTCACGGCGCATCTTTCTCCCGCTTCGGACACCTGTAGTGGTGTTGCCATCATCTTACGAGAAGGTCTTCCTGCCGAAGATGTCCTATACCTCCCCAACGGCAGATGTATGGCCCTTACTCTCTTTGGTGTACGCATCGTCAACATTTATGCGCCGTCGGGCTCCAGCTACCGTCGTGAACGCAATGCCTTCTTTGCAGATGAAGTTACACCCCTTTTTATGGGACCACACGATGACTGGGTCATGGGTGGAGACTTCAACTGCACCCAGCGACATCAGGATCAATTGCCGCGTCACTCACCATGTGCAGCTCTGGAAACAGTCGTGATGCGGCTACAATTTGTCGACACGTGGAGACATGTTCACGGTGATCGTTTGGGCTTTACGTACTACACTGCCTACTCCTCTAGCCGACTGGATCGCATCTACATCTCGCGATCCCTAATTCAACACACACGACAGGCTGAAATCTGGCCTGTTGCTTTCTCAGATCATGAGGCTTACTTCTGTGACGTTGTTCTCACAAGACAGGCAGTATGGCACGGACGTGGTTTATGGAAACTGAACACGGCACTTCTTAATTCACCTGACTGTCGACTTCTAATAGAAGACACTTGGATCACATGTAATAGACGCCGTCTCACGTATCCGTCTACCATATCCTGGTGGATCCAGTGTGCAAAACCTGCTTTTCGAAAAACTTTGATCCGATATGGCAAAGATGTTGTCGCCTGGAGGAAGAGCACTATGGACTTTTACTACAGGATCCTACGAGAATGCTCCACGATGCCAGCCTCCCCTGAGCGTCATACAAGGATAAACCATGCTAAGGCCCAAATCTCCAATCTCATGCGAAGGCATTTGGAAGGAGCGATAGTACGATCTCGTACTGCTGATCGCATGCCTCATGAACATCCATCTATGTATCATATCATCCAAGAACGCCAACATCGTCGCCGAAAATTTATTTCCATCCTAACAGACCAAGATGGGCGTCGCTACGTAACCCAATCTGCAATAGGGAATGTGCTTCACGCCCACTACCAGCAGCTCTACGCCGCAATTCCACATTCCCCAGAGTTGATCGAGGAAGTCTCACAGCTCAACTTCGGTGGTCTCCCAGGAGATGCGGCGATTGACTTGGTGTCAGAGGTGACTGATGATGAAGTCCGCGATGCGATCCGAGCAGGAACCATCAATCGCTCCCCAGGACCCGACGGTCTTCCCCTCGAATTTTATCGCACCTTCCGTGATTTGTTAGAGTCCACCTTCACCTCCATCTGTCGGGAACTGATGTCTCCGGAAGTACCTGTGCGGGATGCTTTCATGGAAGGAATTATTATTCCTGTACATAAACCGCATAGTGGCAACAATATCAGTGATTATCGGCCCCTCACCCTCCTTTACAGTGATATGAAAATCTTCACTCGCCTTTTGGCGGCACGACTTAAAACCGTTGCCCGATATGTTGTGTCGCCAGACCAAGCATCTTTGGGAGGGGATAATAATATCCGCACGGCTTTATGCCGCTACAGGGATATGATCGCCGTTACCCAGGCACAACGCCTCTCTGGGGCACTTGCGTCTTTGGACTTTAGTCAAGCTTTTGATAGGGTTGACCATTCGTTCCTTACGGCCGTTCTCCACCATATGGGTTTCCCAGTCGCCGTTATCACGGTAGTGATGCGCCTTCTGCGGGGTGCCTCTTCCAGGATTATGTACAATGGCAGACTCACTCCTCCGATAAAAATAGGTCGATCCGTACGTCAAGGTTGCCCTCTATCAGCGATTTTGTACGCCTTTTCCTTGGAATCCTTGCTATGTGGGCTCAGACAACGTTTGGTAGGGTTATCCATAGATCGATACCGATTCTGTTGCACGGCCTATGCTGACGATGTAGTCATCTGTTTACGTAATGCCGACGAGGTTCGAGCTCTTTTGACGTGGGTAGCGACTTATGGTGAGGCGTCGGGTAGCTCTTTAAACGTACGTAAGTCACAAGTTATGTTCATTGGCACAAGACTCCCTGTGGAGTGTATTACACCTCTCACCACCGTTGATACCATTCGCTGTTTAGGAATAGACTTTTCATCTGATCTCCGGCGTTCAGCCGCCATCAACTGCAGACGCCTCCTTTTAATGATCAGAGCGGGTCTTATGGATCATCGCCTTCGATCCCTAGATATTCTCCAACGAGCTCGATATGTCAATATATATATCGCATCCCGAGTTCCCCATGTAGCACAAGTTCTACCTTTCCCGCTTACTGTGGCACGTCGCATGTTGGCAGCGATGGCATCTTTCGTCAGCTCTGGGCTGTTATTCAAAGTTAACTATGCAACCCTTACTCTTCCCCGTGAACGAGGTGGGATAGGTCTGTTTCACATGCCGGATAGAGCTCGCGTCCTATTTGTCAGCTCCCAGATGACAGTATGGACATGATGCCCAACGAGCCTCACTGGTCTACTCCTGACGGCATATACGCCGGTCTCACTGTCAGCCCCAGTGATGATCTCGGACGTTCCGGTCCAGTTACATTATATACGATACTTCTTTCATGAACTCAGTTATCTACGCCTCACCTTACCAAGACAGCTTTTACTCAAGACAAAGGCAGTATACAGTGTCCTCCAATTAGGTCGTCCACCTAACCCGATTGAACAAAAGTTCCCCAGGTAGACTGGCGTCATGTATGGCGCGCGGTTTTCGCCCGTTACCTTGACACGAATGTTCAATCTGTCTGGTACCTAACTGTCAATGGTAAGCAAATCAACCAATCTCGTCTTCATCGTATCCACCTCGCCCAATCACCTCTCTGTTCCACGTGTGGAGTCCCAGACAATGATGAACATCGGTTTGTTTGCGGACCGGCGGAGGAGGTTTGGCACTTGATTCGTCTTATTGTCGCTTTTCTAACGCCGGACATTCCGGATCGGATTATTCCCCTTTCATTATTATTACCGGATCGTGAATATTTTCCTCGGACAAAGACCAATGCTGTGAATTGGATTCGCGGACATGCCATTCACTACCTATTTGGACAAACTGTAGACTCTGTACTCGATTTTTGGACATACCTCAATGACCGTCATTATATCATTGTCCGTCACCCAAAATACGGACAATTTTTCTCGAACTTCCTTGGGAGTGCTTTCCACGACCCGCCTCGCAGCTGGAATGTGTTAAGCCAAGAAAGAAGAACGTTTCCTGCTTGAACCAATGAACATTTCTGAACAATTGAACAGAACGCATCAATTTCGAGAAGACGTGACTCAACATATTACCAGCGGGGCGCAGAAGGCCTCTGATCAATGACACAACAAAACTAAACGAAAACAAAAAAATAATAACATAACAATAATAAAAATAAAAATAAAATTCAGAAAAAAGAAGATTTTGTTTTGTTTGTAAGGAAAGCCCTAACCTCGATTTCCTATATTTACCCTGGTAGATAGGCAGCTCTCTGAGGTAGGTTTAGTCAGGAGCCAACGCCTGAAGAGGAACAGATTTTTTTTTTTTAGGATGAAAAGTGGCTGTAGCACTTGGTTCCTTTTTTTTAGTTCCATTTTATAAAAGGGTTAACTAATGTAAAAAAGAAATAAAAATAAAAAAGATAAAAAAATAAAAAAAACAAAAAATGGATAAGGCGTCGGACTTCGGATCCGAAGATTGCAGGTTCGAATCCTGTCACGGTCGTGTTTTTCCAGTTCTGAAAAAGAAGCATACCGTTCTAATGTAGCAATTGAGCAGTACGAAACCGTCTGAATGTTGCTGTTGACCATTTTGTACTTGGAGATGGTCTTGAACCTGAAACACACACAACAAGACCGGTGTTAACTAGCGAAATGGTCGGCAGAGTGCCCTCACCGCGAGTTTTGACTGGCACTTGCACATCTAAAACAACGTCGGAAAGTAACTCGTTCGGCTTTTGAGTCACATCAAGTATGTGTGTTAATTTTGACGCCGCTAGCTCTGCAGATTGTCATGCAATTCCTTTACCTCTCAGAAATAATTATGAAATAAAAGTGAAGTACGTGACGAGTGTGACGTTAGGAAAACATTAGGAAGCATGGAGAGATTCTGTATGGGACCACCCAACCCAAACGATTACTGTGTGATCTGCTGGCTAGCAGGTATCCAACGAGGCAGCACGGCTAGCTCAGTCGGTAGAGCATGAGACTCTTTTTCACAGGGTCGTGGGTTCGAGCCCTACGCTGGCCGGAACGGAATTTTTTTCCGCTGCAGATGTAAATTACCGATTTTCTGATTAACGTGATGTAATGGAAATAGCAACTATAAATTTGCCTACGTCTCCATCAGTCGCAAGAAAACTGTATTTGAAGTGAAGGTGATTTTGTAGACATGTGTGAAAGTCATATTCTGAAGCGCAAGTGGTTTTGGTTGTAGAGAACACGGCTACGTGTCAGATGTGTAGCCAAGCAGTAATGGGTCGCCATTGCTGCAAATATTAGTCGAAAATATGAAGTGTTGTCAGCTGAAGTCTGATGATTCAGACGACCGTACGGACGAAGTACGCAAAAGTGCCGCTAGGCGGCGCCTGTTTAGCTCAGTGGTAGAGCATTGGTCTAGTAAACCAGGGGTCGTGAGTTCCATCCTCACAGGAGGAAGACGAATTTTGGAAATCAGTTGCACATCGTGGCCGTATAGCAAACAGTATCTGTGATGAGGAACAATTAGCGACAGGAGTATTATTAAGAATTACTCTCAGATGTGATTAAGGCGAATGGCGCAGATAAAGCATTTGCCAAAGCGGTACGGCGTAAGGTGGGACGAGGCAGTCTGAATTACATTTTATAGATGTATTTCTCACAAATCTCAGAACCTCTCGCGGTCGTCGTCGTCGTCGCCGCCGCCGCCGCTTCTGCAGAAGTAGCAAATGGCCATCGTAGCAAATGCGGCGAGAGACACCCTGCCATCGATTCCGAATGCGCAAAGTGTGTGGTCTTCTTTTCCTGTGTATGTTTGGTCGGTCTCGTAAGAGGTTGAATGTAACGAATGGGTGGAAAAGAGTAAGGGGCAGGGGCTGTGTGGAACGAAAACACAGTTCCTCAGGGGGTGTAAGCGTTTCGAAATGGGTCGTATATAAGTTACACTTGGTCGTCAGTGACCGTGTGGCCTAATGGATAAGGCGTAGGACTTCATATCCGAAGATTGCAGGTTCGAATCCTGTCACGGTCGTCTTTTTCCAGTTCTGAAAAAGAAACATATCGTTTTAATGTAGCAATTGAGCAGTACGAAACCGTCTGAATGTTGCTGTTGAGCATTTTGTGCTTGGAGATGGACTTGAGCTTGAAACACACACAACAAGACAGGTGTTAACTAGCGAAATGAACGGCAGAGTGGCCTCACCGCGAGGTGTGACTGGCACTTGCACATCTAAAACAACGTCGGAAAGTAACTCGTTCGACTTTTGAGTCACATCAAGTATGTGTGTTAATTTTGACGCCGCTAGCTGTGCAGATTTTCATGCAATTCCTTTACCTCTCAGAAGTGAATATGATATAAAAGTGAAGTACGTGACGAGTGTGACGTTAGGAAAACATTAGGCAGCATGGAGAGATTCTGTATGGGACCACCCAACCCAAACGATTACTGTGTGATCTGCTGGCCAGCAGGTATCCAACGAGGCAGCACGGCTAGCTCAGTCGGTAGAGCATGAGACTCTTATCCACAGGGTCGTGGGTTCGAGCCCTACGCTGGCCGGAACGGAATTTTTTTCCGCTGCAGATGTAAATTACCGATTTTCTGATTAACGTGATGTAATGGAAATAGCAACTATAAATTTGCCTACGTCTCCATCAGTCGCAAGAAAACTGTATTTGAAGGTGAAGGTGATTTTGTAGACATGTGTGAAAGTCATGTTCTGAAGTGCAGGTGGTTTTGTTTGGAGAGAATATCAGCTACGTGTCAGATGTGTAGCGAAGCAGTAATGGGTCGCCATAGCTGCTAATATTAGTCGAAAATATGAAGTGTTGTCAGCTGAAGTCTGATGATGCAGACGACCGTACGGACGAAGTACGCAAAAGTGCCGCTAGGCGGCGCATGTTTAGCTCAGTGGTAGAGCATTGGTCTAGTAAACCAGGGGTCGTGAGTTCCATCCTCACAGGAGGAAGACGAATTTTGGAAATCAGTTGCGCATCGTGGCCGTATAGCAAACAGTATCTGTGATGAGGAACAATTAGCGACAGGAGTATTATTAAGAATTACTCTCAGATGTGATTAAGGCGAATGGCGCAGATAAAGCATTTGCCAAAGCGGTGCGGCATAAGGTTGGACGAGGCAGTCTGAATTACATTTTATAGATGTATTTCTCACAAATCTCAGAGCCTCTCGCGGTCGTCGTCGTCGTCGTCGTCGTCGCCGCCGCCGCCGCTTCTACAGAAGTAGCAAATGGCCAGCGTAGCAAATGCGGCGAGGGACACCCTGCCATCGATTCCGAATGCGCAAAGTGTGTGGTCTTCTTTTCCTGTGTATGTTTGGTCGGTCTCGTAAGAGGTTGAATGTAACGAATGGGTGGAAAAGAGTAAGGGGCAGGGGCTGTGTGGAACGAAAACACAGTTCCTCAGGGGGTGTGAGCGTTTCGAAATGGGTCGTATATAAGTTACACTTGGTCGTTAGTGACCGTGTGGCCTAATCGATAAGGCGTCGGACTTCGGATCCGAAGATTGCAGGTTCGAATCCTGTCACGGTCGTGTTTTTCCATTTCTGAAAAAGAAACATACCGTTTTAATGTAGCAATTGAGCAGTACGAAACCGTCTGAATGTTGCTGTTGACCATTTTGTACTTGGAGATGGTCTTGAACCTGAAACACACACAACAAGACCGGTGTTAACTAGCGAAATGGTCGGCAGAGTGCCCTCACCGCGAGTTTTGATTGGCACTTGCACATCTAAAACAACGTCGGAAAGTAACTCGTTCGGCTTTTGAGTCACATCAAGTATGTGTGTTAATTTTGACGCCGCTAGCTCTGCAGATTGTCATGCAATTCCTTTACCTCTCAGAAATGATTATGAAATAAAAGTGAAGTACGTGACGAGTGTGACGTTAGGAAAACATTAGGAAGCATGGAGAGATTCTGTATGGGACCACCCAACCCAAACGATTACTGTGTGATCTGCTGCCAATCAGGTATCCAACGAGGCAGCACGGCTAGCTCAGTCGGTAGAGCATGAGACTCTTATTCACAGGGTCGTGGGTTCGAGCCCTACGCTGGCCGGAACGGAATTTTTTTCCGCTGCAGATGTAAATTACCGATTTTCTGATTAACGTGATGTAATGGAAATAGCAACTATAAATTTGCCTACGTCTCCATCAGTCGCAAGAAAACTGTATTTGAAGTGAAGGTGATTTTGTAGACATGTGTGAAAGTCATGTTCTGAAGTGCAGGTGGTTTTGTTTGGAGAGAATATCAGCTACGTGTCAGATGTGTAGCCAAGCAGTAATGGGTCGCCATAGCTGCTAATATTAGTCGAAAATATGAAGTGTTGTCAGCTGAAGTCTGATGATGCAGACGACCGTACGGACGAAGTACGCAAAAGTGCCGCTAGGCGGCGCATGTTTAGCTCAGTGGTAGAGCATTGGTCTAGTAAACCAGGGGTCGTGAGTTCCATCCTCACAGGAGGAAGACGAATTTTGGAAATCAGTTGCGCATCGTGGCCGTATAGCAAACAGTATCTGTGATGAGGAACAATTAGCGACAGGAGTATTATTAAGAATTACTCTCAGATGTGATTAAGGCGAATGGCGCAGATAAAGCATTTGCCAAAGCGGTGCGGCATAAGGTTGGACGAGGCAGTCTGAATTACATTTTATAGATGTATTTCTCACAAATCTCAGAGCCTCTCGCGGTCGTCGTCGTCGTCGTCGTCGTCGTCGTCGTCGCCGCCGCCGCCGCTTCTACAGAAGTAGCAAATGGCCAGCGTAGCAAATGCGGCGAGGGACACCCTGCCATCGATTCCGAATGCGCAAAGTGTGTGGTCTTCTTTTCCTGTGTATGTTTGGTCGGACTCGTAAGAGGTTGAATGTAACGAATGGGTGGAAAAGAGTAAGGGGCAGGGGCTGTGTGGAACGAAAACACAGTTCCTCAGGGGGTGTGAGCGTTTCGAAATGGGTCGTATATAAGTTACACTTGGTCGTCAGTGACCGTGTGGCCTAATGGATAAGGCGTCGGACTTCGGATCCGAAGATTGCAGGTTCGAATCCTGTCACGGTCGTGTTTTCCAGTTCTGAAAAAGAAACATATCGTTTTAATGTAGCAATTGAGCAGTACGAAACCGTCTGAATGTTGCTGTTGAGCATTTTGTGCTTGGAGATGGACTTGAGCTTGAAACACACACAACAAGACAGGTGTTAACTAGCGAAATGAACGGCAGAGTGACCTCACCGCGAGGTGTGACTGGCACTTGCACATCTAAAACAACGTCGGAAAGTAACTCGTTCGGCTTTTGAGTCACATCAAGTATGTGTGTTAATTTTGACGCCGCTAGCTGTGCAGATTTTCATGCAATTCCTTTACCTCTCAGAAGTGAATATGATATAAAAGTGAAGTACGTGACGAGTGTGACGTTAGGAAAACATTAGGCAGCATGGAGAGATTCTGTATGGGACCACCCAACCCAAACGATTAATGTGTGATGTGCTGGCCAGCAGGTATCCAACGAGGCAGCACGGCTAGCTCAGTCGGTAGAGCATGAGACTCTTATTCACAGGATCGTGGGTTCAAGCCCTACGCTGGGCGGAACGGAATTTTTTCCGCTGCAGATGTAAATTACCGATTTTCTGATTAACGTGATGTAATGGAAATAGCAACTTTAAAATTTGCCTACGTCTCCATCAGTCGCAAGAAAACTGTATTTGAAGGTGAAGGTGATTTTGTAGACATGTGTGAAAGTCATGTTCTGAAGTGCAGGTGGTTTTGTTTGGAGAGAATATCAGCTACGTGTCAGATGTGTAGCCAAGCAGTAATGGGTCGCCATAGCTGCTAATATTAGTCGAAAATATGAAGTGTTGTCAGCTGAAGTCTGATGATGCAGACGACCGTACGGACGAAGTACGCAAAAGTGCCGCTAGGCGGCGCATGTTTAGCTCAGTGGCAGAGCATTGGTCTAGTAAACCAGGGGTCGTGAGTTCCATCCTCACAGGAGGAAGACGAATTTTGGAAATCAGTTGCGCATCGTGGCCGTATAGCAAACAGTATCTGTGATGAGGAACAATTAGCGACAGGAGTATTATTAAGAATTACTCTCAGATGTGATTAAGGCGAATGGCGCAGATAAAGCATTTGCCAAAGCGGTTTAGCATAAGGTGAGACAAGGCAGTCTGAATTACATTTTATAGACGTATTTCTCACAAATCTCAGAGCCTCTCGCGGTCGTCGTCGTCGTCGTCGTCGCCGCCGCCGCTTCTGCAGAAGTAGCAAATGGCCATCGTAGCAAATGCGGCGAGGGACACCCTGCCATCGATTCCGAATGCGCAAAGTGTGTGGTCTTCTTTTCCTGTGTATGTTTGGTCGGTCTCGTAAGAGGTTGAATGTAACGAATGGGTGGAAAAGAGTAAGGGGCAGGGGCTGTGTGGAACGAAAACACAGTTCCTCAGGGGGTGTGAGCGTTTCGAAATGGGTCGTATATAAGTTACACTTGGTCGTCAGTGACCGTGTGGCCTAATGGATAAGTCGTCGGACTTCGGATCCGAAGATTGCAGGTTCGAATCCTGTCACGGTCGTGTTTTTCCAGTTCTGAAAAAGAAACATATCGTTTTAATGTAGCAATTGAGCAGTACGAAACCGTCTGAATGTTGCTGTTGAGCATTTTGTGCTTGGAGATGGACTTGAGCTTGAAACACACACAACAGGACAGGTGTTAACTAGCGAAATGAACGGCAGAGTGACCTCACCGCGAGGTGTGACTGGCACTTGCACATCTAAAACAACGTCGGAAAGTAACTCGTTCGGCTTTTGAGTCACATCAAGTATGTGTGTTAATTTTGACGCCGCTAGCTGTGCAGATTTTCATGCAATTCCTTTACCTCTCAGAAGTGAATATGATATAAAAGTGAAGTACGTGACGAGTGTGACGTTAGGAAAACATTAGGCAGCATGGAGAGATTCTGTATGGGACCACCCAACCCAAACGATTAATGTGTGATCTGCTGGCCAGCAGGTATCCAACGAGGCAGCACGGCTAGCTCAGTCGGTAGAGCATGAGACTCTTATTCACAGGATCGTGGGTTGAAGCCCTACGCTGGGCGGAACGGAATTTTTTCCGCTGCAGATGTAAATTACCGATTTTCTGATTAACGTGATGTAATGGAAATAGCAACTTTAAAATTTGCCTACGTCTCCATCAGTCGCAAGAAAACTGTATTTGAAGTGAAGGTGATTTTGTAGACATGTGTGAAAGTCATGTTCTGAAGTGCAGGTGGTTTTGTTTGGAGAGAATATCAGCTACGTGTCAGATGTGTAGCGAAGCAGTAATGGGTCGCCATAGCTGCTAATATTAGTCGAAAATATGAAGTGTTGTCAGCTGAAGTCTGATGATGCAGACGACCGTACGGACGAAGTACGCAAAAGTGCCGCTAGGCGGCGCATGTTTAGCTCAGTGGTAGAGCATTGGTCTAGTAAACCAGGGGTCGTGAGTTCCATCCTCACAGGAGGAAGACGAATTTTGGAAATCAGTTGCGCATCGTGGCCGTATAGCAAACAGTATCTGTGATGAGGAACAATTAGCGACAGGAGTATTATTAAGAATTACTCTCAGATGTGATTAAGGCGAATGGCGCAGATAAAGCATTTGCCAAAGCGGTGCGGCATAAGGTTGGACGAGGCAGTCTGAATTACATTTTATAGATGTATTTCTCACAAATCTCAGAGCCTCTCGCGGTCGTCGTCGTCGTCGTCGTCGTCGTCGTCGCCGCCGCCGCTTCTACAGAAGTAGCAAATGGCCAGCGTAGCAAATGCGGCGAGGGACACCCTGCCATCGATTCCGAATGCGCAAAGTGTGTGGTCTTCTTTTCCTGTGTATGTTTGGTCGGTCTCGTAAGAGGTTGAATGTAACGAATGGGTGGAAAAGAGTAAGGGGCAGGGGCTGTGTGGAACGAAAACACAGTTCCTCAGGGGGTGTGAGCGTTTCGAAATGGGTCGTATATAAGTTACACTTGGTCGTCAGTGACCGTGTGGCCTAATGGATAAGTCGTCGGACTTCGGATCCGAAGATTGCAGGTTCGAATCCTGTCACGGTCGTGTTTTTCCAGTTCTGAAAAAGAAACATATCGTTTTAATGTAGCAATTGAGCAGTACGAAACCGTCTGAATGTTGCTGTTGAGCATTTTGTGCTTGGAGATGGACTTGAGCTTGAAACACACACAACAGGACAGGTGTTAACTAGCGAAATGAACGGCAGAGTGACCTCACCGCGAGGTGTGACTGGCACTTGCACATCTAAAACAACGTCGGAAAGTAACTCGTTCGGCTTTTGAGTCACATCAAGTATGTGTGTTAATTTTGACGCCGCTAGCTGTGCAGATTTTCATGCAATTCCTTTACCTCTCAGAAGTGAATATGATATAAAAGTGAAGTACGTGACGAGTGTGACGTTAGGAAAACATTAGGCAGCATGGAGAGATTCTGTATGGGACCACCCAACCCAAACGATTAATGTGTGATCTGCTGGCCAGCAGGTATCCAACGAGGCAGCACGGCTAGCTCAGTCGGTAGAGCATGAGACTCTTATTCACAGGATCGTGGGTTCAAGCCCTACGCTGGGCGGAACGGAATTTTTTCCGCTGCAGATGTAAATTACCGATTTTCTGATTAACGTGATGTAATGGAAATAGCAACTTTAAAATTTGCCTACGTCTCCATCAGTCGCAAGAAAACTGTATTTGAAGGTGAAGGTGATTTTGTAGACATGTGTGAAAGTCATGTTCTGAAGTGCAGGTGGTTTTGTTTGGAGAGAATATCAGCTACGTGTCAGATGTGTAGCGAAGCAGTAATGGGTCGCCATAGCTGCTAATATTAGTCGAAAATATGAAGTGTAGTCAGCTGAAGTCTGATGATGCAGACGACCGTACGGACGAAGTACGCAAAAGTGCCGCTAGGCGGCGCATGTTTAGCTCAGTGGTAGAGCATTGGTCTAGTAAACCAGGGGTCGTGAGTTCCATCCTCACAGGAGGAAGACGAATTTTGGAAATCAGTTGCGCATCGTGGCCGTATAGCAAACAGTATCTGTGATGAGGAACAATTAGCGACAGGAGTATTATTAAGAATTACTCTCAGATGTGATTAAGGCGAATGGCGCAGATAAAGCATTTGCCAAAGCGGTGCGGCATAAGGTTGGACGAGGCAGTCTGAATTACATTTTATAGATGTATTTCTCACAAATCTCAGAGCCTCTCGCGGTCGTCGTCGTCGTCGCCGCCGCCGCCGCTTCTACAGAAGTAGCAAATGGCCAGCGTAGCAAATGCGGCGAGGGACACCCTGCCATCGATTCCGAATGCGCAAAGTGTGTGGTCTTCTTTTCCTGTGTATGTTTGGTCGGTCTCGTAAGAGGTTGAATGTAACGAATGGGTGGAAAAGAGTAAGGGGCAGGGGCTGTGTGGAACGAAAACACAGTTCCTCAGGGGGTGTGAGCGTTTCGAAATGGGTCGTATATAAGTTACACTTGGTCGTCAGTGACCGTGTGGCCTAATGGATAAGGCGTCGGACTTCGGATCCGAAGATTGCAGGTTCGAATCCTGTCACGGTCGTGTTTTTCCATTTCTGAAAAAGAAACATACCGTTTTAATGTAGCAATTGAGCAGTACGAAACCGTCTGAATGTTGCTGTTGACCATTTTGTACTTGGAGATGGTCTTGAACCTGAAACACACACAACAAGACCGGTGTTAACTAGCGAAATGGTCGGCAGAGTGCCCTCACCGCGAGTTTTGATTGGCACTTGCACATCTAAAACAACGTCGGAAAGTAACTCGTTCGGCTTTTGAGTCACATCAAGTATGTGTGTTAATTTTGACGCCGCTAGCTCTGCAGATTGTCATGCAATTCCTTTACCTCTCAGAAATGATTATGAAATAAAAGTGAAGTACGTGACGAGTGTGACGTTAGGAAAACATTAGGAAGCATGGAGAGATTCTGTATGGGACCACCCAACCCAAACGATTACTGTGTGATCTGCTGCCAATCAGGTATCCAACGAGGCAGCACGGCTAGCTCAGTCGGTAGAGCATGAGACTCTTATTCACAGGGTCGTGGGTTCGAGCCCTACGCTGGCCGGAACGGAATTTTTTTCCGCTGCAGATGTAAATTACCGATTTTCTGATTAACGTGATGTAATGGAAATAGCAACTATAAATTTGCCTACGTCTCCATCAGTCGCAAGAAAACTGTATTTGAAGTGAAGGTGATTTTGTAGACATGTGTGAAAGTCATGTTCTGAAGTGCAGGTGGTTTTGTTTGGAGAGAATATCAGCTACGTGTCAGATGTGTAGCCAAGCAGTAATGGGTCGCCATAGCTGCTAATATTAGTCGAAAATATGAAGTGTTGTCAGCTGAAGTCTGATGATGCAGACGACCGTACGGACGAAGTACGCAAAAGTGCCGCTAGGCGGCGCATGTTTAGCTCAGTGGTAGAGCATTGGTCTAGTAAACCAGGGGTCGTGAGTTCCATCCTCACAGGAGGAAGACGAATTTTGGAAATCAGTTGCGCATCGTGGCCGTATAGCAAACAGTATCTGTGATGAGGAACAATTAGCGACAGGAGTATTATTAAGAATTACTCTCAGATGTGATTAAGGCGAATGGCGCAGATAAAGCATTTGCCAAAGCGGTGCGGCATAAGGTTGGACGAGGCAGTCTGAATTACATTTTATAGATGTATTTCTCACAAATCTCAGAGCCTCTCGCGGTCGTCGTCGTCGTCGTCGTCGTCGTCGTCGTCGTCGTCGTCGCCGCCGCCGCCGCTTCTACAGAAGTAGCAAATGGCCAGCGTAGCAAATGCGGCGAGGGACACCCTGCCATCGATTCCGAATGCGCAAAGTGTGTGGTCTTCTTTTCCTGTGTATGTTTGGTCGGTCTCGTAAGAGGTTGAATGTAAAGAATGGGTGGAAAAGAGTAAGGGGCAGGGGCTGTGTGGAACGAAAACACAGTTCCTCAGGGGGTGTGAGCGTTTCGAAATGGGTCGTATATAAGTTACACTTGGTCGTCAGTGACCGTGTGGCCTAATGGATAAGGCGTCGGACTTCGGATCCGAAGATTGCAGGTTCGAATCCTGTCACGGTCGTGTTTTCCAGTTCTGAAAAAGAAACATATCGTTTTAATGTAGCAATTGAGCAGTACGAAACCGTCTGAATGTTGCTGTTGAGCATTTTGTGCTTGGAGATGGACTTGAGCTTGAAACACACACAACAAGACAGGTGTTAACTAGCGAAATGAACGGCAGAGTGACCTCACCGCGAGGTGTGACTGGCACTTGCACATCTAAAACAACGTCGGAAAGTAACTCGTTCGGCTTTTGAGTCACATCAAGTATGTGTGTTAATTTTGACGCCGCTAGCTGTGCAGATTTTCATGCAATTCCTTTACCTCTCAGAAGTGAATATGATATAAAAGTGAAGTACGTGACGAGTGTGACGTTAGGAAAACATTAGGCAGCATGGAGAGATTCTGTATGGGACCACCCAACCCAAACGATTAATGTGTGATGTGCTGGCCAGCAGGTATCCAACGAGGCAGCACGGCTAGCTCAGTCGGTAGAGCATGAGACTCTTATTCACAGGATCGTGGGTTCAAGCCCTACGCTGGGCGGAACGGAATTTTTTCCGCTGCAGATGTAAATTACCGATTTTCTGATTAACGTGATGTAATGGAAATAGCAACTTTAAAATTTGCCTACGTCTCCATCAGTCGCAAGAAAACTGTATTTGAAGGTGAAGGTGATTTTGTAGACATGTGTGAAAGTCATGTTCTGAAGTGCAGGTGGTTTTGTTTGGAGAGAATATCAGCTACGTGTCAGATGTGTAGCCAAGCAGTAATGGGTCGCCATAGCTGCTAATATTAGTCGAAAATATGAAGTGTTGTCAGCTGAAGTCTGATGATGCAGACGACCGTACGGACGAAGTACGCAAAAGTGCCGCTAGGCGGCGCATGTTTAGCTCAGTGGCAGAGCATTGGTCTAGTAAACCAGGGGTCGTGAGTTCCATCCTCACAGGAGGAAGACGAATTTTGGAAATCAGTTGCGCATCGTGGCCGTATAGCAAACAGTATCTGTGATGAGGAACAATTAGCGACAGGAGTATTATTAAGAATTACTCTCAGATGTGATTAAGGCGAATGGCGCAGATAAAGCATTTGCCAAAGCGGTTTAGCATAAGGTGAGACAAGGCAGTCTGAATTACATTTTTTATACGTATTTCTCACAAATCTCAGAGCCTCTCGCGGTCGTCGTCGTCGTCGTCGTCGTCGTCGTCGCCGCCGCCGCTTCTGCAGAAGTAGCAAATGGCCATCGTAGCAAATGCGGCGAGGGACACCCTGCCATCGATTCCGAATGCGCAAAGTGTGTGGTCTTCTTTTCCTGTGTATGTTTGGTCGGTCTCGTAAGAGGTTGAATGTAACGAATGGGTGGAAAAGAGTAAGGGGCAGGGGCTGTGTGGAACGAAAACACAGTTCCTCAGGGGGTGTGAGCGTTTCGAAATGGGTCGTATATAAGTTACACTTGGTCGTCAGTGACCGTGTGGCCTAATGGATAAGTCGTCGGACTTCGGATCCGAAGATTGCAGGTTCGAATCCTGTCACGGTCGTGTTTTTCCAGTTCTGAAAAAGAAACATATCGTTTTAATGTAGCAATTGAGCAGTACGAAACCGTCTGAATGTTGCTGTTGAGCATTTTGTGCTTGGAGATGGACTTGAGCTTGAAACACACACAACAGGACAGGTGTTAACTAGCGAAATGAACGGCAGAGTGACCTCACCGCGAGGTGTGACTGGCACTTGCACATCTAAAACAACGTCGGAAAGTAACTCGTTCGGCTTTTGAGTCACATCAAGTATGTGTGTTAATTTTGACGCCGCTAGCTGTGCAGATTTTCATGCAATTCCTTTACCTCTCAGAAGTGAATATGATATAAAAGTGAAGTACGTGACGAGTGTGACGTTAGGAAAACATTAGGCAGCATGGAGAGATTCTGTATGGGACCACCCAACCCAAACGATTAATGTGTGATCTGCTGGCCAGCAGGTATCCAACGAGGCAGCACGGCTAGCTCAGTCGGTAGAGCATGAGACTCTTATTCACAGGATCGTGGGTTCAAGCCCTACGCTGGGCGGAACGGAATTTTTTCCGCTGCAGATGTAAATTACCGATTTTCTGATTAACGTGATGTAATGGAAATAGCAACTTTAAAATTTGCCTACGTCTCCATCAGTCGCAAGAAAACTGTATTTGAAGTGAAGGTGATTTTGTAGACATGTGTGAAAGTCATGTTCTGAAGTGCAGGTGGTTTTGTTTGGAGAGAATATCAGCTACGTGTCAGATGTGTAGCCAAGCAGTAATGGGTCGCCATAGCTGCTAATATTAGTCGAAAATATGAAGTGTTGTCAGCTGAAGTCTGATGATGCAGACGACCGTACGGACGAAGTACGCAAAAGTGCCGCTAGGCGGCGCATGTTTAGCTCAGTGGTAGAGCATTGGTCTAGTAAACCAGGGGTCGTGAGTTCCATCCTCACAGGAGGAAGACGAATTTTGGAAATCAGTTGCGCATCGTGGCCGTATAGCAAACAGTATCTGTGATGAGGAACAATTAGCGACAGGAGTATTATTAAGAATTACTCTCAGATGTGATTAAGGCGAATGGCGCAGATAAAGCATTTGCCAAAGCGGTGCGGCATAAGGTTGGACGAGGCAGTCTGAATTACATTTTATAGATGTATTTCTCACAAATCTCAGAGCCTCTCGCGGTCGTCGTCGTCGTCGTCGTCGTCGCCGCCGCCGCCGCCGCTTCTACAGAAGTAGCAAATGGCCAGCGTAGCAAATGCGGCGAGGGACACCCTGCCATCGATTCCGAATGCGCAAAGTGTGTGGTCTTCTTTTCCTGTGTATGTTTGGTCGGTCTCGTAAGAGGTTGAATGTAACGAATGGGTGGAAAAGAGTAAGGGGCAGGGGCTGTGTGGAACGAAAACACAGTTCCTCAGGGGGTGTGAGCGTTTCGAAATGGGTCGTATATAAGTTACACTTGGTCGTCAGTGACCGTGTGGCCTAATGGATAAGGCGTCGGACTTCGGATCCGAAGATTGCAGGTTCGAATCCTGTCACGGTCGTGTTTTTCCATTTCTGAAAAAGAAACATACCGTTTTAATGTAGCAATTGAGCAGTACGAAACCGTCTGAATGTTGCTGTTGACCATTTTGTACTTGGAGATGGTCTTGAACCTGAAACACACACAACAAGACCGGTGTTAACTAGCGAAATGGTCGGCAGAGTGCCCTCACCGCGAGTTTTGATTGGCACTTGCACATCTAAAACAACGTCGGAAAGTAACTCGTTCGGCTTTTGAGTCACATCAAGTATGTGTGTTAATTTTGACGCCGCTAGCTCTGCAGATTGTCATGCAATTCCTTTACCTCTCAGAAATGATTATGAAATAAAAGTGAAGTACGTGACGAGTGTGACGTTAGGAAAACATTAGGAAGCATGGAGAGATTCTGTATGGGACCACCCAACCCAAACGATTACTGTGTGATCTGCTGCCAATCAGGTATCCAACGAGGCAGCACGGCTAGCTCAGTCGATAGAGCATGAGACTCTTATTCACAGGGTCGTGGGTTCGAGCCCTACGCTGGCCGGAACGGAATTTTTTTCCGCTGCAGATGTAAATTACCGATTTTCTGATTAACGTGATGTAATGGAAATAGCAACTATAAATTTGCCTACGTCTCCATCAGTCGCAAGAAAACTGTATTTGAAGTGAAGGTGATTTTGTAGACATGTGTGAAAGTCATGTTCTGAAGTGCAGGTGGTTTTGTTTGGAGAGAATATCAGCTACGTGTCAGATGTGTAGCCAAGCAGTAATGGGTCGCCATAGCTGCTAATATTAGTCGAAAATATGAAGTGTTGTCAGCTGAAGTCTGATGATGCAGACGACCGTACGGACGAAGTACGCAAAAGTGCCGCTAGGCGGCGCATGTTTAGCTCAGTGGTAGAGCATTGGTCTAGTAAACCAGGGGTCGTGAGTTCCATCCTCACAGGAGGAAGACGAATTTTGGAAATCAGTTGCGCATCGTGGCCGTATAGCAAACAGTATCTGTGATGAGGAACAATTAGCGACAGGAGTATTATTAAGAATTACTCTCAGATGTGATTAAGGCGAATGGCGCAGATAAAGCATTTGCCAAAGCGGTGCGGCATAAGGTTGGACGAGGCAGTCTGAATTACATTTTATAGATGTATTTCTCACAAATCTCAGAGCCTCTCGCGGTCGTCGTCGTCGTCGTCGTCGTCGTCGTCGTCGTCGTCGTCGCCGCCGCCGCCGCTTCTACAGAAGTAGCAAATGGCCAGCGTAGCAAATGCGGCGAGGGACACCCTGCCATCGATTCCGAATGCGCAAAGTGTGTGGTCTTCTTTTCCTGTGTATGTTTGGTCGGTCTCGTAAGAGGTTGAATGTAAAGAATGGGTGGAAAAGAGTAAGGGGCAGGGGCTGTGTGGAACGAAAACACAGTTCCTCAGGGGGTGTGAGCGTTTCGAAATGGGTCGTATATAAGTTACACTTGGTCGTCAGTGACCGTGTGGCCTAATGGATAAGGCGTCGGACTTCGGATCCGAAGATTGCAGGTTCGAATCCTGTCACGGTCGTGTTTTCCAGTTCTGAAAAAGAAACATATCGTTTTAATGTAGCAATTGAGCAGTACGAAACCGTCTGAATGTTGCTGTTGAGCATTTTGTGCTTGGAGATGGACTTGAGCTTGAAACACACACAACAAGACAGGTGTTAACTAGCGAAATGAACGGCAGAGTGACCTCACCGCGAGGTGTGACTGGCACTTGCACATCTAAAACAACGTCGGAAAGTAACTCGTTCGGCTTTTGAGTCACATCAAGTATGTGTGTTAATTTTGACGCCGCTAGCTGTGCAGATTTTCATGCAATTCCTTTACCTCTCAGAAGTGAATATGATATAAAAGTGAAGTACGTGACGAGTGTGACGTTAGGAAAACATTAGGCAGCATGGAGAGATTCTGTATGGGACCACCCAACCCAAACGATTAATGTGTGATGTGCTGGCCAGCAGGTATCCAACGAGGCAGCACGGCTAGCTCAGTCGGTAGAGCATGAGACTCTTATTCACAGGATCGTGGGTTCAAGCCCTACGCTGGGCGGAACGGAATTTTTTCCGCTGCAGATGTAAATTACCGATTTTCTGATTAACGTGATGTAATGGAAATAGCAACTTTAAAATTTGCCTACGTCTCCATCAGTCGCAAGAAAACTGTATTTGAAGGTGAAGGTGATTTTGTAGACATGTGTGAAAGTCATGTTCTGAAGTGCAGGTGGTTTTGTTTGGAGAGAATATCAGCTACGTGTCAGATGTGTAGCCAAGCAGTAATGGGTCGCCATAGCTGCTAATATTAGTCGAAAATATGAAGTGTTGTCAGCTGAAGTCTGATGATGCAGACGACCGTACGGACGAAGTACGCAAAAGTGCCGCTAGGCGGCGCATGTTTAGCTCAGTGGCAGAGCATTGGTCTAGTAAACCAGGGGTCGTGAGTTCCATCCTCACAGGAGGAAGACGAATTTTGGAAATCAGTTGCGCATCGTGGCCGTATAGCAAACAGTATCTGTGATGAGGAACAATTAGCGACAGGAGTATTATTAAGAATTACTCTCAGATGTGATTAAGGCGAATGGCGCAGATAAAGCATTTGCCAAAGCGGTTTAGCATAAGGTGAGACAAGGCAGTCTGAATTACATTTTTTATACGTATTTCTCACAAATCTCAGAGCCTCTCGCGGTCGTCGTCGTCGTCGTCGTCGTCGTCGTCGCCGCCGCCGCTTCTGCAGAAGTAGCAAATGGCCATCGTAGCAAATGCGGCGAGGGACACCCTGCCATCGATTCCGAATGCGCAAAGTGTGTGGTCTTCTTTTCCTGTGTATGTTTGGTCGGTCTCGTAAGAGGTTGAATGTAACGAATGGGTGGAAAAGAGTAAGGGGCAGGGGCTGTGTGGAACGAAAACACAGTTCCTCAGGGGGTGTGAGCGTTTCGAAATGGGTCGTATATAAGTTACACTTGGTCGTCAGTGACCGTGTGGCCTAATGGATAAGTCGTCGGACTTCGGATCCGAAGATTGCAGGTTCGAATCCTGTCACGGTCGTGTTTTTCCAGTTCTGAAAAAGAAACATATCGTTTTAATGTAGCAATTGAGCAGTACGAAACCGTCTGAATGTTGCTGTTGAGCATTTTGTGCTTGGAGATGGACTTGAGCTTGAAACACACACAACAGGACAGGTGTTAACTAGCGAAATGAACGGCAGAGTGACCTCACCGCGAGGTGTGACTGGCACTTGCACATCTAAAACAACGTCGGAAAGTAACTCGTTCGGCTTTTGAGTCACATCAAGTATGTGTGTTAATTTTGACGCCGCTAGCTGTGCAGATTTTCATGCAATTCCTTTACCTCTCAGAAGTGAATATGATATAAAAGTGAAGTACGTGACGAGTGTGACGTTAGGAAAACATTAGGCAGCATGGAGAGATTCTGTATGGGACCACCCAACCCAAACGATTAATGTGTGATCTGCTGGCCAGCAGGTATCCAACGAGGCAGCACGGCTAGCTCAGTCGGTAGAGCATGAGACTCTTATTCACAGGATCGTGGGTTCAAGCCCTACGCTGGGCGGAACGGAATTTTTTCCGCTGCAGATGTAAATTACCGATTTTCTGATTAACGTGATGTAATGGAAATAGCAACTTTAAAATTTGCCTACGTCTCCATCAGTCGCAAGAAAACTGTATTTGAAGTGAAGGTGATTTTGTAGACATGTGTGAAAGTCATGTTCTGAAGTGCAGGTGGTTTTGTTTGGAGAGAATATCAGCTACGTGTCAGATGTGTAGCGAAGCAGTAATGGGTCGCCATAGCTGCTAATATTAGTCGAAAATATGAAGTGTTGTCAGCTGAAGTCTGATGATGCAGACGACCGTACGGACGAAGTACGCAAAAGTGCCGCTAGGCGGCGCATGTTTAGCTCAGTGGTAGAGCATTGGTCTAGTAAACCAGGGGTCGTGAGTTCCATCCTCACAGGAGGAAGACGAATTTTGGAAATCAGTTGCGCATCGTGGCCGTATAGCAAACAGTATCTGTGATGACGAACAATTAGCGACAGGAGTATTATTAAGAATTACTCTCAGATGTGATTAAGGCGAATGGCGCAGATAAAGCATTTGCCAAAGCGGTGCGGCATAAGGTTGGACGAGGCAGTCTGAATTACATTTTATAGATGTATTTCTCACAAATCTCAGAGCCTCTCGCGGTCGTCGTCGTCGTCGTCGTCGTCGCCGCCGCCGCCGCCGCTTCTACAGAAGTAGCAAATGGCCAGCGTAGCAAATGCGGCGAGGGACACCCTGCCATCGATTCCGAATGCGCAAAGTGTGTGGTCTTCTTTTCCTGTGTATGTTTGGTCGGTCTCGTAAGAGGTTGAATGTAACGAATGGGTGGAAAAGAGTAAGGGGCAGGGGCTGTGTGGAACGAAAACACAGTTCCTCAGGGGGTGTGAGCGTTTCGAAATGGGTCGTATATAAGTTACACTTGGTCGTCAGTGACCGTGTGGCCTAATGGATAAGGCGTCGGACTTCGGATCCGAAGATTGCAGGTTCGAATCCTGTCACGGTCGTGTTTTTCCATTTCTGAAAAAGAAACATACCGTTTTAATGTAGCAATTGAGCAGTACGAAACCGTCTGAATGTTGCTGTTGACCATTTTGTACTTGGAGATGGTCTTGAACCTGAAACACACACAACAAGACCGGTGTTAACTAGCGAAATGGTCGGCAGAGTGCCCTCACCGCGAGTTTTGATTGGCACTTGCACATCTAAAACAACGTCGGAAAGTAACTCGTTCGGCTTTTGAGTCACATCAAGTATGTGTGTTAATTTTGACGCCGCTAGCTCTGCAGATTGTCATGCAATTCCTTTACCTCTCAGAAATGATTATGAAATAAAAGTGAAGTACGTGACGAGTGTGACGTTAGGAAAACATTAGGAAGCATGGAGAGATTCTGTATGGGACCACCCAACCCAAACGATTACTGTGTGATCTGCTGCCAATCAGGTATCCAACGAGGCAGCACGGCTAGCTCAGTCGGTAGAGCATGAGACTCTTATTCACAGGGTCGTGGGTTCGAGCCCTACGCTGGCCGGAACGGAATTTTTTTCCGCTGCAGATGTAAATTACCGATTTTCTGATTAACGTGATGTAATGGAAATAGCAACTATAAATTTGCCTACGTCTCCATCAGTCGCAAGAAAACTGTATTTGAAGTGAAGGTGATTTTGTAGACATGTGTGAAAGTCATGTTCTGAAGTGCAGGTGGTTTTGTTTGGAGAGAATATCAGCTACGTCTCAGATGTGTAGCCAAGCAGTAATGGGTCGCCATAGCTGCTAATATTAGTCGAAAATATGAAGTGTTGTCAGCTGAAGTCTGATGATGCAGACGACCGTACGGACGAAGTACGCAAAAGTGCCGCTAGGCGGCGCATGTTTAGCTCAGTGGTAGAGCATTGGTCTAGTAAACCAGGGGTCGTGAGTTCCATCCTCACAGGAGGAAGACGAATTTTGGAAATCAGTTGCGCATCGTGGCCGTATAGCAAACAGTATCTGTGATGAGGAACAATTAGCGACAGGAGTATTATTAAGAATTACTCTCAGATGTGATTAAGGCGAATGGCGCAGATAAAGCATTTGCCAAAGCGGTGCGGCATAAGGTTGGACGAGGCAGTCTGAATTACATTTTATAGATGTATTTCTCACAAATCTCAGAGCCTCTCGCGGTCGTCGTCGTCGTCGTCGTCGTCGTCGTCGTCGTCGCCGCCGCCGCCGCTTCTACAGAAGTAGCAAATGGCCAGCGTAGCAAATGCGGCGAGGGACACCCTGCCATCGATTCCGAATGCGCAAAGTGTGTGGTCTTCTTTTCCTGTGTATGTTTGGTCGGTCTCGTAAGAGGTTGAATGTAACGAATGGGTGGAAAAGAGTAAGGGGCAGGGGCTGTGTTTAACGAAAACACAGTTCCTCAGGGGGTGTGAGCGTTTCGAAATGGGTCGTATATAAGTTACACTTGGTCGTCAGTGACCGTGTGGCCTAATGGATAAGTCGTCGGACTTCGGATCCGAAGATTGCAGGTTCGAATCCTGTCACGGTCGTGTTTTTCCAGTTCTGAAAAAGAAACATATCGTTTTAATGTAGCAATTGAGCAGTACGAAACCGTCTGAATGTTGCTGTTGAGCATTTTGTGCTTGGAGATGGACTTGAGCTTGAAACACACACAACAGGACAGGTGTTAACTAGCGAAATGAACGGCAGAGTGACCTCACCGCGAGGTGTGACTGGCACTTGCACATCTAAAACAACGTCGGAAAGTAACTCGTTCGGCTTTTGAGTCACATCAAGTATGTGTGTTAATTTTGACGCCGCTAGCTGTGCAGATTTTCATGCAATTCCTTTACCTCTCAGAAGTGAATATGATATAAAAGTGAAGTACGTGACGAGTGTGACGTTAGGAAAACATTAGGCAGCATGGAGAGATTCTGTATGGGACCACCCAACCCAAACGATTAATGTGTGATCTGCTGGCCAGCAGGTATCCAACGAGGCAGCACGGCTAGCTCAGTCGGTAGAGCATGAGACTCTTATTCACAGGATCGTGGGTTCAAGCCCTACGCTGGGCGGAACGGAATTTTTTCCGCTGCAGATGTAAATTACCGATTTTCTGATTAACGTGATGTAATGGAAATAGCAACTTTAAAATTTGCCTACGTCTCCATCAGTCGCAAGAAAACTGTATTTGAAGTGAAGGTGATTTTGTAGACATGTGTGAAAGTCATGTTCTGAAGTGCAGGTGGTTTTGTTTGGAGAGAATATCAGCTACGTGTCAGATGTGTAGCGAAGCAGTAATGGGTCGCCATAGCTGCTAATATTAGTCGAAAATATGAAGTGTTGTCAGCTGAAGTCTGATGATGCAGACGACCGTACGGACGAAGTACGCAAAAGTGCCGCTAGGCGGCGCATGTTTAGCTCAGTGGTAGAGCATTGGTCTAGTAAACCAGGGGTCGTGAGTTCCATCCTCACAGGAGGAAGACGAATTTTGGAAATCAGTTGCGCATCGTGGCCGTATAGCAAACAGTATCTGTGATGACGAACAATTAGCGACAGGAGTATTATTAAGAATTACTCTCAGATGTGATTAAGGCGAATGGCGCAGATAAAGCATTTGCCAAAGCGGTGCGGCATAAGGTTGGACGAGGCAGTCTGAATTACATTTTATAGATGTATTTCTCACAAATCTCAGAGCCTCTCGCGGTCGTCGTCGTCGTCGTCGTCGTCGCCGCCGCCGCCGCCGCTTCTACAGAAGTAGCAAATGGCCAGCGTAGCAAATGCGGCGAGGGACACCCTGCCATCGATTCCGAATGCGCAAAGTGTGTGGTCTTCTTTTCCTGTGTATGTTTGGTCGGTCTCGTAAGAGGTTGAATGTAACGAATGGGTGGAAAAGAGTAAGGGGCAGGGGCTGTGTGGAACGAAAACACAGTTCCTCAGGGGGTGTGAGCGTTTCGAAATGGGTCGTATATAAGTTACACTTGGTCGTCAGTGACCGTGTGGCCTAATGGATAAGGCGTCGGACTTCGGATCCGAAGATTGCAGGTTCGAATCCTGTCACGGTCGTGTTTTTCCATTTCTGAAAAAGAAACATACCGTTTTAATGTAGCAATTGAGCAGTACGAAACCGTCTGAATGTTGCTGTTGACCATTTTGTACTTGGAGATGGTCTTGAACCTGAAACACACACAACAAGACCGGTGTTAACTAGCGAAATGGTCGGCAGAGTGCCCTCACCGCGAGTTTTGATTGGCACTTGCACATCTAAAACAACGTCGGAAAGTAACTCGTTCGGCTTTTGAGTCACATCAAGTATGTGTGTTAATTTTGACGCCGCTAGCTCTGCAGATTGTCATGCAATTCCTTTACCTCTCAGAAATGATTATGAAATAAAAGTGAAGTACGTGACGAGTGTGACGTTAGGAAAACATTAGGAAGCATGGAGAGATTCTGTATGGGACCACCCAACCCAAACGATTACTGTGTGATCTGCTGCCAATCAGGTATCCAACGAGGCAGCACGGCTAGCTCAGTCGGTAGAGCATGAGACTCTTATTCACAGGGTCGTGGGTTCGAGCCCTACGCTGGCCGGAACGGAATTTTTTTCCGCTGCAGATGTAAATTACCGATTTTCTGATTAACGTGATGTAATGGAAATAGCAACTATAAATTTGCCTACGTCTCCATCAGTCGCAAGAAAACTGTATTTGAAGTGAAGGTGATTTTGTAGACATGTGTGAAAGTCATGTTCTGAAGTGCAGGTGGTTTTGTTTGGAGAGAATATCAGCTACGTCTCAGATGTGTAGCCAAGCAGTAATGGGTCGCCATAGCTGCTAATATTAGTCGAAAATATGAAGTGTTGTCAGCTGAAGTCTGATGATGCAGACGACCGTACGGACGAAGTACGCAAAAGTGCCGCTAGGCGGCGCATGTTTAGCTCAGTGGTAGAGCATTGGTCTAGTAAACCAGGGGTCGTGAGTTCCATCCTCACAGGAGGAAGACGAATTTTGGAAATCAGTTGCGCATCGTGGCCGTATAGCAAACAGTATCTGTGATGAGGAACAATTAGCGACAGGAGTATTATTAAGAATTACTCTCAGATGTGATTAAGGCGAATGGCGCAGATAAAGCATTTGCCAAAGCGGTGCGGCATAAGGTTGGACGAGGCAGTCTGAATTACATTTTATAGATGTATTTCTCACAAATCTCAGAGCCTCTCGCGGTCGTCGTCGTCGTCGTCGTCGTCGTCGTCGTCGTCGTCGCCGCCGCCGCCGCTTCTACAGAAGTAGCAAATGGCCAGCGTAGCAAATGCGGCGAGGGACACCCTGCCATCGATTCCGAATGCGCAAAGTGTGTGGTCTTCTTTTCCTGTGTATGTTTGGTCGGTCTCGTAAGAGGTTGAATGTAACGAATGGGTGGAAAAGAGTAAGGGGCAGGGGCTGTGTGGAACGAAAACACAGTTCCTCAGGGGGTGTGAGCGTTTCGAAATGGGTCGTATATAAGTTACACTTGGTCGTCAGTGACCGTGTGGCCTAATGGATAAGTCGTCGGACTTCGGATCCGAAGATTGCAGGTTCGAATCCTGTCACGGTCGTGTTTTTCCAGTTCTGAAAAAGAAACATATCGTTTTAATGTAGCAATTGAGCAGTACGAAACCGTCTGAATGTTGCTGTTGAGCATTTTGTGCTTGGAGATGGACTTGAGCTTGAAACACACACAACAGGACAGGTGTTAACTAGCGAAATGAACGGCAGAGTGACCTCACCGCGAGGTGTGACTGGCACTTGCACATCTAAAACAACGTCGGAAAGTAACTCGTTCGGCTTTTGAGTCACATCAAGTATGTGTGTTAATTTTGACGCCGCTAGCTGTGCAGATTTTCATGCAATTCCTTTACCTCTCAGAAGTGAATATGATATAAAAGTGAAGTACGTGACGAGTGTGACGTTAGGAAAACATTAGGCAGCATGGAGAGATTCTGTATGGGACCACCCAACCCAAACGATTAATGTGTGATCTGCTGGCCAGCAGGTATCCAACGAGGCAGCACGGCTAGCTCAGTCGGTAGAGCATGAGACTCTTATTCACAGGATCGTGGGTTCAAGCCCTACGCTGGGCGGAACGGAATTTTTTCCGCTGCAGATGTAAATTACCGATTTTCTGATTAACGTGATGTAATGGAAATAGCAACTTTAAAATTTGCCTACGTCTCCATCAGTCGCAAGAAAACTGTATTTGAAGTGAAGGTGATTTTGTAGACATGTGTGAAAGTCATGTTCTGAAGTGCAGGTGGTTTTGTTTGGAGAGAATATCAGCTACGTGTCAGATGTGTAGCGAAGCAGTAATGGGTCGCCATAGCTGCTAATATTAGTCGAAAATATGAAGTGTTGTCAGCTGAAGTCTGATGATGCAGACGACCGTACGGACGAAGTACGCAAAAGTGCCGCTAGGCGGCGCATGTTTAGCTCAGTGGTAGAGCATTGGTCTAGTAAACCAGGGGTCGTGAGTTCCATCCTCACAGGAGGAAGACGAATTTTGGAAATCAGTTGCGCATCGTGGCCGTATAGCAAACAGTATCTGTGATGAGGAACAATTAGCGACAGGAGTATTATTAAGAATTACTCTCAGATGTGATTAAGGCGAATGGCGCAGATAAAGCATTTGCCAAAGCGGTGCGGCATAAGGTTGGACGAGGCAGTCTGAATTACATTTTATAGATGTATTTCTCACAAATCTCAGAGCCTCTCGCGGTCGTCGTCGTCGTCGTCGTCGTCGCCGCCGCCGCCGCCGCTTCTACAGAAGTAGCAAATGGCCAGCGTAGCAAATGCGGCGAGGGACACCCTGCCATCGATTCCGAATGCGCAAAGTGTGTGGTCTTCTTTTCCTGTGTATGTTTGGTCGGTCTCGTAAGAGGTTGAATGTAACGAATGGGTGGAAAAGAGTAAGGGGCAGGGGCTGTGTGGAACGAAAACACAGTTCCTCAGGGGGTGTGAGCGTTTCGAAATGGGTCGTATATAAGTTACACTTGGTCGTCAGTGACCGTGTGGCCTAATGGATAAGGCGTCGGACTTCGGATCCGAAGATTGCAGGTTCGAATCCTGTCACGGTCGTGTTTTTCCATTTCTGAAAAAGAAACATACCGTTTTAATGTAGCAATTGAGCAGTACGAAACCGTCTGAATGTTGCTGTTGACCATTTTGTACTTGGAGATGGTCTTGAACCTGAAACACACACAACAAGACCGGTGTTAACTAGCGAAATGGTCGGCAGAGTGCCCTCACCGCGAGTTTTGATTGGCACTTGCACATCTAAAACAACGTCGGAAAGTAACTCGTTCGGCTTTTGAGTCACATCAAGTATGTGTGTTAATTTTGACGCCGCTAGCTCTGCAGATTGTCATGCAATTCTTTTACCTCTCAGAAATGATTATGAAATAAAAGTGAAGTACGTGACGAGTGTGACGTTAGGAAAACATTAGGAAGCATGGAGAGATTCTGTATGGGACCACCCAACCCAAACGATTACTGTGTGATCTGCTGCCAATCAGGTATCCAACGAGGCAGCACGGCTAGCTCAGTCGGTAGAGCATGAGACTCTTATTCACAGGGTCGTGGGTTCGAGCCCTACGCTGGCCGGAACGGAATTTTTTTCCGCTGCAGATGTAAATTACCGATTATCTGATTAACGTGATGTAATGGAAATAGCAACTATAAATTTGCCTACGTCTCCATCAGTCGCAAGAAAACTGTATTTGAAGTGAAGGTGATTTTGTAGACATGTGTGAAAGTCATGTTCTGAAGTGCAGGTGGTTTTGTTTGGAGAGAATATCAGCTACGTGTCAGATGTGTAGCCAAGCAGTAATGGGTCGCCATAGCTGCTAATATTAGTCGAAAATATGAAGTGTTGTCAGCTGAAGTCTGATGATGCAGACGACCGTACGGACGAAGTACGCAAAAGTGCCGCTAGGCGGCGCATGTTTAGCTCAGTGGTAGAGCATTGGTCTAGTAAACCAGGGGTCGTGAGTTCCATCCTCACAGGAGGAAGACGAATTTTGGAAATCAGTTGCGCATCGTGGCCGTATAGCAAACAGTATCTGTGATGAGGAACAATTAGCGACAGGAGTATTATTAAGAATTACTCTCAGATGTGATTAAGGCGAATGGCGCAGATAAAGCATTTGCCAAAGCGGTGCGGCATAAGGTTGGACGAGGCAGTCTGAATTACATTTTATAGATGTATTTCTCACAAATCTCAGAGCCTCTCGCGGTCGTCGTCGTCGTCGTCGTCGTCGTCGTCGCCGCCGCCGCCGCTTCTACAGAAGTAGCAAATGGCCAGCGTAGCAAATGCGGCGAGGGACACCCTGCCATCGATTCCGAATGCGCAAAGTGTGTGGTCTTCTTTTCCTGTGTATGTTTGGTCGGTCTCGTAAGAGGTTGAATGTAAAGAATGGGTGGAAAAGAGTAAGGGGCAGGGGCTGTGTGGAACGAAAACACAGTTCCTCAGGGGGTGTGAGCGTTTCGAAATGGGTCGTATATAAGTTACACTTGGTCGTCAGTGACCGTGTGGCCTAATGGATAAGGCGTCGGACTTCGGATCCGAAGATTGCAGGTTCGAATCCTGTCACGGTCGTGTTTTCCAGTTCTGAAAAAGAAACATATCGTTTTAATGTAGCAATTGAGCAGTACGAAACCGTCTGAATGTTGCTGTTGAGCATTTTGTGCTTGGAGATGGACTTGAGCTTGAAACACACACAACAAGACAGGTGTTAACTAGCGAAATGAACGGCAGAGTGACCTCACCGCGAGGTGTGACTGGCACTTGCACATCTAAAACAACGTCGGAAAGTAACTCGTTCGGCTTTTGAGTCACATCAAGTATGTGTGTTAATTTTGACGCCGCTAGCTGTGCAGATTTTCATGCAATTCCTTTACCTCTCAGAAGTGAATATGATATAAAAGTGAAGTACGTGACGAGTGTGACGTTAGGAAAACATTAGGCAGCATGGAGAGATTCTGTATGGGACCACCCAACCCAAACGATTAATGTGTGATGTGCTGGCCAGCAGGTATCCAACGAGGCAGCACGGCTAGCTCAGTCGGTAGAGCATGAGACTCTTATTCACAGGATCGTGGGTTCAAGCCCTACGCTGGGCGGAACGGAATTTTTTCCGCTGCAGATGTAAATTACCGATTTTCTGATTAACGTGATGTAATGGAAATAGCAACTTTAAAATTTGCCTACGTCTCCATCAGTCGCAAGAAAACTGTATTTGAAGGTGAAGGTGATTTTGTAGACATGTGTGAAAGTCATGTTCTGAAGTGCAGGTGGTTTTGTTTGGAGAGAATATCAGCTACGTGTCAGATGTGTAGCGAAGCAGTAATGGGTCGCCATAGCTGCTAATATTAGTCGAAAATATGAAGTGTTGTCAGCTGAAGTCTGATGATGCAGACGACCGTACGGACGAAGTAGGCAAAAGTGCCGCTAGGCGGCGCATGTTTAGCTCAGTGGTAGAGCATTGGTCTAGTAAACCAGGGGTCGTGAGTTCCATCCTCACAGGAGGAAGACGAATTTTGGAAATCAGTTGCGCATCGTGGCCGTATAGCAAACAGTATCTGTGATGAGGAACAATTAGCGACAGGAGTATTATTAAGAATTACTCTCAGATGTGATTAAGGCGAATGGCGCAGATAAAGCATTTGCCAAAGCGGTTTAGCATAAGGTGAGACAAGGCAGTCTGAATTACATTTTATAGACGTATTTCTCACAAATCTCAGAGCCTCTCGCGGTCGTCGTCGTCGTCGTCGTCGTCGTCGCCGCCGCCGCTTCTGCAGAAGTAGCAAATGGCCATCGTAGCAAATGCGGCGAGGGACACCCTGCCATCGATTCCGAATGCGCAAAGTGTGTGGTCTTCTTTTCCTGTGTATGTTTGGTCGGTCTCGTAAGAGGTTGAATGTAACGAATGGGTGGAAAAGAGTAAGGGGCAGGGGCTGTGTGGAACGAAAACACAGTTCCTCAGGGGGTGTGAGCGTTTCGAAATGGGTCGTATATAAGTTACACTTGGTCGTCAGTGACCGTGTGGCCTAATGGATAAGTCGTCGGACTTCGGATCCGAAGATTGCAGGTTCGAATCCTGTCACGGTCGTGTTTTTCCAGTTCTGAAAAAGAAACATATCGTTTTAATGTAGCAATTGAGCAGTACGAAACCGTCTGAATGTTGCTGTTGAGCATTTTGTGCTTGGAGATGGACTTGAGCTTGAAACACACACAACAGGACAGGTGTTAACTAGCGAAATGAACGGCAGAGTGACCTCACCGCGAGGTGTGACTGGCACTTGCACATCTAAAACAACGTCGGAAAGTAACTCGTTCGGCTTTTGAGTCACATCAAGTATGTGTGTTAATTTTGACGCCGCTAGCTGTGCAGATTTTCATGCAATTCCTTTACCTCTCAGAAGTGAATATGATATAAAAGTGAAGTACGTGACGAGTGTGACGTTAGGAAAACATTAGGCAGCATGGAGAGATTCTGTATGGGACCACCCAACCCAAACGATTAATGTGTGATCTGCTGGCCAGCAGGTATCCAACGAGGCAGCACGGCTAGCTCAGTCGGTAGAGCATGAGACTCTTATTCACAGGATCGTGGGTTCAAGCCCTACGCTGGGCGGAACGGAATTTTTTCCGCTGCAGATGTAAATTACCGATTTTCTGATTAACGTGATGTAATGGAAATAGCAACTTTAAAATTTGCCTACGTCTCCATCAGTCGCAAGAAAACTGTATTTGAAGTGAAGGTGATTTTGTAGACATGTGTGAAAGTCATGTTCTGAAGTGCAGGTGGTTTTGTTTGGAGAGAATATCAGCTACGTGTCAGATGTGTAGCGAAGCAGTAATGGGTCGCCATAGCTGCTAATATTAGTCGAAAATATGAAGTGTTGTCAGCTGAAGTCTGATGATGCAGACGACCGTACGGACGAAGTACGCAAAAGTGCCGCTAGGCGGCGCATGTTTAGCTCAGTGGTAGAGCATTGGTCTAGTAAACCAGGGGTCGTGAGTTCCATCCTCACAGGAGGAAGACGAATTTTGGAAATCAGTTGCGCATCGTGGCCGTATAGCAAACAGTATCTGTGATGAGGAACAATTAGCGACAGGAGTATTATTAAGAATTACTCTCAGATGTGATTAAGGCGAATGGCGCAGATAAAGCATTTGCCAAAGCGGTGCGGCATAAGGTTGGACGAGGCAGTCTGAATTACATTTTATAGATGTATTTCTCACAAATCTCAGAGCCTCTCGCGGTCGTCGTCGTCGTCGTCGTCGTCGCCGCCGCCGCCGCCGCTTCTACAGAAGTAGCAAATGGCCAGCGTAGCAAATGCGGCGAGGGACACCCTGCCATCGATTCCGAATGCGCAAAGTGTGTGGTCTTCTTTTCCTGTGTATGTTTGGTCGGTCTCGTAAGAGGTTGAATGTAACGAATGGGTGGAAAAGAGTAAGGGGCAGGGGCTGTGTGGAACGAAAACACAGTTCCTCAGGGGGTGTGAGCGTTTCGAAATGGGTCGTATATAAGTTACACTTGGTCGTCAGTGACCGTGTGGCCTAATGGATAAGGCGTCGGACTTCGGATCCGAAGATTGCAGGTTCGAATCCTGTCACGGTCGTGTTTTTCCATTTCTGAAAAAGAAACATACCGTTTTAATGTAGCAATTGAGCAGTACGAAACCGTCTGAATGTTGCTGTTGACCATTTTGTACTTGGAGATGGTCTTGAACCTGAAACACACACAACAAGACCGGTGTTAACTAGCGAAATGGTCGGCAGAGTGCCCTCACCGCGAGTTTTGATTGGCACTTGCACATCTAAAACAACGTCGGAAAGTAACTCGTTCGGCTTTTGAGTCACATCAAGTATGTGTGTTAATTTTGACGCCGCTAGCTCTGCAGATTGTCATGCAATTCCTTTACCTCTCAGAAATGATTATGAAATAAAAGTGAAGTACGTGACGAGTGTGACGTTAGGAAAACATTAGGAAGCATGGAGAGATTCTGTATGGGACCACCCAACCCAAACGATTACTGTGTGATCTGCTGCCAATCAGGTATCCAACGAGGCAGCACGGCTAGCTCAGTCGGTAGAGCATGAGACTCTTATTCACAGGGTCGTGGGTTCGAGCCCTACGCTGGCCGGAACGGAATTTTTTTCCGCTGCAGATGTAAATTACCGATTTTCTGATTAACGTGATGTAATGGAAATAGCAACTATAAATTTGCCTACGTCTCCATCAGTCGCAAGAAAACTGTATTTGAAGTGAAGGTGATTTTGTAGACATGTGTGAAAGTCATGTTCTGAAGTGCAGGTGGTTTTGTTTGGAGAGAATATCAGCTACGTGTCAGATGTGTAGCCAAGCAGTAATGGGTCGCCATAGCTGCTAATATTAGTCGAAAATATGAAGTGTTGTCAGCTGAAGTCTGATGATGCAGACGACCGTACGGACGAAGTACGCAAAAGTGCCGCTAGGCGGCGCATGTTTAGCTCAGTGGTAGAGCATTGGTCTAGTAAACCAGGGGTCGTGAGTTCCATCCTCACAGGAGGAAGACGAATTTTGGAAATCAGTTGCGCATCGTGGCCGTATAGCAAACAGTATCTGTGATGAGGAACAATTAGCGACAGGAGTATTATTAAGAATTACTCTCAGATGTGATTAAGGCGAATGGCGCAGATAAAGCATTTGCCAAAGCGGTGCGGCATAAGGTTGGACGAGGCAGTCTGAATTACATTTTATAGATGTATTTCTCACAAATCTCAGAGCCTCTCGCGGTCGTCGTCGTCGTCGTCGTCGTCGTCGTCGCCGCCGCCGCCGCTTCTACAGAAGTAGCAAATGGCCAGCGTAGCAAATGCGGCGAGGGACACCCTGCCATCGATTCCGAATGCGCAAAGTGTGTGGTCTTCTTTTCCTGTGTATGTTTGGTCGGTCTCGTAAGAGGTTGAATGTAAAGAATGGGTGGAAAAGAGTAAGGGGCAGGGGCTGTGTGGAACGAAAACACAGTTCCTCAGGGGGTGTGAGCGTTTCGAAATGGGTCGTATATAAGTTACACTTGGTCGTCAGTGACCGTGTGGCCTAATGGATAAGGCGTCGGACTTCGGATCCGAAGATTGCAGGTTCGAATCCTGTCACGGTCGTGTTTTCCAGTTCTGAAAAAGAAACATATCGTTTTAATGTAGCAATTGAGCAGTACGAAACCGTCTGAATGTTGCTGTTGAGCATTTTGTGCTTGGAGATGGACTTGAGCTTGAAACACACACAACAAGACAGGTGTTAACTAGCGAAATGAACGGCAGAGTGACCTCACCGCGAGGTGTGACTGACACTTGCACATCTAAAACAACGTCGGAAAGTAACTCGTTCGGCTTTTGAGTCACATCAAGTATGTGTGTTAATTTTGACGCCGCTAGCTGTGCAGATTTTCATGCAATTCCTTTACCTCTCAGAAGTGAATATGATATAAAAGTGAAGTACGTGACGAGTGTGACGTTAGGAAAACATTAGGCAGCATGGAGAGATTCTGTATGGGACCACCCAACCCAAACGATTAATGTGTGATCTGCTGGCCAGCAGGTATCCAACGAGGCAGCACGGCTAGCTCAGTCGGTAGAGCATGAGACTCTTATTCACAGGATCGTGGGTTCAAGCCCTACGCTGGGCGGAACGGAATTTTTTCCGCTGCAGATGTAAATTACCGATTTTCTGATTAACGTGATGTAATGGAAATAGCAACTTTAAAATTTGCCTACGTCTCCATCAGTCGCAAGAAAACTGTATTTGAAGGTGAAGGTGATTTTGTAGACATGTGTGAAAGTCATGTTCTGAAGTGCAGGTGGTTTTGTTTGGAGAGAATATCAGCTACGTGTCAGATGTGTAGCGAAGCAGTAATGGGTCGCCATAGCTGCTAATATTAGTCGAAAATATGAAGTGTTGTCAGCTGAAGTCTGATGATGCAGACGACCGTACGGACGAAGTAGGCAAAAGTGCCGCTAGGCGGCGCATGTTTAGCTCAGTGGTAGAGCATTGGTCTAGTAAACCAGGGGTCGTGAGTTCCATCCTCACAGGAGGAAGACGAATTTTGGAAATCAGTTGCGCATCGTGGCCGTATAGAAAGCAGTATCTGTGATGAGGAACAATTAGCGACAGGAGTATTATTAAGAATTACTCTCAGATGTGATTAAGGCGAATGGCGCAGATAAAGCATTTGCCAAAGCGGTGCGGCATAAGGTTGGACGAGGCAGTCTGAATTACATTTTATAGATGTATTTCTCACAAATCTCAGAGCCTCTCGCGGTCGTCGTCGTCGTCGCCGCCGCCGCCGCCGCCGCTTCTACAGAAGTAGCAAATGGCCAGCGTAGCAAATGCGGCGAGGGACACCCTGCCATCGATTCCGAATGCGCAAAGTGTGTGGTCTTCTTTTCCTGTGTATGTTTGGTCGGTCTCGTAAGAGGTTGAATGTAACGAATGGGTGGAAAAGAGTAAGGGGCAGGGGCTGTGTGGAACGAAAACACAGTTCCTCAGGGGGTGTGAGCGTTTCGAAATGGGTCGTATATAAGTTACACTTGGTCGTCAGTGACCGTGTGGCCTAATGGATAAGTCGTCGGACTTCGGATCCGAAGATTGCAGGTTCGAATCCTGTCACGGTCGTGTTTTTCCAGTTCTGAAAAAGAAACATATCGTTTTAATGTAGCAATTGAGCAGTACGAAACCGTCTGAATGTTGCTGTTGAGCATTTTGTGCTTGGAGATGGACTTGAGCTTGAAACACACACAACAGGACAGGTGTTAACTAGCGAAATGAACGGCAGAGTGACCTCACCGCGAGGTGTGACTGGCACTTGCACATCTAAAACAACGTCGGAAAGTAACTCGTTCGGCTTTTGAGTCACATCAAGTATGTGTGTTAATTTTGACGCCGCTAGCTGTGCAGATTTTCATGCAATTCCTTTACCTCTCAGAAGTGAATATGATATAAAAGTGAAGTACGTGACGAGTGTGACGTTAGGAAAACATTAGGCAGCATGGAGAGATTCTGTATGGGACCACCCAACCCAAACGATTAATGTGTGATCTGCTGGCCAGCAGGTATCCAACGAGGCAGCACGGCTAGCTCAGTCGGTAGAGCATGAGACTCTTATTCACAGGATCGTGGGTTCAAGCCCTACGCTGGGCGGAACGGAATTTTTTCCGCTGCAGATGTAAATTACCGATTTTCTGATTAACGTGATGTAATGGAAATAGCAACTTTAAAATTTGCCTACGTCTCCATCAGTCGCAAGAAAACTGTATTTGAAGGTGAAGGTGATTTTGTAGACATGTGTGAAAGTCATGTTCTGAAGTGCAGGTGGTTTTGTTTGGAGAGAATATCAGCTACGTGTCAGATGTGTAGCGAAGCAGTAATGGGTCGCCATAGCTGCTAATATTAGTCGAAAATATGAAGTGTTGTCAGCTGAAGTCTGATGATGCAGACGACCGTACGGACGAAGTACGCAAAAGTGCCGCTAGGCGGCGCATGTTTAGCTCAGTGGTAGAGCATTGGTCTAGTAAACCAGGGGTCGTGAGTTCCATCCTCACAGGAGGAAGACGAATTTTGGAAATCAGTTGCGCATCGTGGCCGTATAGCAAACAGTATCTGTGATGACGAACAATTAGCGACAGGAGTATTATTAAGAATTACTCTCAGATGTGATTAAGGCGAATGGCGCAGATAAAGCATTTGCCAAAGCGGTGCGGCATAAGGTTGGACGAGGCAGTCTGAATTACATTTTATAGATGTATTTCTCACAAATCTCAGAGCCTCTCGCGGTCGTCGTCGTCGTCGTCGTCGTCGCCGCCGCCGCCGCTTCTACAGAAGTAGCAAATGGCCAGCGTAGCAAATGCGGCGAGGGACACCCTGCCATCGATTCCGAATGCGCAAAGTGTGTGGTCTTCTTTTCCTGTGTATGTTTGGTCGGTCTCGTAAGAGGTTGAATGTAACGAATGGGTGGAAAAGAGTAAGGGGCAGGGGCTGTGTGGAACGAAAACACAGTTCCTCAGGGGGTGTGAGCGTTTCGAAATGGGTCGTATATAAGTTACACTTGGTCGTCAGTGACCGTGTGGCCTAATGGATAAGGCGTCGGACTTCGGATCCGAAGATTGCAGGTTCGAATCCTGTCACGGTCGTGTTTTTCCATTTCTGAAAAAGAAACATACCGTTTTAATGTAGCAATTGAGCAGTACGAAACCGTCTGAATGTTGCTGTTGACCATTTTGTACTTGGAGATGGTCTTGAACCTGAAACACACACAACAAGACCGGTGTTAACTAGCGAAATGGTCGGCAGAGTGCCCTCACCGCGAGTTTTGATTGGCACTTGCACATCTAAAACAACGTCGGAAAGTAACTCGTTCGGCTTTTGAGTCACATCAAGTATGTGTGTTAATTTTGACGCCGCTAGCTCTGCAGATTGTCATGCAATTCCTTTACCTCTCAGAAATGATTATGAAATAAAAGTGAAGTACGTGACGAGTGTGACGTTAGGAAAACATTAGGAAGCATGGAGAGATTCTGTATGGGACCACCCAACCCAAACGATTACTGTGTGATCTGCTGCCAATCAGGTATCCAACGAGGCAGCACGGCTAGCTCAGTCGGTAGAGCATGAGACTCTTATTCACAGGGTCGTGGGTTCGAGCCCTACGCTGGCCGGAACGGAATTTTTTTCCGCTGCAGATGTAAATTACCGATTTTCTGATTAACGTGATGTAATGGAAATAGCAACTATAAATTTGCCTACGTCTCCATCAGTCGCAAGAAAACTGTATTTGAAGTGAAGGTGATTTTGTAGACATGTGTGAAAGTCATGTTCTGAAGTGCAGGTGGTTTTGTTTGGAGAGAATATCAGCTACGTGTCAGATGTGTAGCCAAGCAGTAATGGGTCGCCATAGCTGCTAATATTAGTCGAAAATATGAAGTGTTGTCAGCTGAAGTCTGATGATGCAGACGACCGTACGGACGAAGTACGCAAAAGTGCCGCTAGGCGGCGCATGTTTAGCTCAGTGGTAGAGCATTGGTCTAGTAAACCAGGGGTCGTGAGTTCCATCCTCACAGGAGGAAGACGAATTTTGGAAATCAGTTGCGCATCGTGGCCGTATAGCAAACAGTATCTGTGATGAGGAACAATTAGCGACAGGAGTATTATTAAGAATTACTCTCAGATGTGATTAAGGCGAATGGCGCAGATAAAGCATTTGCCAAAGCGGTGCGGCATAAGGTTGGACGAGGCAGTCTGAATTACATTTTATAGATGTATTTCTCACAAATCTCAGAGCCTCTCGCGGTCGTCGTCGTCGCCGCCGCCGCCGCTTCTACAGAAGTAGCAAATGGCCAGCGTAGCAAATGCGGCGAGGGACACCCTGCCATCGATTCCGAATGCGCAAAGTGTGTGGTCTTCTTTTCCTGTGTATGTTTGGTCGGTCTCGTAAGAGGTTGAATGTAACGACTGGGTGGAAAAGAGTAAGGGGCAGGGGCTGTGTGGAACGAAAACACAGTTCCTCAGGGGGTGTGAGCGTTTCGAAATGGGTCGTATATAAGTTACACTTGGTCGTCAGTGACCGTGTGGCCTAATCGATAAGGCGTCGGACTTCGGATCCGAAGATTGCAGGTTCGAATCCTGTCACGGTCGTGTTTTTCCATTTCTGAAAAAGAAACATACCGTTTTAATGTAGCAATTGAGCAGTACGAAACCGTCTGAATGTTGCTGTTGACCATTTTGTACTTGGAGATGGTCTTGAACCTGAAACACACACAACAAGACCGGTGTTAACTAGCGAAATGGTCGGCAGAGTGCCCTCACCGCGAGTTTTGACTGGCACTTGCACATCTAAAACAACGTCGGAAAGTAACTCGTTCGGCTTTTGAGTCACATCAAGTATGTGTGTTAATTTTGACGCCGCTAGCTCTGCAGATTGTCATGCAATTCCTTTACCTCTCAGAAATGATTATGAAATAAAAGTGAAGTACGTGACGAGTGTGACGTTAGGAAAACATTAGGAAGCATGGAGAGATTCAGTATGGGACCACCCAACCCAAACGATTACTGTGTGATCTGCTGCCAATCAGGTATCCAACGAGGCAGCACGGCTAGCTCAGTCGGTAGAGCATGAGACTCTTATTCACAGGGTCGTGGGTTCGAGCCCTACACTGGCCGGAACGGATTTTTTTTCCGCTGCAGATGTAAATTACCGATTTTCTGATTAACGTGATGTAATGGAAATAGCAACTATAAATTTGCCTACGTCTCCATCAGTCGCAAGAAAACTGTATTTGAAGTGAAGGTGATTTTGTAGACATGTGTGAAAGTCATGTTCTGAAGTGCAAGTGGTTTTGGTTGGAGAGAACACGGCTACGTGTCAGATGTGTAGCCAAGCAGTAATGGGTCGCCATAGCTGCTAATATTAGTCGAAAATATGAAGTGTTGTCAGCTGAAGTCTGATGATGCAGACGACCGTACGGACGAAGTACGCAAAAGTGCCGCTAGGCGGCGCATGTTTAGCTCAGTGGTAGAGCATTGGTCTAGTAAACCAGGGGTCGTGAGTTCCATCCTCACAGGAGGAAGACGAATTTTGGAAATCAGTTGCGCATCGTGGCCGTATAGCAAACAGTATCTGTGATGAGGAACAATTAGCAACAGGAGTATTATTAAGAATTTCTCTCAGATGTGATTAAGGCGAATGGCGCAGATAAAGCATTTGCCAAAGCGGTGCGGCATAAGGTTGGACGAGGCAGTCTGAATTACATTTTATAGATGTATTTCTCACAAATCTCAGAGCCTCTCGCGGTCGTCGTCGTCGCCGCCGCCGCCGCTTCTACAGAAGTAGCAAATGGCCAGCGTAGCAAATGCGGCGAGGGACACCCTGCCATCGATTCCGAATGCGCAAAGTGTGTGGTCTTCTTTTCCTGTGTATGTTTGGTCGGTCTCGTAAGAGGTTGAATGTAACGACTGGGTGGAAAAGAGTAAGGGGCAGGGGCTGTGTGGAACGAAAACACAGTTCCTCAGGGGGTGTGAGCGTTTCGAAATGGGTCGTATATAAGTTACACTTGGTCGTCAGTGACCGTGTGGCCTAATCGATAAGGCGTCGGACTTCGGATCCGAAGATTGCAGGTTCGAATCCTGTCACGGTCGTGTTTTTCCATTTCTGAAAAAGAAACATACCGTTTTAATGTAGCAATTGAGCAGTACGAAACCGTCTGAATGTTGCTGTTGACCATTTTGTACTTGGAGATGGTCTTGAACCTGAAACACACACAACAAGACCGGTGTTAACTAGCGAAATGGTCGGCAGAGTGCCCTCACCGCGAGTTTTGACTGGCACTTGCACATCTAAAACAACGTCGGAAAGTAACTCGTTCGGCTTTTGAGTCACATCAAGTATGTGTGTTAATTTTGACGCCGCTAGCTCTGCAGATTGTCATGCAATTCCTTTACCTCTCAGAAATGATTATGAAATAAAAGTGAAGTACGTGACGAGTGTGACGTTAGGAAAACATTAGGAAGCATGGAGAGATTCAGTATGGGACCACCCAACCCAAACGATTACTGTGTGATCTGCTGCCAATCAGGTATCCAACGAGGCAGCACGGCTAGCTCAGTCGGTAGAGCATGAGACTCTTATTCACAGGGTCGTGGGTTCGAGCCCTACACTGGCCGGAACGGATTTTTTTTCCGCTGCAGATGTAAATTACCGATTTTCTGATTAACGTGATGTAATGGAAATAGCAACTATAAATTTGCCTACGTCTCCATCAGTCGCAAGAAAACTGTATTTGAAGTGAAGGTGATTTTGTAGACATGTGTGAAAGTCATGTTCTGAAGTGCAAGTGGTTTTGGTTGGAGAGAACACGGCTACGTGTCAGATGTGTAGCCAAGCAGTAATGGGTCGCCATAGCTGCTAATATTAGTCGAAAATATGAAGTGTTGTCAGCTGAAGTCTGATGATGCAGACGACCGTACGGACGAAGTACGCAAAAGTGCCGCTAGGCGGCGCATGTTTAGCTCAGTGGTAGAGCATTGGTCTAGTAAACCAGGGGTCGTGAGTTCCATCCTCACAGGAGGAAGACGAATTTTGGAAATCAGTTGCGCATCGTGGCCGTATAGCAAACAGTATCTGTGATGAGGAACAATTAGCAACAGGAGTATTATTAAGAATTTCTCTCAGATGTGATTAAGGCGAATGGCGCAGATAAAGCATTTGCCAAAGCGGTGCGGCATAAGGTTGGACGAGGCAGTCTGAATTACATTTTATAGATGTATTTCTCACAAATCTCAGAGCCTCTCGCGGTCGTCGTCGTCGCCGCCGCCGCCGCTTCTACAGAAGTAGCAAATGGCCAGCGTAGCAAATGCGGCGAGGGACACCCTGCCATCGATTCCGAATGCGCAAAGTGTGTGGTCTTCTTTTCCTGTGTATGTTTGGTCGGTCTCGTAAGAGGTTGAATGTAACGACTGGGTGGAAAAGAGTAAGGGGCAGGGGCTGTGTGGAACGAAAACACAGTTCCTCAGGGGGTGTGAGCGTTTCGAAATGGGTCGTATATAAGTTACACTTGGTCGTCAGTGACCGTGTGGCCTAATCGATAAGGCGTCGGACTTCGGATCCGAAGATTGCAGGTTCGAATCCTGTCACGGTCGTGTTTTTCCATTTCTGAAAAAGAAACATACCGTTTTAATGTAGCAATTGAGCAGTACGAAACCGTCTGAATGTTGCTGTTGACCATTTTGTACTTGGAGATGGTCTTGAACCTGAAACACACACAACAAGACCGGTGTTAACTAGCGAAATGGTCGGCAGAGTGCCCTCACCGCGAGTTTTGACTGGCACTTGCACATCTAAAACAACGTCGGAAAGTAACTCGTTCGGCTTTTGAGTCACATCAAGTATGTGTGTTAATTTTGACGCCGCTAGCTCTGCAGATTGTCATGCAATTCCTTTACCTCTCAGAAATGATTATGAAATAAAAGTGAAGTACGTGACGAGTGTGACGTTAGGAAAACATTAGGAAGCATGGAGAGATTCAGTATGGGACCACCCAACCCAAACGATTACTGTGTGATCTGCTGCCAATCAGGTATCCAACGAGGCAGCACGGCTAGCTCAGTCGGTAGAGCATGAGACTCTTATTCACAGGGTCGTGGGTTCGAGCCCTACACTGGCCGGAACGGATTTTTTTTCCGCTGCAGATGTAAATTACCGATTTTCTGATTAACGTGATGTAATGGAAATAGCAACTATAAATTTGCCTACGTCTCCATCAGTCGCAAGAAAACTGTATTTGAAGTGAAGGTGATTTTGTAGACATGTGTGAAAGTCATGTTCTGAAGTGCAAGTGGTTTTGGTTGGAGAGAACACGGCTACGTGTCAGATGTGTAGCCAAGCAGTAATGGGTCGCCATAGCTGCTAATATTAGTCGAAAATATGAAGTGTTGTCAGCTGAAGTCTGATGATGCAGACGACCGTACGGACGAAGTACGCAAAAGTGCCGCTAGGCGGCGCATGTTTAGCTCAGTGGTAGAGCATTGGTCTAGTAAACCAGGGGTCGTGAGTTCCATCCTCACAGGAGGAAGACGAATTTTGGAAATCAGTTGCGCATCGTGGCCGTATAGCAAACAGTATCTGTGATGAGGAACAATTAGCAACAGGAGTATTATTAAGAATTTCTCTCAGATGTGATTAAGGCGAATGGCGCAGATAAAGCATTTGCCAAAGCGGTGCGGCATAAGGTTGGACGAGGCAGTCTGAATTACATTTTATAGATGTATTTCTCACAAATCTCAGAGCCTCTCGCGGTCGTCGTCGTCGTCGCCGCCGCCGCCGCTTCTACAGAAGTAGCAAATGGCCAGCGTAGCAAATGCGGCGAGGGACACCCTGCCATCGATTCCGAATGCGCAAAGTGTGTGGTCTTCTTTTCCTGTGTATGTTTGGTCGGTCTCGTAAGAGGTTGAATGTAACGACTGGGTGGAAAAGAGTAAGGGGCAGGGGCTGTGTGGAACGAAAACACAGTTCCTCAGGGGGTGTGAGCGTTTCGAAATGGGTCGTATATAAGTTACACTTGGTCGTCAGTGACCGTGTGGCCTAATCGATAAGGCGTCGGACTTCGGATCCGAAGATTGCAGGTTCGAATCCTGTCACGGTCGTGTTTTTCCATTTCTGAAAAAGAAACATACCGTTTTAATGTAGCAATTGAGCAGTACGAAACCGTCTGAATGTTGCTGTTGACCATTTTGTACTTGGAGATGGTCTTGAACCTGAAACACACACAACAAGACCGGTGTTAACTAGCGAAATGGTCGGCAGAGTGCCCTCACCGCGAGTTTTGATTGGCACTTGCACATCTAAAACAACGTCGGAAAGTAACTCGTTCGGCTTTTGAGTCACATCAAGTATGTGTGTTAATTTTGACGCCGCTAGCTCTGCAGATTGTCATGCAATTCCTTTACCTCTCAGAAATGATTATGAAATAAAAGTGAAGTACGTGACGAGTGTGACGTTAGGAAAACATTAGGAAGCATGGAGAGATTCTGTATGGGACCACCCAACCCAAACGATTACTGTGTGATCTGCTGCCAATCAGGTATCCAACGAGGCAGCACGGCTAGCTCAGTCGGTAGAGCATGTGACTCTTATTCACAGGGTCGTGGGTTCGAGCCCTACGCTGGCCGGAACGGAATTTCTTTCCGCTGCAGATGTAAATTACCGATTTTCTGATTAACGTGATGTAATGGAAATAGCAACTATAAATTTGCCTACGTCTCCATCAGTCGCAAGAAAACTGTATTTGAAGTGAAGGTGATTTTGTAGACATGTGTGAAAGTCATGTTCTGAAGTGCAAGTGGTTTTGGTTGGAGAGAACACGGCTACGTGTCAGATGTATAGCCAAGCAGTAATGGGTCGACATTGCTGCAAATATTAATCGAAAATATGAAGTGTTGTCAGCTGAAGTCTGATGATTCAGACAACCGTACGGACGAAGTACGCAAAAGTGCCGCTAGGCGGCGCCTGTTTAGGTCAGTGGTAGAGCATTGGTCTAGTAAACCAGGGGTCGTGAGTTCCATCCTCACAGGAGGAAGACGAATTTTGGAAATCAGTTGCGCATCGTGGCCGTATAGCAAACAGTATCTGTGATGAGGAACAATTAGCGACAGGAGTATTATTAAGAATTACTCCCAGATGTGATTAAGGCGAATGGCGCGGATAAAGCATTTGCCAAAGCGGTTTAGCATAAGGTTGGACGAGGCAGTCTGAATTACATTTTATAGATGTATTTCTCAAAAATCTCAGAGCCTCTCGCGGTCGTCGTCGTCGTCGTCGTCGTCGTCGTCGTCGTCGTCGTCGCCGCCGCTTCTGCAGAAGTAGCAAATGGCCATCGTAGCAAATGCGGCGAGGAACACCCTGCCATCGATTCCGAATGCGCCAAGTGTGTGGTCTTGTTTTCCTGTCTATGTTTGGTCGGTCTCGTAAGAGGTTGAATGTAACGAATGGGTGGGGAAGAGTAAGGGTCAGCGGCTGTGTGGAACGAAAACACAATTCCTCAGGGTGTGTGAGCGTTTCGAAATGAGTCGTATATAAGTTATACTTAGTCGTCAGTGACCGTGTGGCCTAATGGATAAGGCGTCGGAATTCGGATCCGAAGATTGCAGGTTCGAATCCTGTCACGGTCGTGTTTTTCTATTTCTGAAAAGGAAACATATCTTTTTAATGTAGCAATTGAGCAGTACGAAACCGTCTGAATGTTGCCGTTGAGCATTTTGTGCTTGGAGATGGTCTTGAGCTTGAAACACACACAACAAGACAGGTGTTAACTAGCGAAATGAACGGCAGAGTGGCCTCACCGCGAGGTGTGACTGGCACTTGCACATGTAAAACAACGTCGGAAAGTAACTCGTTCGGCTTTTGAGTCACATCAAGTATGTGTGTTAATTTTGACGCCGCTAGCTCTGCAGATTGTCATGCAATTCCTTTACCTCTCAGAAATGATTATGAAATAAAAGTGAAGTACGTGACGAGTGTGACGTTAGGAAAACATTAGGAAGCATGGAGAGATTCTGCATGGGACCACCCAACCCAAACGATTACTGTGTGATCTGCTGCCCAGCAGGTATCCTACGAGGCAGCACGGCTAGCTCAGGCGGTAGAGCATGAGACTCTTATTCACAGGATCGTGGGTTCAAGCCCTACGCTGGGCGGAACGGAATTTTTTTCCGCTGCAGATGTAAATAACCGATTTTCTGATTAACGTGATGTAATGGAAATAGCAACTTTAAAATTTGCCTACGTCTCCATCAGTCGCAAGAAAACTGTATTTGAAGGTGAAGGTGATTTTGTAGACATGTGTGAAAGTCATGTTCTGAAGTGCAGGTGGTTTTGTTTGGAGAGAATATCGGCTACGTGTCAGATGTGTAGCCAAGCAGTAATGGGTAGCCATAGCTGCTAATATTAGTCGAAAATATGAAGTGTTGACAGCTGAAGTCTGATGATTCAGACAACCGTACGGACGAAGTACGCAAAAGTGCCGCTAGGCGGCGCCTGTTTAGGTCAGTGGTAGAACATTGGTCTAGTAAACCAGGGGTCGTGAGTTCCATCCTCACAGGAGGAAGACGAATCTTGGAAATCAGTTGCGCATCGTGGCCGTATAGAAAGCAGTATCTGTGATGAGGAACAATTAGCGACAGGCGTATTATTAAGAATTACTCTCAGATGTGATTAAGGCGAATGGCGCAGATAAAGCATTTGCCAAAGCGGTTTAGCATAAGGTGAGACGAGGCAGTCTGAATTACATTTTATAGATGTATTTCTCACAAATCTCAGAGCCTCTCGCGGTCGTCGTCGTCGTCGTCGTCGTCGTCGCCGCCGCCGCCGCTTCTGCAGAAGTAGCAAATGGCCAGCGTAGCAAATGCGGCGAGGGACACCCTGCCATCGATTCCGAATGCGCAAAGTGTGTGGTCTTCTTTTCCTGTGTATGTTTGGTCGGTCTCGCAAGAGGTTGAATGTAACGAATGGGTGGAAAAGAGTAAGGGGCAGCTGCTGTGTGGAACGAAAACACAATTCCTCAGGGGGTGTGAGCGTTTCGAAATGGGTCGTATATAAGTTACACTCGGTCGTCAGTGACCGTGTGGCCTAATGGATAAGGCGTCGGACTTCGGATCCGAAGATTGCAGGTTCGAATCCTGTCACGGTCGTGTTTTTCCATTTCTGAAAAAGAAACATATCTTTTTAATGTAGCAATTGAGCAGTACGAAACCGTCTGAATGTTGCCGTTGAGCATTTTGTGCTTGGAGATGGTCTTGAGCTTGAAACACACACAACAAGACAGGTGTTAACTAGCGAAATGAACGGCAGAGTGGCCTCACCGCGAGGTGTGACTGGCACTTGCACATCTAAAACAACGTCGGAAAGTAACTCGTTCGGCTTTTGAGTCACATCAAGTATGTGTGTTAATTTTGACGCCGCTAGCTCTGCAGATTGTCATGCAATTCCTTTACCTCTCAGAAATGATTATGAAATAAAAGTGAAGTACGTGACGAGTGTGACGTTAGGAAAACATTAGGAAGCATGGAGAGATTCTGTATGGGACCACCCAACCCAAACGATTACTGTGTGATCTGCTGCCCAGCAGGTATCCAACGAGGCAGCACGGCTAGCTCAGTCGGTAGAGCATGAGACTCTTATTCACAGGATCGTGGGTTCAAGCCCTACCCTGGGCGGAACGGAATTTTTTCCGCTGCAGATGTAAATAACCGATTTTCTGATTAACGTGATGTAATGGAAATAGCAACTTTAAAATTTGCCTACGTCTCCATCAGTCGCAAGAAAACTGTATTTGAAGGTGAAGGTGATTTTGTAGACATGTGTGAAAGTCATGTTCTGAAGTGCAGGTGGTTTTGTTTGGAGAGAATATCAGCTACGTGTCAGATGTGTAGCCAAGCAGTAATGGGTAGCCATAGCTGCTAATATTAGTCGAAAATATGAAGTGTTGTCAGCTGAAGTCTGATGATGCAGACGACCGTACGGACGAAGTACGCAAAAGTGCCGCTAGGCGGCGCATGTTTAGCTCAGTGGTAGAGCATTGGTCTAGTAAACCAGGGGTCGTGAGTTCCATCCTCACAGGAGGAAGACGAATCTTGGAATTCAGTTGCGCATCGTGGCCGTATAGAAAGCAGTATCTGTGATGAGGAACAATTAGCGACAGGAGTATTATTAAGAATTACTCTCAGATGTGATTAAGGCGAATGGCGCAGATAAAGCATTTGCCAAAGCGGTTTAGCATAAGGTGAGACGAGGCAGTCTGAATTACATTTTATAGATGTATTTCTCACAAATCTCAGGGCCCCTCGCGGTCGTCGTCGTCGTCGTCGTCGTCGTCGTCGTCGTCGTCGTCGTCGTCGTCGTCGCCGCCGCCGCCGCTTCTGCAGAAGTAGCAAATGGCCATCGTAGCAAATGCGGCGAGGGACACCCTGCCATCGATTCCGAATGCGCAAAGTGTGTGGTCTTCTTTTCCTGTGAATGTTTGGTCGGTCTCGTAAGAGGTTGAATGTAACGAATGGGTGGAAAAGAGTAAGGGGCAGGGGCTGTGTGGAACGAAAACACAGTTCCTCAGGGGGTGTGAGCGTTTCGAAATGGGTCGTATATAAGTTACACTTGGTCGTCAGTGACCGTGTGGCCTAATGGATAAGGCGTCGGACTTCGGATCCGAAGATTGCAGGTTCGAATCCTGTCACGGTCGTGTTTTTCCATTTCTGAAAAAGAAACATACCGTTTTAATGTAGCAATTGAGCAGTACGAAACCGTCTGAATGTTGCTGTTGACCATTTTGTACTTGGAGATGGTCTTGAACCTGAAACACACACAACAAGACCGGTGTTAACTAGCGAAATGGTCGGCAGAGTGCCCTCACCGCGAGTTTTGACTGGCACTTGCACATCTAAAACAACGTCGGAAAGTAACTCGTTCGGCTTTTGAGTCACATCAAGTATGTGTGTTAATTTTGACGCCGCTAGCTCTGCAGATTGTCATGCAATTCCTTTACCTCTCAGAAATGATTATGAAATAAAAGTGAAGTACGTGACGAGTGTGACGTTAGGAAAACATTAGGAAGCATGGAGAGATTCTGTATGGGACCACCCAACCCAAACGATTACTGTGTGATCTGCTGGCCAGCAGGTATCCAACGAGGCAGCACGGCTCGCTCAGTCGGTAGAGCATGAGACTCTTATTCACAGGATCGTGGGTTGAAGCCCTACGCTGGGCGGAACGGAATTTTTTCCGCTGCAGATGTAAATAACCGATTTTCTGATTAACGTGATGTAATGGAAATAGCAACTTTAAAATTTGCCTACGTCTCCATCAGTCGCAAGAAAACTGTATTTGAAGGTGAAGGTGATTTTGTAGACATGTGTGAAAGTCATGTTCTGAAGTGCAGGTGGTTTTGTTTGGAGAGAATATCGGCTATGTGTCAGATGTGTAGCCAAGCAGTAATGGGTAGCCATAGCTGCTAATATTAGTCGAAAATATGAAGTGTTGTCAGCTGAAGTCTGATGATGCAGACGACCGTACGGACGAAGTACGCAAAAGTGCCGCTAGGCGGCGCATGTTTAGCTCAGTGGTAGAGCATTGGTCTAATAAACCAGGGGTCGTGAGTTCCATCCTCACAGGAGGAAGACGAATCTTGGAAATCAGTTGCGCATCGTGGCCGTATAGAAAGCAGTATCTGTGATGAGGAACAATTAGCGACAGGCGTATTATTAAGAATTACTCTCAGATGTGATTAAGGCGAATGGCGCAGATAAAGCATTTGCCAAAGCGGTTTAGCATTCTTCGGCGGACCTCGGAAGAGTTCCGCCCTTCGATACCTTGCAGAGTCCTGCTACGTATCGAAGTGTTAGGGCTTCGCAGAAGTCGCAGTCGCAGTCGCAGTCGCAGTCGCAGTTCCGGAACCGCCAGCAGCAGCAGCAGCAGCAGCAGTTTCCAGTGCCGCCAGTTTTGCAGTAGCAGTCGTCGCCGGACCCAGCCGCAGCTTCCGGACCCAGCCGCCGCCGCCGCCGCCGCCGCCGCAGCTTCCGGCCCCCGCCGCCGCCGCCGCCGCCGCCGCCGCCGCAGCTTCCGGCCCCCGCCGCCGCCGCCGCCGCCGCCGCCGCCAGGACCCAGTGCTTCGTCTTCCTCTCCTGCTTTCGTTGTCGTCGCTATTCTCGTCTTCGTCTTTGCCTTCATCCTTTCGCTCCTCGACGTCTCTCATCTGTCATCTGTAATCTGTTCCTGACTTTGTCCCTTGTCTGTCCCCATTCTTCTTTTCTGTGTTTCCAGTTTTCCTTACTGCCATCATGACCACCCCCACCACCACCGCCACTACCACCGCCATCGTCTATACGACGCCCTCCCTCGCTGCCACTACTCTTACTTGGTGTGCTCAGTCGCCCCCGTCCTACTATATCCCGCCCCTCCTCACCCTTCCCACCCCAGCTCCCTTTGTCGCCCCATCCCCTGCTCCTTCTCCCCAAGCCTCCACACACGACCCCTTTCCCCCACTCCCCCACACCACTCATGCGGCCCCTGCCAGGGTTGTGTCTCGTCGGGCTACGACCCATGCCGCACCATCGCCGGCGCCAGCACCACCACCTGCAGCAGCGCCACAACCAGCAGCAGCACCAACAGCAGCACCAACAGCAGCACCAGCACCAGCACCGACACCGGGACCTGCCGCTTCCCGTCATCTCCCCGTCACTCCTGTGCCCCACACCTCCTCCCATCCTGTCCCCGCTGTTAAGCGTCCCAGTGGCACCCCCGCCTCCTCCGCACCCAAGAAGTCCCAGCATCTTCCCCCTCCCCCACCCCTAGATGCCATGGATGTCTCCCCTCCAGCCCCCTCTACTTCCTCTTCTAACTCCCCCTCCTACAAGTATCTCCTCTCCCGTCCTGATCCCTCTCTCCTGGAGGCCCGCAACCTGACCTTGCTCCTCCGCCAATACTTCCCTGCAGCCCCCATCTCCCTTCTTACCCCCCGTAGGGACTCTGTCTTGATCACCTCCCCAAGCCCTACCCTACACTCCGACATCCTCTCCCGAATTCCTCTCACCCGATTTGGACCTAATGCCTCCCTTGCCCCTGCTCCTTCCCCTTCCTCCCCCCGTCAACCCCAACCCCCACGTCGCCCGCCGACCCTCACCGCCGTGATCACTCGGCTTAGCCCGACGATCACGGAGGAAGAGGTGCTGGCGGAGTTGAAGGCCCACCCGTACCTGGAGGTGCGAGCTGTTCGCCGCATTTTCAACTCTGCGGGCCCCACTCGCCTTATGCGAGTTTTCTCCGAACACGCTCCCTCCATCGACCATCTCCTTAAGGAGGGTGCCCTCCTCTTCCACCGCCGGTATAAGGTTGACCCCTCCCGCTCCCCACCACAATCCATTCGCTGCCAGAGGTGTCTGCGTTATAACGCACACCCAACATCAGAGTGCCGCGAGGCCCCAGTCTGCCCGCATTGTAAGCAAGCGCACTTCCTCCGGCAGTGCCCCAACCTTCAGTCTCCTCCCTCCTGCAATACCTGCAACCTCCAACACCCTACCTACTCCCAGAAATGCAAGGCTCGACCTCCTCCATCCGCTCCTGAACTCACTGTTCCTCTCCGCCCTTTGGATGCCCCACCCCTCCTGGCAATTCCCTCCGTCCTCCCCCCACCGCAGAGGACATCATCAGGTTCGTCACAATAGTGCTCCAGAACGTCCATCCCTTTCAGCGTCCCCACACCCTCCACCAGATTTCCCTCGCTGCCCGTTCCGTGTTCCACCTCAACACCTACGCCACCTATTCCCACAACCAGGCCCATTTCACCTTCTCCCGTCTCGACACCCTCGTTTAAATTCCCATTATGGCACGACAGCACCGTATCCTGTTCAATAACATCCGCTCCCTTCCCACCAACAAGCACCTCCTTATGCATACCCTTACGACCCACCGTGTGGATGCCTTCCTTCTGAACGAAACCTTTCTTCAGCCCCACCACACCGTCCACACCTCGCCCTACCTCCTTCACCGGTCTGACAATCCACTCCAGATAGCGCGTGGCGGAGTTGCCATTGGCCACCACCGCCAGATCCCTGTCCGGCTCCAACCCCTCCTTCCTGACCCCACAGAACACTTGATCCTTAGTCTCTTCTTCCCCGGCCTTACCCTTACCTGTGCCACCATCTATGTCCGCCCCGCTGCACCTATTCCTTTCGACTTCCTTTCCCACATCGACCGTACCTTCTCCTCCTACGTGATCGCCGCCGACCTTAACATCCATAGTCGTTCTGCCGCCCAGTTACGGCGGTGGCATCGGTTCCTTGCCACCCTCCAAGGCGACGTCCTTCCAATTCCCCGACACACCCGCCCTGAATCCAATACCACTCCCGATGTCGTCCTAGCCTCCCCCACCCTGCTTGGCCGCATAGCGGTGGACGTCCTTGATCCCATTGGCAGTGACCATCTCCCTGTCCTCCTCACTGTATCAGACGGTCGTCGCCCCCGTCCCGACCCGCGCCATGACCCTCCCCCGAAATATGTCCATGACTACTCCCGTGCCAACTGGAATGCCTACCGGGACTCCCTTGCTCTCCAGGTCGATAGCCACCCCCTCACCTACCACCAACCTGACGACGTTACCCGTGCTGCCTCCTTTCTCCAGCAGACCTTGTCTGAGGCCGTGGAGGCCCACGTCCCTACCATTGCCATCCATCCGCACCGCCCCACCTTACCCCCACAGGCCGTCCTTCTCCTGCGTGAATCCCGCCGGCTCTACCGTGCCTTCCTTCACACACGTGACCAGGACACACTACGACGCCACCGGCAACTACAGCGACACATCAGGAACTTACTCACGGCAAAGAAACGCCGGGACTGGCGACAGACATGCACCCGTCTTAATGCCACCTTACCTATCAACTCGTCCAAGTACTGGTCAGCCTTCCGCCGCCTTACCGGATCTAAACCCTCTCCCTACTACCCTCTCCTTCATGATGACCACCCCTTCCCTGATGCCCTTAGTAAGGCCAACCATTTCGCCTCCTACCTCTCCGATATCCTTACCATCCCTGACGATCCCCAGTTCGATTATTCCCTCTTTCCTGATGTCCGTGATCGAACTGATACCTCTGTCCCCCCGCTTGCTCCTGGCTTCCAGTACTTGGGCAACATCACACACACAGAACTAAATACCCCAATCACCACTCAAGATATCATTGCTACACTTCGCCCTAAACGCAACACTGCTCCCGGTCACGATCGTGTTACTTACCGTCACCTCCGTGAAGCTCCTGCCTCCTTCCTCTCCACATTGGCCAGGCTCTACAATGTGGTCCTGTCCACCGGCTACTACCCCGACCTGTGGAAAACCTCCCGGATCCTGATGTTCCTCAAGCCCGACAAACCGCCTTCCGCTGTCTCCTCCTACTGTCCCATCAGCCTTACCTCGGTCTTCAGCAAGGTCCTGGAATCCATTCTTACCCGCCGCCTACACAAGCACCTTCACCAACACCGCCTCCTCCCCCCTACCCAATGTGGCTTTCGGCCGTCCTTCTCAGCCGATGACCTCCTCCTTCACCTCACTCACCTCCTCTCCGAACAACTCAATTCCCGTCGTTCCGCCATCTTCCTTTCCCTCGACCTCGAACGCGCATATGACCGTGTGTGGCATTCCGGTCTCCTTTTCAAGCTCCAAACCTTTGCTCTTCCTCTCAACTATGTCCGTCTGGTCGCTTCCTTCCTTTCCCACCGTCCTTCCTATGTCACCATCCACAACACTGATTCCTACACCTTCTACCCCTCCGCCGGTGTGCCCCAAGGTTCCGTCCTTTCCCCTCTTCTCTACCTCCTTTACACGGCAGACATGCCTCCACCTGCACCTCCCCTACACCTTCTCCAGTACGCCGATGACACTGCCTTCCTTGCCCTCGCTCCCACCCTGCAACGCTCCCAGCACCTTCTCCAATCCTATCTTGACCGGTTCACCACTTGGTGTAACCAGTGGTTGCTCAAGGTCAATCCTTCCAAGACCCAGGCGATCATTGTAGGCAAAACCACTCGTTCCTTCCGTCTCCTTGATTTCTATCTTACTATTTATGGCCGTCCCATCACCCTCACACCTACTCTCAAGTACCTTGGTGTCACCCTCGACCGTCGCCTCTCCTGGAACCCACATCTCCGGACGATCCAAGCCAAGGCACGCTCCCGCCTCCGCCTCCTTAAGCTCCTTTCTGGCCGTACATGGGGTCTGGACCCTTCCACCATCCTCTACACCTACAAGTCCCTCATCCGTCCTATCCTTTGCTATGCTCATCCCGCCTGGATCTCTGCCCCTCCTACCTTCTACAAGTCCATTCAGATCCTAGAACGCCATGCGCTCCGCCTCGCCTATCGCATCCGTCTCCCTTCCCCCACGCGGATCCTCTATGACCTGCTTCCCTTCCCGCACCTCCTCCTTTTCCTCGAACGGTTACGGATCCTCTACACCTCCCGCAAGCTTGATCCTCCACACCCTCTTGTCTCTCCCATCCTCTCCCACCCCAACCCGCTGCCGCGCCTGCATTCCTATATCCCACCTGCTCTCCATCTTTACACCCTCCACACCCTCTCCCTCGGTGGCTTCCGTCAACTCCCCCTCCCTGATGATGCCCTCCTCCCCTCCATCTACCCCTCCTACCAACTTTGAGCCTTACCTTCCCTCTCCTCTCCTTTTCCTGTGGGCACCCTCTCTCCCTTCTCTCCCTCCCTCCCCTCCCCTTTCTCCTTGGGCTTCCACTCCCCCTACCCTCCCCCTTCTCCTCCATCCCTCTCCTCCACTGGCATCTTCCCCTCCCCCTCTCTCTCCTCTTCCCCACACCTTTTCCCCTTGGCAGGCCACGACTCTGCTGTCTTCCATCAGTTACTTTCATCGTCCTACGCCGAAGACCATCGCATGTGTTTGTGCCTCGACTCTCCTGCAGTGTGTTTGTGTTTCGTCGTTTGTGCTCCGCTGGTTCACGTGTGGCCATCTGCCATCTGCGTTTGTGCACCGTGTTTCTCCGCTTTTATCCATTGTGCTACGCACGTGACCGACTCCGTTTTAACTCTGTTTTGTCTACTGTTTGTACCCCGCCGTCTTGATTGTTTTTATATCTCACTCATCTCTGTTCTGTGTATACTCTGAGGCCGAAGAGCGGCATACTTGGTCCGCTGCCGGCCTACCTGTTTGTCACAGGTATTAAAATCACAATAAAGGAAAAAAAAAAGCGGTTTAGCATAAGGTGAGACGAGGCAGTCTGAATTACATTTTATAGATGTATTTCTCACAAATCTCAGAGCCCCTCGCGGTCGTCGTCGTCGTCGTCGTCGTCGTCGTCGTCGCCGCCGCCGCCGCTTCTGCAGAAGTAGCAAATGTCCAGCGTAGCAAATGCGGCGAGGGACACCCTGCCATCGATTCCGAATGCGCAAAGTGTGTGGTCTTCTTTTCCTGTGTATGTTTGGTCGGTCTCGTAAGAGGTTGAATGTAACGAATGGGTGGAAAAGAGTAAGGAGCAGGGGCTGTGTGGAACGAAAACACAGTTCCTCAGGGGGTGTGAGCGTTTCGAAATGGGTCGTATATAAGTTACACTTGGTCGTCAGTGACCGTGTGGCCTAATGGATAAGGCGTCGGACTTCGGATCCGAAGATTGCAGGTTCGAATCCTGTCACGGTCGTGTTTTTCCATTTCTGAAAAAGAAACATACCGTTTTAATGTAGCAATTGAGCAGTACGAAACCGTCTGAATGTTGCTGTTGAGCATTTTGTGCTTGGAGATGGTCTTGAGCTTGAAACACACACAACAAGACAGGTGTTAACTAGCGAAATGAACGGCAGAGTGGCCTCACCGCGAGGTGTGACTGGCACTTGCACATCTAAAACAACGTTGGAAAGTAACTCGTTCGGCTTTTGAGTCACATCAAGTATGTGTGTTAATTTTGACGCCGCTAGCTCTGCAGATTGTCATGCAATTCCTTTACCTCTCAGAAATGATTATGAAATAAAAGTGAAGTACGTGACGAGTGTGACGTTAGGAAAACATTAGGAAGCATGGAGAGATTCTGTATGGGACCACCCAACCCAAACGATTACTGTGTGATCTGCTGCCAATCAGGTATCCAACGAGGCAGCACGGCTAGTTCAGTCGGTAGAGCATGAGACTCTTATTCACAGGGTCGTGGGTTCGAGCCCTACGCTGGCCGGAACGGAATTTTTTTCCGCTGCAGATGTAAATTACCGATTTTCTGATTAACGTGATGTAATGGAAATAGCAACTATAAATTTGCCTACGTCTCCATCAGTCGCAAGAAAATTGTATTTGAAGTGAAGGTGATTTTGTAGACATGTGTGAAAGTCATGTTCTGAAGTGCAAGTGGTTTTGGTTGGAGAGAACACGGCTACGTGTCAGATGTGTAGCCAAGCAGTAATGGGTCGCCATTGCTGCAAATATTAGTCGAAAATATGAAGTGTTGACAGCTGAAGTCTGATGATTCAGACAACCGTACGGACGAAGTACGCAAAAGTGCCGCTAGGCGGCGCCTGTTTAGGTCAGTGGTAGAGCATTGGTCTAGTAAACCAGGGGTCGTGAGTTCCATCCTCACAGGAGGAAGACGAATTTTGGAAATCAGTTGCGCATCGTGGCCGTATAGCAAACAGTATCTGTGATGAGGAACAATTAGCGACAGGAGTATTATTAAGAATTACTCTCAGATGTGATTAAGGCGAATGGCGCAGATAAAGCATTTGCCAAAGCGGTGCGGCATAAGGTTGGACGAGGCAGTCTGAATTACATTTTATAGATGTATTTCTCACAAATCTCAGAGCCTCTCGCGGTCGTCGTCGTCGTCGCCGTCGCCGCCGCTTCTGCAGAAGTAGCAAATGGCCATCGTAGCAAATGCGGCGAGGAACACCCTGCCATCGATTCCGAATGCGCCAAGTGTGTGGTCTTGTTTTCCTGTCTATGTTTGGTCGGTCTCGTAAGAGGTTGAATGTAACGAATGGGTGGAAAAGAGTAAGGGGCAGGGGCTGTGTGGAACGAAAACACAGTTCCTCAGGGGGTGTGAGCGTTTCGAAATGGGTCGTATATAAGTTACACTTGGTCGTCAGTGACCGTGTGGCCTAATGGATAAGGCGTCGGACTTCGGATCCGAAGATTGCAGGTTCGAATCCTGTCACGGTCGTGTTTTTCCATTTCTGAAAAAGAAACGTACCGTTTTAATGTAGCAATTGAGCAGTACGAAACCGTCTGAATGTTGCTGTTGACCATTTTGTACTTGGAGATGGTCTTGAACCTGAAACACACACAACAAGACCGGTGTTAACTAGCGAAATGGTCGGCAGAGTGCCCTCACCGCGAGTTTTGACTGGCACTTGCACATCTAAAACAACGTCGGAAAGTAACTCGTTCGGCTTTTGAGTCACATCAAGTATGTGTGTTAATTTTGACGCCGCTAGCTCTGCAGATTGTCATGCAATTCCTTTACCTCTCAGAAATGATTATGAAATAAAAGTGAAGTACGTGACGAGTGTGACGTTAGGAAAACATTAGGAAGCATGGAGAGATTCTGTATGGGACCACCCAACCCAAACGATTACTGTGTGATCTGCTGGCCAGCAGGTATCCAACGAGGCAGCACGGCTCGCTCAGTCGGTAGAGCATGAGACTCTTATTCACAGGATCGTGGGTTCAAGCCCTACGCTGGGCGGAACGGAATTTTTTCCGCTGCAGATGTAAATAACCGATTTTCTGATTAACGTGATGTAATGGAAATAGCAACTTTAAAATTTGCCTACGTCTCCATCAGTCGCAAGAAAACTGTATTTGAAGGTGAAGGTGATTTTGTAGACATGTGTGAAAGTCATGTTCTGAAGTGCAGGTGGTTTTGTTTGGAGAGAATATCGGCTATGTGTCAGATGTGTAGCCAAGCAGTAATGGGTAGCCATAGCTGCTAATATTAGTCGAAAATATGAAGTGTTGTCAGCTGAAGTCTGATGATGCAGACGACCGTACGGACGAAGTACGCAAAAGTGCCGCTAGGCGGCGCATGTTTAGCTCAGTGGTAGAGCATTGGTCTAATAAACCAGGGGTCGTGAGTTCCATCCTCACAGGAGGAAGACGAATCTTGGAAATCAGTTGCGCATCGTGGCCGTATAGAAAGCAGTATCTGTGATGAGGAACAATTAGCGACAGGCGTATTATTAAGAATTACTCTCAGATGTGATTAAGGCGAATGGCGCAGATAAAGCATTTGCCAAAGCGGTTTAGGATAAGGTGAGACGAGGCAGTCTGAATTACATTTTATAGATGTGTTTCTCACAAATCTCAGTGCCCCTCGCGGTCGTCGTCGTCGTCGTCGTCGTCGTCGTCGCCGCCGCCGCCGCCGCCGCTTCTGCAGAAGTAGCAAATGGCCAGCGTAGCAAATGCGGCGAGGGACACCCTGCCATCGATTCCGAATGCGCAAAGTGTGTGGTCTTCTTTTCCTGTGTATGTTTGGTCGGTCTCGTAAGAGGTTGAATGTAACGAATGGGTGGAAAAGAGTAAGGGGCAGGGGCTGTGTGGAACGAAAACACAGTTCCTCAGGGGGTGTGAGCGTTTCGAAATGGGTCGTATATAAGTTACACTTGGTCGTCAGTGACCGTGTGGCCTAATGGATAAGGCGTCGGACTTCGGATCCGAAGATTGCAGGTTCGAATCCTGTTACGGTCGTGTTTTTCCATTTCTGAAAAAGAAACATACCGTTTTAATGTAGCAATTGAGCAGTACGAAACCGTCTGAATGTTGCTGTTGAGCATTTTGTGCTTGGAGATGGTCTTGAGCTTGAAACACACACAACAAGACAGGTGTTAACTAGCGAAATGAACGGCAGAGTGGCCTCACCGCGAGGTGTGACTGGCACTTGCACATCTAAAACAACGTTGGAAAGTAACTCGTTCGGCTTTTGAGTCACATCAAGTATGTGTGTTAATTTTGACGCCGCTAGCTCTGCAGATTGTCATGCAATTCCTTTACCTCTCAGAAATGATTATGAAATAAAAGTGAAGTACGTGACGAGTGTGACGTTAGGAAAACATTAGGAAGCATGGAGAGATTCTGTATGGGACCACCCAACCCAAACGATTACTGTGTGATCTGCTGCCAATCAGGTATCCAACGAGGCAGCACGGCTAGCTCAGTCGGTAGAGCATGAGACTCTTATTCACAGGGTCGTGGGTTCGAGCCCTACGCTGGCCGGAACGGAATTTTTTTCCGCTGCAGATGTAAATTACCGATTTTCTGATTAACGTGATGTAATGGAAATAGCAACTATAAATTTGCCTACGTCTCCATCAGTCGCAAGAAAACTGTATTTGAAGTGAAGGTGATTTTGTAGACATGTGTGAAAGTCATGTTCTGAAGTGCAAGTGGTTTTGGTTGGAGAGAACACGGCTACGTGTCAGATGTGTAGCCAAGCAGTAATGGGTCGCCATTGCTGCAAATATTAGTCGAAAATATGAAGTGTTGACAGCTGAAGTCTGATGATTCAGACAACCGTACGGAGAAGTACGCAAAAGTGCCGCTAGGCGGCGCCTGTTTAGGTCAGTGGTAGAGCATTGGTCTAGTAAACCAGGGGTCGTGAGTTCCATCCTCACAGGAGGAAGACGAATTTTGGAAATCAGTTGCGCATCGTGGCCGTATAGCAAACAGTATCTGTGATGAGGAACAATTAGCGACAGGAGTATTATTAAGAATTACTCTCAGATGTGATTAAGGCGAATGGCGCAGATAAAGCATTTGCCAAAGCGGTGCGGCATAAGGTTGGACGAGGCAGTCTTAATTACATTTTATAGATGTATTTCTCACAAATCTCAGAGCCTCTCGCGGTCATCGTCGTCGTCGTCGTCGTCGTCGCCGCCGCCGCCGCTTCTGCAGAAGTAGCAAATGGCCATCGTAGCAAATGCGGCGAGGAACACCCTGCCATCGATTCCGAATGCGCAAAGTGTGTGGTCTTCTTTTCCTGTGTATGTTTGGTCGGTCTCGCAAGAGGTTGAATGTAACGAATGGGTGGAAAAGAGTAAGGGGCAGGGGCTGTGTGGAACGAAAACACAATTCCTCAGGGGGTGTGAGCGTTTCGAAATGGGTCGTATATAAGTTACACTCGGTCGTCAGTGACCGTGTGGCCTAATGGATAAGGCGTCGGACTTCGGATCCGAAGATTGCAGGTTCGAATCCTGTCACAGTCGTGTTTTTCCATTTCTGAAAAAGAAACATACCGTTTTAATGTAGCAATTGAGCAGTACGAAACCGTCTGAATGTTGCTGTTGAGCATTTTGTGCTTGGAGATGGTCTTGAGCTTGAAACACACACAACAAGACAGGTGTTAACTAGCGAAATGAACGGCAGAGTGGCCTCACCGCGAGGTGTGACTGGCACTTGCACATCTAAAACAACGTTGGAAAGTAACTCGTTCGGCTTTTGAGTCACATCAAGTATGTGTGTTAATTTTGACGCCGCTAGCTCTGCAGATTTGTCATGCAATTCCTTTACCTCTCAGAAATGATTATGAAATAAAAGTGAAGTACGTGACGAGTGTGACGTTAGGAAAACATTAGGAAGCATGGAGAGATTCTGTATGGGACCACCCAACCCAAACGATTACTGTGTGATCTGCTGCCAATCAGGTATCCACCGAGGCAGCACGGCTAGCTCAGTCGGTAGAGCATGAGACTCTTATTCACAGGGTCGTGGGTTCGAGCCCTACGCTGGCCGGAACGGAATTTTTTTCCGCTGCAGATGTAAATTACCGATTTTCTGATTAACGTGATGTAATGGAAATAGCAACTATAAATTTGCCTACGTCTCCATCAGTCGCAAGAAAACTGTATTTGAAGTGAAGGTGATTTTGTAGACATGTGTGAAAGTCATGTTCTGAAGTGCAAGTGGTTTTGGTTGGAGAGAACACGGCTACGTGTCAGATGTGTAGCCAAGCAGTAATGGGTCGCCATTGCTGCAAATATTAGTCGAAAATATGAAGTGTTGACAGCTGAAGTCTGATGATTCAGACAACCGTACGGAGAAGTACGCAAAAGTGCCGCTAGGCGGCGCCTGTTTAGGTCAGTGGTAGAGCATTGGTCTAGTAAACCAGGGGTCGTGAGTTCCATCCTCACAGGAGGAAGACGAATTTTGGAAATCAGTTGCGCATCGTGGCCGTATAGCAAACAGTATCTGTGATGAGGAACAATTAGCGACAGGAGTATTATTAAGAATTACTCTCAGATGTGATTAAGGCGAATGGCGCAGATAAAGCATTTGCCAAAGCGGTGCGGCATAAGGTTGGACGAGGCAGTCTTAATTACATTTTATAGATGTATTTCTCACAAATCTCAGAGCCTCTCGCGGTCGTCGTCGTCGTCGTCGTCGTCGTCGTCGTCGCCGCCGCCGCCGCTTCTGCAGAAGTAGCAAATGGCCATCGTAGCAAATGCGGCGAGGAACACCCTGCCATCGATTCCGAATGCGCCAAGTGTGTGGTCTTGTTTTCCTGTCTATGTTTGGTCGGTCTCGTAAGAGGTTGAATGTAACGAACGGGTGGGGAAGAGTAAGGGGCAGCGGCTGTGTGGAACGAAAACACAATTCCTCAGGGGGTGTGAGCGTTTCGAAATGAGTCGTATACAAGTTATACTTGGTCGTCAGTGACCGTGTGGCCTAATGGATAAGGCGTCGGACTTCGGATCCGAAGATTGCAGGTTCGAATCCTGTCACAGTCGTGTTTTTCCATTTCTGAAAAAGGAACATATCTTTTTAATGTAGCAATTGAGCAGTACGAAACCGTCTGAATGTTGCCGTTGAGAATTTTGTGCTTGGAGATGGTCTTGAGCTTGAAACACACACAACAAGACAGGTGTTAACTAGCGAAATGAACGGCAGAGTGGCCTCACCGCGAGGTGTGACTGGCACTTGCACATCTAAAACAACGTCGGAAAGTAACTCGTTCGGCTTTTGAGTCACATCAAGTATGTGTGTTAATTTTGACGCCGCTAGCTCTGCAGATTGTCATGCAATTCCTTTACCTCTCAGAAATGATTATGAAATAAAAGTGAAGTACGTGACGAGTGTGACGTTAGGAAAACATTAGGAAGCATGGAGAGATTCTGTATGGGACCACCCAACCCAAACGATTACTGTGTGATCTGCTGGCCAGCAGGTATCCAACGAGGCAGCACGGCTAGCTCAGTCGGTAGAGCATGAGACTCTTATTCACAGGGTCGTGGGTTCGAGCCCTACGCTGGCCGGAAGGGAATTTTTTTCCGCTGCAGATGTAAATTACCGATTTTCTGATTAACGTGATGTAATGGAAATAGCAACTATAAATTTGCCTACGTCTCCATCAGTCGCAAGAAAACTGTATTTGTAGTGAAGGTGATTTTGTAGACATGTGTGAAAGTCATGTTGTGAAGTGCAGGTGGTTTTGTTTGGAGAGAATATCGGCTACGTGTCAGATGTGTAGCCAAGCAGTAATGGGTAGCCATAGCTGCTAATATTAGTCGAAAATATGAAGTGTTGTCAGCTGAAGTCTGATGATGCAGACGACCGTACGGACGAAGTACGCAAAAGTGCCGCTAGGCGGCGCATGTTTAGCTCAGTGGTAGAGCATTGGTCTAATAAACCAGGGGTCGTGAGTTCCATCCTCATAGGAGGAAGACGAATCTTGGAAATCAGTTGCGCATCGTGGCCGTATAGAAAGCAGTATCTGTGATGAGGAACAATTAGCGACAGGCGTATTATTAAGAATTACTCTCAGATGTGATTAAGGCGAATGGCGCAGATAAAGCATTTGCCAAAGCGGTTTAGCATAAGGTGAGACGAGGCAGTCTTAATTACATTTTATAGATGTATTTCTCACAAATCTCAGAGCCTCTCGCGGTCGTCGTCGTCGTCGTCGTCGTCGTCGTCGTCGTCGTCGCCGCCGCCGCCGCTTCTGCAGAAGTAGCAAATGGCCAGCGTAGCAAATGCGGCGAGGGACACCCTGCCATCGATTCCGAATGCGCAAAGTGTGTGGTCTTCTTTTCCTGTGTATGTTTGGTCGGTCTCGCAAGAGGTTGAATGTAACGAATGGGTGGAAAAGAGTAAGGGGCAGCTGCTGTGTGGAACGAAAACACAATTCCTCAGGGGGTGTGAGCGTTTCGAAATGGGTCGTATATAAGTTACACTCGGTCGTCAGTGACCGTGTGGCCTAATGGATAAGGCGTCGGACTTCGGATCCGAAGATTGCAGGTTCGAATCCTGTCACGGTCGTGTTTTTCCATTTCTGAAAAAGAAACATACCGTTTTAATGTAGCAATTGAGCAGGACGAAACCGTCTGAATGTTGCTGTTGAGCATTTTGTGCTTGGAGATGGTCTTGAGCTTGAAACACACACAACAAGACAGGTGTTAACTAGCGAAATGAACGGCAGAGTGGCCTCACCGCGAGGTGTGACTGGCACTTGCACATCTAAAACAACGTTGGAAAGTAACTCGTTCGGCTTTTGAGTCACATCAAGTATGTGTGTTAATTTTGACGCCGCTAGCTCTGCAGATTTGTCATGCAATTCCTTTACCTCTCAGAAATGATTATGAAATAAAAGTGAAGTACGTGACGAGTGTGACGTTAGGAAAACATTAGGAAGCATGGAGAGATTCTGTATGGGACCACCCAACCCAAACGATTACTTTGTGATCTGCTGCCAATCAGGTATCCACCGAGGCAGCACGGCTAGCTCAGTCGGTAGAGCATGAGACTCTTATTCACAGGGTCGTGGGTTCGAGCCCTACGCTGGCCGGAACGGAATTTTTTTCCGCTGCAGATGTAAATTACCGATTTTCTGATTAACGTGATGTAATGGAAATAGCAACTATAAATTTGCCTACGTCTCCATCAGTCGCAAGAAAACTGTATTTGAAGTGAAGGTGATTTTGTAGACATATGTGAAAGTCATGTTCTGAAGTGCAAGTGGTTTTGGTTGGAGAGAACACGGCTACGTGTCAGATGTGTAGCCAAGCAGTAATGGGTCGCCATTGCTGCAAATATTAGTCGAAAATATGAAGTGTTGACAGCTGAAGTCTGATGATTCAGACAACCGTACGGAGAAGTACGCAAAAGTGCCGCTAGGCGGCGCCTGTTTAGGTCAGTGGTAGAGCATTGGTCTAGTAAACCAGGGGTCGTGAGTTCCATCCTCACAGGAGGAAGACGAATTTTGGAAATCAGTTGCGCATCGTGGCCGTATAGCAAACAGTATCTGTGATGAGGAACAATTAGCGACAGGAGTATTATTAAGAATTACTCTCAGATGTGATTAAGGCGAATGGCGCAGATAAAGCATTTGCCAAAGCGGTGCGGCATAAGGTTGGACGAGGCAGTCTTAATTACATTTTATAGATGTATTTTTCACAAATCTCAGAGCCCCTCGCGGTCGTCGTCGTCGTCGTCGTCGTCGTCGCCGCCGCCGCTTCTGCATAAGTAGCAAATGGCCATCGTAGCAAATGCGGCGAGGGACACCCTGCCATCGATTCCGAATGCGCAAAGTGTGTGGTCTTCTTTTCCTGTGTATGTTTGGTCGGTCTCGTAAGAGGTTGAATGTAACGAATGGGTGGAAAAGAGTAAGGGGCAGGGGCTGTGTGGAACGAAAACACAGTTCCTCAGGGGGTGTGAGCGTTTCGAAATTGGTCGTATATAAATTACACTTGGTCGTCAGTGACCGTGTGGCCTAATGGATAAGGCGTCGGACTTCGGATCCGAAGATTGCAGGTTCGAATCCTGTCACGGTCGTGTTTTTCCATTTCTGAAAAAGAAACATACCGTTTTAATGTAGCAATTGAGCAGTACGAAACCGTCTGAATGTTGCTGTTGACCATTTTGTACTTGGAGATGGTCTTGAACCTGAAACACACACAACAAGACCGGTGTTAACTAGCGAAATGGTCGGCAGAGTGCCCTCACCGCGAGTTTTGACTGGCACTTGCACATCTAAAACAACGTCGGAAAGTAACTCGTTCGGCTTTTGAGTCACATCAAGTACGTGTGTTAATTTTGACGCCGCTAGCTCTGCAGATTGTCATGCAATTCCTTTACCTCTCAGAAATGATTATGAAATAAAAGTGAAGTACGTGACGAGTGTGACGTTAGGAAAACATTAGGAAGCATGGAGAGATTCTGTATGGGACCACCCAACCCAAACGATTACTGTGTGATCTGCTGCCAATCAGGTATCCACCGAGGCAGCACGGCTAGCTCAGTCGCACCCATTCCGCCGCCAGCGGCCGTGCTGTGCGGACGTGCGGTGCGGCTGTTGCGGTGTTTACATCGTCGCTGCGAGCGGCCGGCGCTGTGTGGTGAGTGCGCGACTTCTGCGTTAGTCATAGTTCACGATAACATTTTTAGAATGACATAATGGATCAGACAACGCGACGCGATACTTTGAAGTTGATTTTCGATCCGAACTACACCCGACCGAAATCTTACGAAGTTGAGGCATTTATCGAAGAAACTTTTCAGATCAAAGTGGATGAATTGATTGGAATACACCTGTCGATTGTCAGTCCGACTGTGTTCCTTAAGTTATCCAGTTCTGACAAGTGCGACCAAATTGCAGAAGCGTGTGTCGGGGTGGCAAAATTCAAACATTCAGACGGACACATAGGGCAGGTCACGGTTTCGCGTGCCGGAATGGGAATACGAACGGTTCGAATCTTTGAGCTCCCCTTTGAAATAACGCCCGAGGAGATTAACAACAAACTGAGAGACTATGGCACCATTATCAGCAATGTCGCCGAAAAATGGTCTAGCTTGCACAAGTATCCAGTATTAAATGGAGTCAGGCAAGTTAAGATTGACATGCTGAAACATATCCCGTCGTATCTCTGGATTGGTGGATATAGAGCGATCATCATTTACGATGGCCAGCCGAGAACCTGCTCGGGCTGTGGTTCTACGCAACACGTCCGCGCGTAGTGTGTTCAACGGCGTGTGACGCAACTGCCGACTGGGGAGCGAGACCCGCCTAGTCAAATGGCCACGCTACCTGTGACGTACGCCGCCGCACTACGCAGTGAGGTCGCCCCAGACATGTGTATCGACACGGCGGTAGTTGCTTATGCCGACGTTCCCGATGGTAGCGTAGCCATGGATACTAGCAGCACAGAAGCTACAGGTCCAGCACACTCACAATACGAGGAAACTGACAGGCGTGGAGAACAAGACCAGGCTAAGACGGCAGAAGAAGGCATGTGCAAATCACTCGAAGAAGTCGGGCAACACAAAGAAGATACGGTTGCCACGTCGGAGGATAATGACCAGCAGCCTATAACTGTTTCACCAAAGAAACGGAAGAAACGTCGAATAGCCCGTCAGGGAGCAGCAGAAGCCGCGCCAATTCTGCGCGAAAAGGCGAAACAAATAGGCCAAGAACTGGCGGAGACGACACAGGCAACTCCTCTGGAAGATCGAACAATAAAAAAGAAGACTCGAAATGAGGACACTGACCCCGACCGTGGAATCCACATTGAAGACGGTACAGCTAGTCTGAAGGACCTTCCACTTGTACCCAACACGTACACGCGGGAAGTTACGTGCACGCGAGACTGGGCGGATGACATGGAGGAGCAAAGCCATGATGCAGAAATGGCTGACATAGCACAACGTTCAGGACGGACGGCACCCGACCGTCGACAGGATGTGTCCACCCGGCAACAAACCACCATCAAAGATACTCGTGCGGCAGATGATGATGCCGACTTCTTCTAAGTGGAGCAAGCATCCACTTCCCTTGGCAAACAGTACCCCACCTGACACGGTATAGTCGACATGACGGCTTTACAGGCGTACAGAATTGCAACCTTGAATATAAATAAAATTAGCATCACCCTCAATCTGAGAAATCTCCAAGATTTTCTGTACGCCGCTGATATTGACATCTTAATGCTGCAAGAAGTAACGGCTATCCGTTTGGACGACATCACTGGCTACAACGCCGTCATCAATCCTGGCAATGACAATAGCCTCGGCACAGCGATTATGACTAAAGAGGGGATCCTACTTACAGACGTGGCGCAACTGCCTAACAGTAGAGGTCTCGCTGTCACGATAAACAACACCAGGTTTATCAACATATATGCCCCGTCAGGAACCGGAAACAAGCGCCGCAGGGCCGAATTTTTCAAAGAGGACATCGCCCCCCTTTTCGCGGTGCGATTTGACCAAATAATTTTTGCGGGTGACTTTAATTGCGTGCTGAGTCCCAAGGATCAGACGCCAAATTTTAACAAATCTCTGGAGCTGGAGAACATCGTCAGAGACTTCCAACTGTTTGATACTTGGGAACTAAAACACGGTGATAGGCTAGGTTTCACCTATATCACCAGCCATTCTGCCAGTCGTATCGACAGAATTTACGCAACATCCAATCTAAGGAGACACGTTTTACAGTCTGAGCTATGGCCCACGATTTTCTCTGATCATATCGCGTACATATGTACGATAAATTTAGAGAAACAAGGCACTTACAGGGCGAGAGGTCAGTGGAAGCTAAACGTTACTCATCTTTCGGATCCTGGATGTCACGCCGCCTTCCACACCACTTGGGCAGAATGTGAAAGGAAGTTCCACTTGTACGGCACGGCGCTGAATTGGTGGCTAAACTGCGCGAAGCCCGCAATAATAAAGACAATGAAAACTTACTCCCGTGAAAAAGTCGCCTGGCGGAAGCGGACAGTAGAGTTTTACTTCAGCTGTCTGAGAGACTTGTGCGTTCGTGATGCTACAGTCATAACAAATTATGGGCAAATCAACAGAATAAAAGCAAAATTGCTCAACCTGCAGAGACACCATCTCGAAGGCTGTAAAATACGAACGCGTTTGCAGAACGGTACACGAGAAGAAACAACTTCGATGTACCACATTCTCCAAGAGAACAAAAGACAAAAACTTAAAATTCTGACGGAACTCAAAACTTCAGACGGGAGACTCTTGACAGATCAAGCTGCAATACGAGACGAGATCCATCGACACTTTAGTGAATTGTTGGCCAATACACAGACAGATGAAACGGCGCAGCAAGCTCTCACTGCTAGGACGACAGAGCGACTCACTCCAGAAGAAGCTGATGTGCTCGCAGCGAGAATAACGGACGAAGACGTCGAAGATGCCATCTCGAAGAGCCCAAAGAACAAATCACCTGGACCAGATGGGCTACCCGCTGAATTTTATCAAACTTTTCGCGAACAAATAATTGCTAATTTGACACTCGTATGCAATGAAATACTAAATGCGGACACTGACCTTCCGAAGGAATTCTGTGAAGGTACAGTGGTCTTAGTCCCCAAAACACCAGGAGGCAAAACCGTGGAGAATCTTCGACCCATAACACTTCTCAATAGTGATTATAAAATCTTCGCCCGTATCATGATGCAAAGGTTCAATTCTGTTATTCGTACAGTGACAGGAGCCTACCAGACAAGTGTGGGAAAGGACAGAACGATATTTCAGACCTTATGCGACTACAGAGACATTATAGCGATATCGGAAGCCTGCAACATTCGCTGTGCTCTGATGTCGCTTGACTTTGAAAAAGCTTTTGATAAAGTTAATCATTCGTACCTGCTCCGGTGTATGACATCCATGCACTTCCCCCAGAAAATTATAGCCTCCGTGAAAAACATACTGACGAATAGCACGTCAAGAATCAGTGTCAACGGACAACTCAGTCACCCGATCAATATTCAGAGTTCGGTAAGACAAGGTTGCCCAATGTCCATGACGCTTTTCGCGATTGCGCTTGAACCTCTCTTAGTATCTCTGACTCAGCAACTCCGTGGATTACATATACACGGACAGAAGATCATATGTCAAGCCTACGCGGACGATGTAGGGGTACTTGTGACTGACGAAAGAGAGGTGGAAACAGTACTTGAAGTTGTGGCGACCTACGAAATGGCGTCAGGAGCTAAACTCAACCGCAATAAATCTGGTATTATGAATCTTGGTCGGGGTATAGAGATCAGAGCCACTGGAAGTATCAACACTGTGGAAAAAATCAAATGCCTTGGAATAGAATATACGAGTAATATCCGCCGCACGGCCGCTCTCAATTATCGAAAATTACTTGCCACCTTACGGGCAAGCATAAAACAACACAGCTTGCGTAATTTAAACGTAATACAAAAAGTGCAACTGGCCAATACATACATCACTTCCAAAGTCAACTATGTTGCTCAAGTGCTGCCTCTGCCACGAACCATTGCACACCAAATGCAAGCAGCGCTTGGTTATTTTGTCAGCAGAGGTCAGATATTTAAGGTTTCATATGATACCTTGACGCTACCGACAAGCAATGGAGGGCTACAACTGACAGACATCTACCTTAAAGCGCAAGCGCTATACGTTAGTAAAACTTATAAACAGTGGCAACGATCACCGCGGACCTTAGTGGCTCATCTCTTACGTGAAATCACCCCAGTCAGCAGAGATCCACCAATCGATGTGCATCACATCTCCCACGAGCTGTACCACTATAAACATTTTCTGGTGGAATACAGCTATGTACGCCATAGAATACCGGAGAAGGACATATATCGGGTTAAGGAGGTTTACAACACCCTGCTGGAAGGAAAATTGCGCAATCGAATAGAAAACAAGTTTCGACATTATAATTGGAAAAACATATGGGACAACATATCTGACCCCCATCTACCATCCAATGTGCGATCGACGTGGTACCTCGCAGTCAATAGAAAAATCCCAACCAACTCCAAACTGCACGCGATACGTCTGGCACACACACCAAACTGTTCCAGCTGCAATGTCGTCGACAATGCAGAACATCGCTTCGTCTGTGAAGATGTGAAAGACGTGTGGAATCTCTTCAGGCAAAAACTAGCACATGTGCTACGTACGTCACCTAACACAATTTCACCGACACACGTCCTTCTGCCTGATGACGTGCCATATCCTAACACTAAAAGAAGGTCAGCCAACTGGCTCAAAGGACTGACAGTCCATTACATCTCAACGGCTATGACGAAAAGTGAAGCAGATTATTGGATGTACCTGATGACAGAACATCAAAAGCTCGAACGACAAATGAAATACAAAGACAACTACGCAAATTTTTTGAACCGAACATTGTCTCACCGACAGAGCTGAAGAACGATCAAACGACATGTAGTTCAACCTCAAGATTCCTTTTTTTTTTTCCTTTATGAAATTATCTAATTATCTATTAAGCTTCTCATTCATTTTACGCCAACAAGGTGGCTATTTCGTTTATCCTTCGCCCTCGTGTCACAGCACTAATAGGTTGCTGACACACACATGAGAAGCCATCAGGCTGAAGTAAGCCTGGCTCTCCTATAAAAATCGCTCCCACACAACGATGGAAGAATGTAACAGAATTATTTGATTTCCATAACCCCAAAAGAAGGGATTTTATTTACTTGTATACATTTACTTCGTCACTCACCTATCTCATATGGACCAAACATAGCACAGAAGCTAGCCGAAGAAGGCACAAATGGCGAGCGGAAGGACGGGCTGTAGGGGAGGAAGGAGGCAAGACAAAAAAAAAAAAAAAAAAAAGACAAAAAAAAGTAAAAAAAAAAAAAAAGTCGGTAGAGCATGAGACTCTTATTCACAGGGTCGTGGGTTCGAGCCCTACGCTGGCCGGAACGGATTTTTTTTCCGCTGCAGATGTAAATTACCGATTTTCTGATTAACGTGATGTAATGGAAATAGCAACTATAAATTTGCCTACGTCTCCATCAGTCGCAAGAAAACTGTATTTGAAGTGAAGGTGATTTTGTAGACATGTGTGAAAGTCATGTTCTGAGGTGCAAGTGGTTTTGGTTGGAGAGAACACGGCTACGTGTCAGATGTGTAGCCAAGCAGTAATGGGTCGCCATTGCTGCAAATATTAGTCGAAAATATGAAGTGTTGACAGCTGAAGTCTGATGATTCAGACAACCGTACGGAGAAGTACGCAAAAGTGCCGCTAGGCGGCGCCTGTTTAGGTCAGTGGTAGAGCATTGGTCTAGTAAACCAGGGGTCGTGAGTTCCATCCTCACAGGAGGAAGACGAATTTTGGAAATCAGTTGCGCATCGTGGCCGTATAGCAAACAGTATCTGTGATGAGGAACAATTAGCGACAGGAGTATTATTAAGAATTACTCTCAGATGTGATTAAGGCGAATGGCGCAGATAAAGCATTTGCCAAAGCGGTGCGGCATAAGGTTGGACGAGGCAGTCTTAATTACATTTTATAGATGTATTTCTCACTAATCTCAGAGCCTCTCGCGGACGTCGTCGTCGCCGCCGCCGCCGCTTCTGCAGAAGTAGCAAATGGCCATCGTAGCAAATGCGGCGAGGAACACCCTGCCATCGAATCCGAATGCGCAAAGTGTGTGGTCTTGTTTTCCTGTCTATGTTTGGTCGGTCTCGTAAGAGGTTGAATGTAACGAATGGGTGGGGAAGAGTAAGGGGCAATGGCTGTGTGGAACGAAAACACAGTTCCTCAGGGGGTGTGAGCGTTTCGAAATGAGTCGTATATAAGTTATACTTGGTCGTCAGTGACCGTGTGGCCTAATCGATAAGGCGTCGGACTTCGGATCCAAAGATTGCAGCTTCGAATCATGTCACGGACGTGTTTTTCCAGTTCTGAAAAAGAAACATATCGTTTTAATGTAGCAATTGAGCAGTACGAAACCGTCTGAATGTTGCTGTTGAGCATTTTGTGCTTGGAGATGGTCTTGAGCTTGAAACACACACAACAAGACAGGTGTTAACTAGCGAAATGAACGGCAGAGTGGCCTCACCGCGAGGTGTGACTGGCACTTGCACATCTAAAACAACGTCGGAAAGTAACTCGTTCGACTTTTGAGTCACATCAAGTATGTGTGTTAATTTTGACGCCGCTAGCTCTGCAGATTTTCATGCAATTCCTTTACCTCTCAGAAGTGAATATGATATAAAAGTGAAGTACGTGACGAGTGTGACGTTAGGAAAACATTAGGCAGCATAGAGAGATTCTGTATGGGACCAACCAACCCAAACGAGTACTGTGTGATCTGCTGCCCAGCAGGTATCCAACGAGGCAGCACGGCTAGCTCAGTCGGTAGAGCATGAGACTCTTATTCGCAGGGTCGTGGGTACGAGCCCTACGCTGGGCGGAACGGAATTTTTCTCCGCTGCAGATGTAAATTACCGATTTTCTGATTAACGTGATGTAATGGAAATAGCAACTTTAAAATTTGCCTACGTCTCAATCAGTCGCAAGAAAACTGTATTTGAAGGTGAAGGTGATTTTGTAGACATGTGTGAATGTCATGTTCCGAAGTGCAGGTGGTTTTGTTTGGAGAGAACACGGCTACGTGTCAGATGTGTAGCCAAGCAGTAATGGGTCGGCATAGCTGCTAATATTAGTCGAAAATATGAAGTGTTGTCAGCTATAGTCTGATGATTCAGACGACCATACGGATGAAGTACGCAAAAGTGCCGCTAGGCGGCGCCTGTTTCGCTCTGTGGTAGAGCATTGGTCTAGTAAACCAGGGGTCGTGAGTTCCATCCTCACAGGAGGAAGACGAATCTTGGAAATCAGTTGCGCGTCGTGGCCGTATAGAAAGCAGTATCTGTGATGAGGAACAATTAGCGACAGGCGTATTATTAAGAATTACTCTCAGATGTGACTAAGGCGAATGGCGCAGATAAAGCATTTGCCAAAGCGGTATAGCATAAGGTGGGACGAGGCAGTCTAAATTACATTTTATAGATGTATTTCTCACAAATATCTGAGCCTCTCGCGGTCTTCGTCGTCGTCGTCGTCGTCGTCGTCGCTTCTGCAGAAGTAGCAAAAGGCCATCGTAGCAAATGCCGCGATGGACACCCTGCCATCGATTCCGAATGCGCAAAGTGTGTGGTCTTGTTTTCCTGTCTATGTTTGGTCGGTCTCGTAAGAGGTTGAATGTAACGAATGGGTGGGAAAGAGTAAGGGGCAGCGGCTGTGTGGAACGAAAGCACAATTCCTCAGGGGGTGTGAGCGTTTCGAGATGAGTCGTATATAAGTTATACTTGGTCGTCAGTGACCGTGTGGCCTAATGGATCAGGCATCGGACTTCGGATCCGAAGATTGCAGGTTCGAATCCTGTCACGGTCGTGTTTTTCCAGTTCCGAAAAAGAAACATACCATTTTAATGTAGCAATTGAGCAGTACGAAACCGTCTGAATGTTGCTGTTGACCATTTTGTACTTGGAGATGATCTTGAACCTGAAACACACACAACAAGACCGGTGTTAACTAGCGAAATGGTCGGCAGAGTGCCCTCACCGCGAGTTTTGCCTGGCACTTGCACATCTAAAACAACGTCGGAAAGTAACTCGTTCGGCTTTTGAGTCACATCAAGTATGTGTGTTAATTTTGACGCCGCTAGCTCTGCAGATTGTCATGCAATTCCTTTACCTCTCAGAAATGATTATGAAATAAAAGTGAAGTACGTGACGAGTGTGACGTTAGGAAAACATTAGGGAGCATGGAGAGATTCTGTATGGGACCACCCAACCCAAACGATTACTGTGTGATCTGCTGCCAAGCAGGTGTCCAACGAGGCAGCACGGCTAGCTCAGTCGGTAGAGCATGAGACTCTTATTCACAGGGTCGTGGGTTCGTGCCCTACGCTGGCCGGAAGGGAATTTTTTTCCGCTGCAGATGTAAATTACCGATTTTCTGATTAACGTGATGTAATGGAAATAGCAACTATAAATTTGCCTACGTCTCCATCAGTCGCAAGAAAACTGTATTTGAAGTGAAGGTGATTTTGTAGACATGTGTGAAAGTCATGTTCTGAAGTGCAAGTGGTTTTGGTTGGAGAGAACACGGCTACGTGTCAGATGTGTAGCCAAGCAGTAATGGGTCGCCATTGCTGCAAATATTAGTCGAAAACATGAAGTGTTGTCAGCTGAAGTCTGATGATTCAGACAACCGTACGGACGAAGTACGCAAACGTGCCGCTAGGCGGCGCCTGTTTAGGTCAGTGATAGAGCATTGGGCTAGTAAACCAGGGGTCGTGAGTTCCATCCTCACAGGAGGAAGACGTATTTTGGAAATCAGTTGCGCATCGTGGCCGTATAGCAAACAGTATCTGTGATGAGGAACAATTAGCGACAGGAGTATTATTAAGAATTACTCTCAGATGTGATTAAGGCGAATGGCGCAGATAAAGCATTTGAGAAAGCGGTGCGGCATAATGTTGGACGAGGCAGTCTGAACTACATTTTATAGATGTATTTCTCACAAATCTCAGAGCCTCTCGCGGTCGTCGTCGTCGTCGTCGCCGCCGCCGCCGCCGCTTCTGCAGAAGTAGCAAATGGCCATCGTAGCAAATGCGGCGAGGGACACCCTGCCATCGATTCCGAATGCGCAAAGTGTGTGGTCTTGTTTTCCTGTCTATGTTTGGTCGGTCTCGTAAGAGGTTGAATGTAACGAATGGGTGGGAAAGAGTAAGGGGCAGCGGCTGTGTGGAACGAAAGCACAATTCCTCAGGGGGTGTGAGCGTTTCGAGATGAGTCGTATATAAGTTATACTTGGTCGTCAGTGACCGTGTGGCCTGATGGATAAGGCGTCGGGCTTCGGATCCGAAGATTGCAGGTTCGAATCCTGTCACGGTCGTGTTTTTCCAGTTCTGAAAAAGAAACATATCGTTTTAATGTAGCAATTGAGCAGTACGAAACCGTCTGAATGTTGCTGTTGAGCATTTTGTGCTTGGAGATGGTCTTGAGCTTGAAACACACACAACAAGACAGGTGTTAACTAGCGAAATGAACGGCAGAGTGGCCTCACCGCGAGGTGTGACTGGCACTTGCACATCTAAAACAACGTCGGAAAGTAACTCGTTCGACTTTTGAGTCACATCAAGTATGTGTGTTAATTTTGACGCCGCTAGCTCTGCAGATTGTCATGCAATTCCTTTACCTCTCAGATGTGAATATGATATAAAAGTGAAGTACGTGATGAGTGTGACGTTAGGAAAGCATTAGGCAGCATGGAGAGATTCTGTATGGGACCAACCAACCCAAACGAGTACTGTGTGATCTGCTGCCCAGCAGGTATCCAACGAGGCAGCACGGCTAGCTGAGTCGGTAGAGCATGAGACTCTTATTCGCAGGGTCGTGGGTACGAGCCCTACGCTGGGCGGAACGGAATTTTTCTCCGCTGCAGATGTAAATTACCGATTTTCTGATTAACGTGATGTAATGGAAATAGCAACTTTAAAATTTGCCTACGTCTCAATCAGTCGCAAGAAAACTGTATTTGAAGGTGAAGGTGATTTTGTAGACATGTGTGAAAGTCATGTTCCGAAGTGCAGGTGGTTTTGTTTGGAGAGAACACAGCTACGTGTCAGATGTGTAGCCAAGCAGTAATGGGTCGGCATAGCTGCTAATATTAGTCGAAAATATGAAGTGTTGTCAGCTGAAGTCTGATGATTCAGACGACCATACGGACGAAGTACGCAAAAGTGCCGCTAGGCGGCGCCTGTTTCGCTCTGTGGTAGAGCATTGGTCTAGTAAACCAGGGGTCGTGAGTTCCATCCTCACAGGAGGAAGACGAATCTTGGAAATCAGTTGCGCGTCGTGGCCGTATAGAAAGCAGTATCTGTGATGAGGAACAATTGGCGACAGGCGTATTATTAAGAATTACTCTCAGATGTGACTAAGGCGAATGGCGCAGATAAAGCATTTGCCAAAGCGGTATAGCATAAGGTGGGACGAGGCAGTCTAAATTACATTTTATAGATGTATTTCTCACAAATCTCTGAGCCTCTCGCGGTCGTCGTCGTCGTCGTCGTCGTCGTCGTCGTCGTCGCTTCTGCAGAAGTAGCAAAAGGCCATCGTAGCAAATTCGGCGATGGACACCCTGCCATCGATTCCGAATGCGCAAAGTGTGTGGTCTTGTTTTCCTGTCTATGTTTGGTCGGTCTCGTAAGAGGTTGAATGTAACGAATGGGTGGGAAAGAGTAAGGGGCAGCGGCTGTGTGGAACGAAAGCACAATTCCTCAGGGGGTGTGAGCGTTTCGAGATGAGTCGTATATAAGTTATACTTGGTCGTCAGTGACCGTGTGGCCTAATGGATCAGGCATCGGACTTCGGATCCGAAGATTGCAGGTTCGAATCCTGTCACGGTCGTGTTTTTCCAGTTCTGAAAAAGAAACATACCATTTTAATGTAGCAATTGAGCAGTACGAAACCGTCTGAATGTTGCTGTTGACCATTTTGTACTTGGAGATGATCTTGAACCTGAAACACACACAACAAGACCGGTGTTAACTAGCGAAATGGTCGGCAGAGTGCCCTCACCGCGAGTTTTGACTGGCACTTGCACATCTAAAACAACGTCGGAAAGTAACTCGTTCGGCTTTTGAGTCACATCAAGTATGTGTGTTAATTTTGACGCCGCTAGCTCTGCAGATTGTCATGCAATTCCTTTACCTCTCAGAAATGATTATGAAATAAAAGTGAAGTACGTGACGAGTGTGACGTTAGGAAAACATTAGGGAGCATGGAGAGATTCTGTATGGGACCACCCAACCCAAACGATTACTGTGTGATCTGCTGCCAAGCAGGCATCCAAGGAGGCAGCACGGCTAGCTCAGTCGGTAGAGCATGAGACTCTTATTCACAGGGTCGTGGGTTCGAGCCCTACGCTGGCCGGAAGGGAATTTTTTTCCGCTGCAGATGTAAATTACCGATTTTCTGATTAACGTGATGTAATGGAAATAGCAACTATAAATTTGCCTACGTCTCCATCAGTCGCAAGAAAACTGTATTTGAAGTGAAGGTGATTTTGTAGACATGTGTGAAAGTCATGTTCTGAAGTGCAAGTGGTTTTGGTTGGAGAGAACACGGCTACGTGTCAGATGTGTAGCCAAGCAGTAATGGGTCGCCATTGCTGCAAATATTAGTCGAAAATATGAAGTGTTGTCAGCTGAAGTCTGATGATTCAGACAACCGTACGGGCGAAGTACGCAAAAGTGCCGCTAGGCGGCGCCTGTTTAGGTCAGTGGTAGAGCATTGGTCTAGTAAACCAGGGGTCGTGAGTTCCATCCTCACAGGAGGAAGACGAATTTTGGAAATCAGTTGCGCATCGTGGCCGTATAGCAAACAGTATCTGTGATGAGGAACAATTAGCGACAGGAGTATTATTAAGAATTACTCTCAGATGTGATTCAGGCGAATGGCGCAGATAAAGCATTTGAGAAAGCGGTGCGGCATAATGTTGGACGAGGCAGTCTGAATTACATTTTATAGATGTATTTCTCACAAATCTCAGAGCCTCTCGCGGTCGTCGTCGTCGTCGTCGTCGTCGTCGCCGCTTCTGCAGAAGTAGCAAATGGCCATCGTAGCAAATGCGGCGAGGGACACCCTGCCATCGAATCCGAATGCGCAAAGTGTGTGGTCTTGTTTTCCTGTCTATGTTTGGTCGGTCTCGTAAGAGGTTGAATGTAACGAATGGGTGGGGAAGAGTAAGGGGCAATGGCTGTGTGGAACGAAAACACAGTTCCTCAGGGGGTGTGAGCGTTTCGAAATGAGTCGTATATAAGTTATACTTGGTCGTCAGTGACCGTGTGGCCTAATCGATAAGGCGTCGGACTTCGGATCCAAAGATTGCAGCTTCGAATCCTGTCACGGTCGTGTTTTTCCAGTTCTGAAAAAGAAACATATCGTTTTAATGTAGCAATTGAGCAGTACGAAACCGTCTGAATGTTGCTGTTGAGCATTTTGTGCTTGGAGATGGTCTTGAGCTTGAAACACACACAACAAGACAGGTGTTAACTAGCGAAATGAACGGCAGAGTGGCCTCACCGCGAGGTGTGACTGGCACTTGCACATCTAAAACAACGTCGGAAAGTAACTCGTTCGACTTTTGAGTCACATCAAGTATGTGTGTTAATTTTGACGCCGCTAGCTCTGCAGATTTTCATGCAATTCCTTTACCTCTCAGAAGTGAATATGATATAAAAGTGAATTACGTGACGAGTGTGACGTTAGGAAAACATTAGGCAGCATAGAGAGATTCTGTATGGTACCAACCAACCCAAACGAGTACTGTGTGATCTGCTGCCCAGCAGGTATCCAACGAGGCAGCACGGCTAGCTGAGTCGGTAGAGCATGAGACTCTTATTCGCAGGGTCGTGGGTACGAGCCCTACGCTGGGCGGAACGGAATTTTTCTCCGCTGCAGATGTAAATTACCGATTTTCTGATTAACGTGATGTAATGGAAATAGCAACTTTAAAATTTGCCTACGTCTCAATCAGTCGCAAGAAAACTGTATTTGAAGGTGAAGGTGATTTTGTAGACATGTGTGAAAGTCATGTTCCGAAGTGCAGGTGGTTTTGTTTGGAGAGAACACGGCTACGTGTCAGATGTGTAGCCAAGCAGTAATGGGTCGGCATAGCTGCTAATATTAGTCAAAAATATGAAGTGTTGTCAGCTGAAGTCTGATGATTCAGACGACCATACGGACGAAGTACGCAAAAGTGCCGCTAGGCGGCGCCTGTTTCGCTCTGTGGTAGAGCATTGGTCTAGTAAACCAGGGGTCGTGAGTTCCATCCTCACAGGAGGAAGACGAATCTTGGAAATCAGTTGCGCGTCGTGGCCGTATAGAAAGCAGTATCTGTGATGAGGAACAATTGGCGACAGGCGTATTATTAAGAATTACTCTCAGATGTGACTAAGGCGAATGGCGCAGATAAAGCATTTGCCAAAGCGGTATAGCATAAGGTGGGACGAGGCAGTCTAAATTACATTTTATAGATGTATTTCTCACAAATCTCTGAGCCTCTCGCGGTCGTCGTCGTCGTCGTCGTCGTCGTCGTCGTCGTCGCTTCTGCAGAAGTAGCAAAAGGCCATCGTAGCAAATTCGGCGATGGACACCCTGCCATCGATTCCGAATGCGCAAAGTGTGTGGTCTTGTTTTCCTGTCTATGTTTGGTCGGTCTCGTAAGAGGTTGAATGTAACGAATGGGTGGGAAAGAGTAAGGGGCAGCGGCTGTGTGGAACGAAAGCACAATCCCTCAGGGGGTGTGAGCGTTTCGAGATGAGTCGTATATAAGTTATACTTGGTCGTCAGTGACCGTGTGGCCTAATGGATCAGGCATCGGACTTCGGATCCGAAGATTGCAGGTTCGAATCCTGTCACGGTCGTGTTTTTCCAGTTCTGAAAAAGAAACATATCGTTTTAATGTAGCAATTGAGCAGTACGAAACCGTCTGAATGTTGCTGTTGAGCATTTTGTGCTTGGAGATGGTCTTGAGCTTGAAACACACACAACAAGACAGGTGTTAACTAGCGAAATGAACGGCAGAGTGGCCTCACCGCGAGGTGTGACTGGCACTTGCACATCTAAAACAACGTCGGAAAGTAACTCGTTCGACTTTTGAGTCACATCAAGTATGTGTGTTAATTTTGACGCCGCTAGCTCTGCAGATTTTCATGCAATTCCTTTACCTCTCAGAAGTGAATATGATATAAAAGTGAATTACGTGACGAGTGTGACGTTAGGAAAACATTAGGCAGCATAGAGAGATTCTGTATGGTACCAACCAACCCAAACGAGTACTGTGTGATCTGCTGCCCAGCAGGTATCCAACGAGGCAGCACGGCTAGCTGAGTCGGTAGAGCATGAGACTCTTATTCGCAGGGTCGTGGGTACGAGCCCTACGCTGGGCGGAACGGAATTTTTCTCCGCTGCAGATGTAAATTACCGATTTTCTGATTAACGTGATGTAATGGAAATAGCAACTTTAAAATTTGCCTACGTCTCAATCAGTCGCAAGAAAACTGTATTTGAAGGTGAAGGTGATTTTGTAGACATGTGTGAAAGTCATGTTCCGAAGTGCAGGTGGTTTTGTTTGGAGAGAACACGGCTACGTGTCAGATGTGTAGCCAAGCAGTAATGGGTCGGCATAGCTGCTAATATTAGTCAAAAATATGAAGTGTTGTCAGCTGAAGTCTGATGATTCAGACGACCATACGGACGAAGTACGCAAAAGTGCCGCTAGGCGGCGCCTGTTTCGCTCTGTGGTAGAGCATTGGTCTAGTAAACCAGGGGTCGTGAGTTCCATCCTCACAGGAGGAAGACGAATCTTGGAAATCAGTTGCGCGTCGTGGCCGTATAGAAAGCAGTATCTGTGATGAGGAACAATTGGCGACAGGCGTATTATTAAGAATTACTCTCAGATGTGACTAAGGCGAATGGCGCAGATAAAGCATTTGCCAAAGCGGTATAGCATAAGGTGGGACGAGGCAGTCTAAATTACATTTTATAGATGTATTTCTCACAAATCTCTGAGCCTCTCGCGGTCGTCGTCGTCGTCGTCGTCGTCGTCGTCGTCGTCGCTTCTGCAGAAGTAGCAAAAGGCCATCGTAGCAAATTCGGCGATGGACACCCTGCCATCGATTCCGAATGCGCAAAGTGTGTGGTCTTGTTTTCCTGTCTATGTTTGGTCGGTCTCGTAAGAGGTTGAATGTAACGAATGGGTGGGAAAGAGTAAGGGGCAGCGGCTGTGTGGAACGAAAGCACAATTCCTCAGGGGGTGTGAGCGTTTCGAGATGAGTCGTATATAAGTTATACTTGGTCGTCAGTGACCGTGTGGCCTAATGGATCAGGCATCGGACTTCGGATCCGAAGATTGCAGGTTCGAATCCTGTCACGGTCGTGTTTTTCCAGTTCTGAAAAAGAAACATACCATTTTAATGTAGCAATTGAGCAGTACGAAACCGTCTGAATGTTGCTGTTGACCATTTTGTACTTGGAGATGATCTTGAACCTGAAACACACACAACAAGACCGGTGTTAACTAGCGAAATGGTCGGCAGAGTGCCCTCACCGCGAGTTTTGACTGGCACTTGCACATCTAAAACAACGTCGGAAAGTAACTCGTTCGGCTTTTGAGTCACATCAAGTATGTGTGTTAATTTTGACGCCGCTAGCTCTGCAGATTGTCATGCAATTCCTTTACCTCTCAGAAATGATTATGAAATAAAAGTGAAGTACGTGACGAGTGTGACGTTAGGAAAACATTAGGGAGCATGGAGAGATTCTGTATGGGACCACCCAACCCAAACGATTACTGTGTGATCTGCTGCCAAGCAGGCATCCAAGGAGGCAGCACGGCTAGCTCAGTCGGTAGAGCATGAGACTCTTATTCACAGGGTCGTGGGTTCGAGCCCTACGCTGGCCGGAAGGGAATTTTTTTCCGCTGCAGATGTAAATTACCGATTTTCTGATTAACGTGATGTAATGGAAATAGCAACTATAAATTTGCCTACGTCTCCATCAGTCGCAAGAAAACTGTATTTGAAGTGAAGGTGATTTTGTAGACATGTGTGAAAGTCATGTTCTGAAGTGCAAGTGGTTTTGGTTGGAGAGAACACGGCTACGTGTCAGATGTGTAGCCAAGCAGTAATGGGTCGCCATTGCTGCAAATATTAGTCGAAAATATGAAGTGTTGTCAGCTGAAGTCTGATGATTCAGACAACCGTACGGGCGAAGTACGCAAAAGTGCCGCTAGGCGGCGCCTGTTTAGGTCAGTGGTAGAGCATTGGTCTAGTAAACCAGGGGTCGTGAGTTCCATCCTCACAGGAGGAAGACGAATTTTGGAAATCAGTTGCGCATCGTGGCCGTATAGCAAACAGTATCTGTGATGAGGAACAATTAGCGACAGGAGTATTATTAAGAATTACTCTCAGATGTGATTCAGGCGAATGGCGCAGATAAAGCATTTGAGAAAGCGGTGCGGCATAATGTTGGACGAGGCAGTCTGAATTACATTTTATAGATGTATTTCTCACAAATCTCAGAGCCTCTCGCGGTCGTCGTCGTCGTCGTCGTCGTCGTCGTCGCCGCTTCTGCAGAAGTAGCAAATGGCCATCGTAGCAAATGCGGCGAGGGACACCCTGCCATCGAATCCGAATGCGCAAAGTGTGTGGTCTTGTTTTCCTGTCTATGTTTGGTCGGTCTCGTAAGAGGTTGAATGTAACGAATGGGTGGGGAAGAGTAAGGGGCAATGGCTGTGTGGAACGAAAACACAGTTCCTCAGGGGGTGTGAGCGTTTCGAAATGAGTCGTATATAAGTTATACTTGGTCGTCAGTGACCGTGTGGCCTAATCGATAAGGCGTCGGACTTCGGATCCAAAGATTGCAGCTTCGAATCCTGTCACGGTCGTGTTTTTCCAGTTCTGAAAAAGAAACATATCGTTTTAATGTAGCAATTGAGCAGTACGAAACCGTCTGAATGTTGCTGTTGAGCATTTTGTGCTTGGAGATGGTCTTGAGCTTGAAACACACACAACAAGACAGGTGTTAACTAGCGAAATGAACGGCAGAGTGGCCTCACCGCGAGGTGTGACTGGCACTTGCACATCTAAAACAACGTCGGAAAGTAACTCGTTCGACTTTTGAGTCACATCAAGTATGTGTGTTAATTTTGACGCCGCTAGCTCTGCAGATTTTCATGCAATTCCTTTACCTCTCAGAAGTGAATATGATATAAAAGTGAATTACGTGACGAGTGTGACGTTAGGAAAACATTATGCAGCATAGAGAGATTCTGTATGGTACCAACCAACCCAAACGAGTACTGTGTGATCTGCTGCCCAGCAGGTATCCAACGAGGCAGCACGGCTAGCTGAGTCGGTAGAGCATGAGACTCTTATTCGCAGGGTCGTGGGTACGAGCCCTACGCTGGGCGGAACGGAATTTTTCTCCGCTGCAGATGTAAATTACCGATTTTCTGATTAACGTGATGTAATGGAAATAGCAACTTTAAAATTTGCCTACGTCTCAATCAGTCGCAAGAAAACTGTATTTGAAGGTGAAGGTGATTTTGTAGACATGTGTGAAAGTCATGTTCCGAAGTGCAGGTGGTTTTGTTTGGAGAGAACACGGCTACGTGTCAGATGTGTAGCCAAGCAGTAATGGGTCGGCATAGCTGCTAATATTAGTCAAAAATATGAAGTGTTGTCAGCTGAAGTCTGATGATTCAGACGACCATACGGACGAAGTACGCAAAAGTGCCGCTAGGCGGCGCCTGTTTCGCTCTGTGGTAGAGCATTGGTCTAGTAAACCAGGGGTCGTGAGTTCCATCCTCACAGGAGGAAGACGAATCTTGGAAATCAGTTGCGCGTCGTGGCCGTATAGAAAGCAGTATCTGTGATGAGGAACAATTGGCGACAGGCGTATTATTAAGAATTACTCTCAGATGTGACTAAGGCGAATGGCGCAGATAAAGCATTTGCCAAAGCGGTATAGCATAAGGTGGGACGAGGCAGTCTAAATTACATTTTATAGATGTATTTCTCACAAATCTCTGAGCCTCTCGCGGTCGTCGTCGTCGTCGTCGTCGTCGCTTCTGCAGAAGTAGCAAAAGGCCATCGTAGCAAATGCGGCGATGGACACCCTGCCATCGATTCCGAATGCGCAAAGTGTGTGGTCTTGTTTTCCTGTCTATGTTTGGTCGGTCTCGTAAGAGGTTGAATGTAACGAATGGGTGGGAAAGAGTAAGGGGCAGCGGCTGTGTGGAACGAAAGCACAATTCCTCAGGGGGTGTGAGCGTTTCGAGATGAGTCGTATATAAGTTATACTTGGTCGTCAGTGACCGTGTGGCCTAATGGATCAGGCATCGGACTTCGGATCCGAAGATTGCAGGTTCGAATCCTGTCACGGTCGTGTTTTTCCAGTTCTGAAAAAGAAACATACCATTTTAATGTAGCAATTGAGCAGTACGAAACCGTCTGAATGTTGCTGTTGACCATTTTGTACTTGGAGATGATCTTGAACCTGAAACACACACAACAAGACCGGTGTTAACTAGCGAAATGGTCGGCAGAGTGCCCTCACCGCGAGTTTTGCCTGGCACTTGCACATCTAAAACAACGGCGGAAAGTAACTCGTTCGGCTTTTGAGTCACATCAAGTATGTGTGTTAATTTTGACGCCGCTAGCTCTGCAGATTGTCATGCAATTCCTTTACCTCTCAGAAATGATTATGAAATAAAAGTGAAGTACGTGACGAGTGTGACGTTAGGAAAACATTAGGGAGCATGGAGAGATTCTGTATGGGACCACCCAACCCAAACGATTACTGTGTGATCTGCTGCCAAGCAGGCATCCAACGAGGCAGCACGGCTAGCTCAGTCGGTAGAGCATGAGACTCTTATTCACAGGGTCGTGGGTTCGAGCCCTACGCTGGCCGGAAGGGAATTTTTTTTCCGCTGCAGATGTAAATTACCGATTTTCTGATTAACGTGATGTAATGGAAATAGCAACTATAAATTTGTCTACGTCTCCATCAGTCGCAAGAAAACTGTATTTGAAGTGAAGGTGATTTTGTAGACATGTGTGAAAGTCATGTTCTGAAGTGCAAGTGGTTTTGGTTGGAGAGAACACGGCTACGTGTCAGATGTGTAGCCAAGCAGTAATGGGTCGCCATTGCTGCAAATATTAGTCGAAAATATGAAGTGTTGTCAGCTGAAGTCTGATGATTCAGACAACCGTACGGGCGAAGTACGCAAAAGTGCCGCTAGGCGGCGCCTGTTTAGGTCAGTGGTAGAGCATTGGTCTAGTAAACCAGGGGTCGTGAGTTCCATCCTCACAGGAGGAAGACGAATTTTGGAAATCAGTTGCGCATCGTGGCCGTATATCAAACAGTATCTGTGATGAGGAACAATTAGCGACAGGAGTATTATTAAGAATTACTCTCAGATGTGATTCAGGCGAATGGCGCAGATAAAGCATTTGAGAAAGCGGTGCGGCATTCTTCGGCGGACCTCGGAAGAGTTCCGCCCTTCGATACCTTGCAGAGTACTGCTACGTATCGAAGTGCTAGGGCTTCGCAGAAGTCGCAGTCGCAGTCGCAGTCGCAGTCGCAGTCGCAGTCGCAGTTCCGGAACCGCCAGCAGCAGCAGCAGCAGCAGCAGCAGTTTCCAGTGCCGCCAGTTTTGCAGTAGCAGTCGTCGCCGGACCCAGCCGCAGCTTCCGGACCCAGCCGCCGCCGCCGCCGCCGCCGCCGCAGCTTCCGGCCCCCGCCGCCGCCGCCGCCGCCGCCGCAGCTTCCGGCCCCCGCCGCCGCCGCCGCCGCCGCCGCCGCCAGGACCCAGTGCTTCGTCTTCCTCTCCTGCTTTCGTTGTCGTCGCTATTCTCGTCTTCGTCTTTGCCTTCATCCTTTCGCTCCTCGACGTCTCTCATCTGTCATCTGTAATCTGTTCCTGACTTTGTCCCTTGTCTGTCCCCATTCTTCTTTTCTGTGTTTCCAGTTTTCCTTACTGCCATCATGACCACCCCCACCACCACCGCCACTACCACCGCCATCGTCTATACGACGCCCTCCCTCGCTGCCACTACTCTTACTTGGTGTGCTCAGTCGCCCCCGTCCTACTATATCCCGCCCCTCCTCACCCTTCCCACCCCAGCTCCCTTTGTCGCCCCATCCCCTGCTCCTTCTCCCCAAGCCTCCACACACGACCCCTTTCCCCCACTCCCCCACACCACTCATGCGGCCCCTGCCAGGGTTGTGTCTCGTCGGGCTACGACCCATGCCGCACCATCGCCGGCGCCAGCACCACCACCTGCAGCAGCGCCACAACCAGCAGCAGCACCAACAGCAGCACCAACAGCAGCACCAGCACCAGCACCGACACCGGGACCTGCCGCTTCCCGTCATCTCCCCGTCACTCCTGTGCCCCACGCCTCCTCCCATCCTGTCCCCGCTGTTAAGCGTCCCAGTGGCACCCCCGCCTCCTCTGCACCCAAGAAGTCCCAGCATCTTCCCCCTCCCCCACCCCTAGATGCCATGGATGTCTCCCCTCCAGCCCCCTCTACTTCCTCTTCTAACTCCCCCTCCTACAAGTATCTCCTCTCCCGTCCTGATCCCTCTCTCCTGGAGGCCCGCAACCTGACCTTGCTCCTCCGCCAATACTTCCCTGCAGCCCCCATCTCCCTTCTTACCCCCCGTAGGGACTCTGTCTTGATCACCTCCCCAAGCCCTACCCTACACTCCGACATCCTCTCCCGAATTCCTCTCACCCGATTTGGACCTAATGCCTCCCTTGCCCCTGCTCCTTCCCCTTCCTCCCCCCGTCAACCCCAACCCCCACGTCGCCCGCCGACCCTCACCGCCGTGATCACTCGGCTTAGCCCGACGATCACGGAGGAAGAGGTGCTGGCGGAGTTGAAGGCCCACCCGTACCTGGAGGTGCGAGCTGTTCGCCGCATTTTCAACTCTGCGGGCCCCACTCGCCTTATGCGAGTTTTCTCCGAACACGCTCCCTCCATCGACCATCTCCTTAAGGAGGGTGCCCTCCTCTTCCACCGCCGGTATAAGGTTGACCCCTCCCGCTCCCCACCACAATCCATTCGCTGCCAGAGGTGTCTGCGTTATAACGCACACCCAACATCAGAGTGCCGCGAGGCCCCAGTCTGCCCGCATTGTAAGCAAGCGCACTTCCTCCGGCAGTGCCCCAACCTTCAGTCTCCTCCCTCCTGCAATACCTGCAACCTCCAACACCCTACCTACTCCCAGAAATGCAAGGCTCGACCTCCTCCATCCGCTCCTGAACTCACTGTTCCTCTCCGCCCTTTGGATGACCCCACCCCTCCTGGCAATTCCCTCCGTCCTCCCCCCACCGCAGAGGACATCATCAGGTTCGTCACAATAGTGCTCCAGAACGTCCATCCCTTTCAGCGTCCCCACACCCTCCACCAGATTTCCCTCGCTGCCCGTTCCGTGTTCCACCTCAACACCTACGCCACCTATTCCCACAACCAGGCCCATTTCACCTTCTCCCGTCTCGACACCCTCGTTTAAATTCCCATTATGGCACGACAGCACCGTATCCTGTTCAATAACATCCGCTCCCTTCCCACCAACAAGCACCTCCTTATGCATACCCTTACGACCCACCGTGTGGATGCCTTCCTTCTGAACGAAACCTTTCTTCAGCCCCACCACACCGTCCACACCTCGCCCTACCTCCTTCACCGGTCTGACAATCCACTCCAGATAGCGCGTGGCGGAGTTGCCATTGGCCACCACCGCCAGATCCCTGTCCGGCTCCAACCCCTCCTTCCTGACCCCACAGAACACTTGATCCTTAGTCTCTTCTTCCCCGGCCTTACCCTTACCCTTACCTGTGCCACCATCTATGTCCGCCCCGCTGCACCTATTCCTTTCGACTTCCTTTCCCACATCGACCGTACCTTCTCCTCCTACGTGATCGCCGCCGACCTTAACATCCATAGTCGTTCTGCCGCCCAGTTACGGCGGTGGCATCGGTTCCTTGCCACCCTCCAAGGCGACGTCCTTCCAATTCCCCAACACACCCGCCCTGAATCCAATACCACTCCCGATGTCGTCCTAGCCTCCCCCACCCTGCTTGGCCGCATAGCGGTGGACGTCCTTGATCCCATTGGCAGTGACCATCTCCCTGTCCTCCTCACTGTATCAGACGGTCGTCGCCCCCGTCCCGACCCGCGCCATGACCCTCCCCCGAAATATGTCCATGACTACTCCCGTGCCAACTGGAATGCCTACCGGGACTCCCTTGCTCTCCAGGTCGATAGCCACCCCCTCACCTACCACCAACCTGATGACGTTACCCGTGCTGCCTCCTTTCTCCAGCAGACCTTGTCTGAGGCCGTGGAGGCCCACGTCCCTACCATTGCCATCCATCCGCACCGCCCCACCTTACCCCCACAGGCCGTCCTTCTCCTGCGTGAATCCCGCCGGCTCTACCGTGCCTTCCTTCACACACGTGACCAGGACACACTACGACGCCACCGGCAACTACAGCGACACATCAGGAACTTACTCACGGCAAAGAAACGCCGGGACTGGCGACAGACATGCACCCGTCTTAATGCCACCTTACCTATCCACTCGTCCAAGTACTGGTCAGCCTTCCGCCGCCTTACCGGATCTAAACCCTCTCCCTACTACCCTCTCCTTCATGATGACCACCCCTTCCCTGATGCCCTTAGTAAGGCCAACCATTTCGCCTCCTACCTCTCCGATATCCTTACCATCCCTGACGATCCCCAGTTCGATTATTCCCTCTTTCCTGATGTCCGTGATCGAACTGATACCTCTGTCCCCCCGCTTGCTCCTGGCTTCCAGTACTTGGACAACATCACACACACAGAACTAAATACCCCAATCACCACTCAAGATATCATTGCTACACTTCGCCCTAAACGCAACACTGCTCCCGGTCACGATCGTGTTACTTACCGTCACCTCCGTGAAGCTCCTGCCTCCTTCCTCTCCACATTGGCCAGGCTCTACAATGTGGTCCTGTCCACCGGCTACTACCCCGACCTGTGGAAAACCTCCCGGATCCTGATGTTCCTCAAGCCCGACAAACCGCCTTCCGCTGTCTCCTCCTACCGTCCCATCAGCCTTACCTCGGTCTTCAGCAAGGTCCTGGAATCCATTCTTACCCGCCGCCTACACAAGCACCTTCACCAACACCGCCTCCTCCCCCCTACCCAATGTGGCTTTCGGCCGTCCTTCTCAGCCGATGACCTCCTCCTTCACCTCACTCACCTCCTCTCCGAACAACTCAATTCCCGTCGTTCCGCCATCTTCCTTTCCCTCGACCTCGAACGCGCATATGACCGTGTGTGGCATTCCGGTCTCCTTTTCAAGCTCCAAACCTTTGCTCTTCCTCTCAACTATGTCCGTCTGGTCGCTTCCTTCCTTTCCCACCGTCCTTCCTATGTCACCATCCACAACACTGATTCCTACACCTTCTACCCCTCCGCCGGTGTGCCCCAAGGTTCCGTCCTTTCCCCTCTTCTCTACCTCCTTTACACGGCAGACATGCCTCCACCTGCACCTCCCCTACACCTTCTCCAGTACGCCGATGACACTGCCTTCCTTGCCCTCGCTCCCACCCTGCAACGCTCCCAGCACCTTCTCCAATCCTATCTTGACCGGTTCACCACTTGGTGTAACCAGTGGTTGCTCAAGGTCAATCCTTCCAAGACCCAGGCGATCATTGTAGGCAAAACCACTCGTTCCTTCCGTCTCCTTGATTTCTATCTTACTATTTATGGCCGTCCCATCACCCTCACACCTACTCTCAAGTACCTTGGTGTCACCCTCGACCGTCGCCTCTCCTGGAACCCACATCTCCGGACGATCCAAGCCAAGGCACGCTCCCGCCTCCGCCTCCTTAAGCTCCTTTCTGGCCGTACATGGGGTCTGGACCCTTCCACCATCCTCTACACCTACAAGTCCCTCATCCGTCCTATCCTTTGCTATGCTCATCCCGCCTGGATCTCTGCCCCTCCTACCTTCTACAAGTCCATTCAGATCCTAGAACGCCATGCGCTCCGCCTCGCCTATCGCATCCGTCTCCCTTCCCCCACGCGGATCCTCTATGACCTGATTCCCTTCCCGCACCTCCTCCTTTTCCTCGAACGGTTACGGATCCTCTACACCTCCCGCAAGCTTGATCCTCCACACCCTCTTGTCTCTCCCATCCTCTCCCACCCCAACCCGCTGCCGCGCCTGCATTCCTATATCCCACCTGCTCTCCATCTTTACACCCTCCACACCCTCTCCCTCGGTGGCTTCCATCAACTCCCCCTCCCTGATGATGCCCTCCTCCCCTCCATCTACCCCTCCTACCAACTTTGAGCCTTACCTTCCCTCTCCTCTCCTTTTCCTGTGGGCACCCTCTCTCCCTTCTCTCCCTCCCTCCCCTCCCCTTTCTCCTTGGGCTTCCACTCCCCCTACCCTCCCCCTTCTCCTCCATCCCTCTCCTCCACTGGCATCTTCCCCTCCCCCTCTCTCTCCTCTTCCCCACACCTTTTCCCCTTGGCAGGCCACGACTCTGCTGTCTTCCATCAGTTACTTTCATCGTCCTACGCCGAAGACCATCGCATGTGTTTGTGCCTCGACTCTCCTGCAGTGTGTTTGTGTTTCGTCGTTTGTGCTCCGCTGGTTCACGTGTGGCCATCTGCCATCTGCGTTTGTGCACCGTGTTTCTCCGCTTTTATCCATTGTGCTACGCACGTGACCGACTCCGTTTTAACTCTGTTTTGTCTACTGTTTGTACCCCGCCGTCTTGATTGTTTTTATATCTCACTCATCTCTGTTCTGTGTATACTCTGAGGCCGAAGAGCGGCATACTTGGTCCGCTGCCGGCCTACCTGTTTGTCACAGGTATTAAAATCACAATAAAGGAAAAAAAAAAAAAAAAAAAAAAAAAAAAAAAAAAAAAAAGCGGTGCGGCATAATGTTGGACGAGGCAGTCTGAATTACATTTTATAGATGTATTTCTCACAAATCTCAGAGCCTCTCGCGGTCGTCGTCGTCGTCGTCGTCGTCGTCGTCGCCGCTTCTGCAGAAGTAGCAAATGGCCATCGTAGCAAATGCGGCGAGGGACACCCTGCCATCGAATCCGAATGCGCAAAGTGTGTGGTCTTGTTTTCCTGTCTATGTTTGGTCGGTCTCGTAAGAGGTTGAATGTAACGAATGGGTGGGGAAGAGTAAGGGGCAATGGCTGTGTGGAACGAAAACACAGTTCCTCAGGGGGTGTGAGCGTTTCGAAATGAGTCGTATATAAGTTATACTTGGTCGTCAGTGACCGTGTGGCCTAATCGATAAGGCGTCGGACTTCGGATCCAAAGATTGCAGCTTCGAATCATGTCACGGACGTGTTTTTCCAGTTCTGAAAAAGAAACATATCGTTTTAATGTAGCAATTGAGCAGTACGAAACCGTCTGAATGTTGCTGTTGAGCATTTTGTGCTTGGAGATGGTCTTGAGCTTGAAACACACACAACAAGACAGGTGTTAACTAGCGAAATGAACGGCAGAGTGGCCTCACCGCGAGGTGTGACTGGCACTTGCACATCTAAAACAACGTCGGAAAGTAACTCGTTCGACTTTTGAGTCACATCAAGTATGTGTGTTAATTTTGACGCCGCTAGCTCTGCAGATTTTCATGCAATTCCTTTACCTCTCAGAAGTGAATATGATATAAAAGTGAAGTACGTGACGAGTGTGACGTTAGGAAAACATTAGGCAGCATAGAGAGATTCTGTATGGGACCAACCAACCCAAACGAGTACTGTGTGATCTGCTGCCCAGCAGGTATCCAACGAGGCAGCACGGCTAGCTGAGTCGGTAGAGCATGAGACTCTTATTCGCAGGGTCGTGGGTACGAGCCCTACGCTGGGCGGAACGGAATTTTTCTCCGCTGCAGATGTAAATTACCGATTTTCTGATTAACGTGATGTAATGGAAATAGCAACTTTAAAATTTGCCTACGTCTCAATCAGTCGCAAGAAAACTGTATTTGAAGGTGAAGGTGATTTTGTAGACATGTGTGAATGTCATGTTCCGAAGTGCAGGTGGTTTTGTTTGGAGAGAACACGGCTACGTGTCAGATGTGTAGCCAAGCAGTAATGGGTCGGCATAGCTGCTAATATTAGTCGAAAATATGAAGTGTTGTCAGCTATAGTCTGATGATTCAGACGACCATACGGATGAAGTACGCAAAAGTGCCGCTAGGCGGCGCCTGTTTCGCTCTGTGGTAGAGCATTGGTCTAGTAAACCAGGGGTCGTGAGTTCCATCCTCACAGGAGGAAGACGAATCTTGGAAATCAGTTGCGCGTCGTGGCCGTATAGAAAGCAGTATCTGTGATGAGGAACAATTAGCGACAGGCGTATTATTAAGAATTACTCTCAGATGTGACTAAGGCGAATGGCGCAGATAAAGCATTTGCCAAAGCGGTATAGCATAAGGTGGGACGAGGCAGTCTAAATTACATTTTATAGATGTATTTCTCACAAATATCTGAGCCTCTCGCGGTCTTCGTCGTCGTCGTCGTCGTCGTCGTCGCTTCTGCAGAAGTAGCAAAAGGCCATCGTAGCAAATGCCGCGATGGACACCCTGCCATCGATTCCGAATGCGCAAAGTGTGTGGTCTTGTTTTCCTGTCTATGTTTGGTCGGTCTCGTAAGAGGTTGAATGTAACGAATGGGTGGGAAAGAGTAAGGGGCAGCGGCTGTGTGGAACGAAAGCACAATTCCTCAGGGGGTGTGAGCGTTTCGAGATGAGTCGTATATAAGTTATACTTGGTCGTCAGTGACCGTGTGGCCTAATGGATCAGGCATCGGACTTCGGATCCGAAGATTGCAGGTTCGAATCCTGTCACGGTCGTGTTTTTCCAGTTCCGAAAAAGAAACATACCATTTTAATGTAGCAATTGAGCAGTACGAAACCGTCTGAATGTTGCTGTTGACCATTTTGTACTTGGAGATGATCTTGAACCTGAAACACACACAACAAGACCGGTGTTAACTAGCGAAATGGTCGGCAGAGTGCCCTCACCGCGAGTTTTGCCTGGCACTTGCACATCTAAAACAACGTCGGAAAGTAACTCGTTCGGCTTTTGAGTCACATCAAGTATGTGTGTTAATTTTGACGCCGCTAGCTCTGCAGATTGTCATGCAATTCCTTTACCTCTCAGAAATGATTATGAAATAAAAGTGAAGTACGTGACGAGTGTGACGTTAGGAAAACATTAGGGAGCATGGAGAGATTCTGTATGGGACCACCCAACCCAAACGATTACTGTGTGATCTGCTGCCAAGCAGGTGTCCAACGAGGCAGCACGGCTAGCTCAGTCGGTAGAGCATGAGACTCTTATTCACAGGGTCGTGGGTTCGTGCCCTACGCTGGCCGGAAGGGAATTTTTTTCCGCTGCAGATGTAAATTACCGATTTTCTGATTAACGTGATGTAATGGAAATAGCAACTATAAATTTGCCTACGTCTCCATCAGTCGCAAGAAAACTGTATTTGAAATGAAGGTGATTTTGTAGACATGTGTGAAAGTCATGTTCTGAAGTGCAAGTGGTTTTGGTTGGAGAGAACACGGCTACGTGTCAGATGTGTAGCCAAGCAGTAATGGGTCGCCATTGCTGCAAATATTAGTCGAAAACATGAAGTGTTGTCAGCTGAAGTCTGATGATTCAGACAACCGTACGGACGAAGTACGCAAACGTGCCGCTAGGCGGCGCCTGTTTAGGTCAGTGATAGAGCATTGGGCTAGTAAACCAGGGGTCGTGAGTTCCATCCTCACAGGAGGAAGACGTATTTTGGAAATCAGTTGCGCATCGTGGCCGTATAGCAAACAGTATCTGTGATGAGGAACAATTAGCGACAGGAGTATTATTAAGAATTACTCTCAGATGTGATTAAGGCGAATGGCGCAGATAAAGCATTTGAGAAAGCGGTGCGGCATAATGTTGGACGAGGCAGTCTGAACTACATTTTATAGATGTATTTCTCACAAATCTCAGAGCCTCTCGCGGTCGTCGTCGTCGTCGTCGTCGCCGCCGCCGCCGCCGCTTCTGCAGAAGTAGCAAATGGCCATCGTAGCAAATGCGGCGAGGGACACCCTGCCATCGATTCCGAATGCGCAAAGTGTGTGGTCTTGTTTTCCTGTCTATGTTTGGTCGGTCTCGTAAGAGGTTGAATGTAACGAATGGGTGGGAAAGAGTAAGGGGCAGCGGCTGTGTGGAACGAAAGCACAATTCCTCAGGGGGTGTGAGCGTTTCGAGATGAGTCGTATATAAGTTATACTTGGTCGTCAGTGACCGTGTGGCCTGATGGATAAGGCGTCGGGCTTCGGATCCGAAGATTGCAGGTTCGAATCCTGTCACGGTCGTGTTTTTCCAGTTCTGAAAAAGAAACATATCGTTTTAATGTAGCAATTGAGCAGTACGAAACCGTCTGAATGTTGCTGTTGAGCATTTTGTGCTTGGAGATGGTCTTGAGCTTGAAACACACACAACAAGACAGGTGTTAACTAGCGAAATGAACGGCAGAGTGGCCTCACCGCGAGGTGTGACTGGCACTTGCACATCTAAAACAACGTCGGAAAGTAACTCGTTCGACTTTTGAGTCACATCAAGTATGTGTGTTAATTTTGACGCCGCTAGCTCTGCAGATTGTCATGCAATTCCTTTACCTCTCAGATGTGAATATGATATAAAAGTGAAGTACGTGATGAGTGTGACGTTAGGAAAGCATTAGGCAGCATGGAGAGATTCTGTATGGGACCAACCAACCCAAACGAGTACTGTGTGATCTGCTGCCCAGCAGGTATCCAACGAGGCAGCACGGCTAGCTCAGTCGGTAGAGCATGAGACTCTTATTCACAGTGTCGTGGGTACGAGCCCTACGCTGGGCGGAACGGAATTTTTTTCCGCTGCAGATGTAAATTACCGATTTTCTGATTAACGTGATGTAATGGAAATAGCAACTTTAAAATTTGCCTACTTCTCCATCAGTCGCAAGAAAACTGTATTTGAAGGTGAAGGTGATTTTGTAGACATGTGTGAAAGTCATGTTCTGAAGTGCAAGTGGTTTTGTTTGGAGAGAATATCGGCTACGTGCCAGATGTGTAGCCAAGCAGTAATGGGTCGGCATAGCTGCTAATATTAGTCGAAAATATGAAGTGTTGTCAGCTGAAGTCTGATGATTCAGACGACCATTCGGTCGAAGTACGCAAAAGTGCCGCTAGGCGGCGCCTGTTTCGCTCTGTGGTAGAGCATTGGTCTAGTAAATCAGGGGTCGTGAGTTCCATCCTCACAGGAGGAAGACGAATCTTGGAAATCAGTTGCGCGTCGTGGCCGTATAGAAAGCAGTATCTGTGATGAGGAACAATTAGCGACAGGCGTATTATTAAGAATTACTCTCAGATGTGATTAGGGCGAATGGCGCAGATAAAGCATTTGCCAAAGCGGTATAGCATAAGGTGGGACGAGGCAGTCTGAATCACATTTTATAGATGTATTTCTCACAAATCTCAGAGCCTCTCGCGGTCGTCGTCGTCGTCGTCATCGTCGCCGCCGCCGCCGCTTCTGCAGAAGTAGCAAATGGCCATCGTAGCAAATGCGGCGAGGAACACCCTGCCATCGATTCCGAATGCGCAAAGTGTGTGGTCTTCTTTTCCTGTCTATGTTTGGTCGGTCTCGTAAGAGGTTGAATGTAACGAATGGGTGGGAAAGAGTAAGGGGCAGCGGCTGTGTGGAACGAAAGCACAATTCCTCAGGGGGTGTGAGCGTTTCGAGATGAGTCGTATGTAAGTTATACTTGGTCGTCAGTGACCGTGTGGCCTAATGGATAAGGCATCGGACTTCGGATCCGAAGATTGCAGGTTCGAATCCTGTCACGGTCGTGTTTTTCCAGTTCTGAAAAAGAAACATACCGGTTTAATGTAGCAATTGAGCAGTACGAAACCGTCTGAATGTTGCTGTTGACCATTTTGTACTTGGAGATGATCTTGAACCTGAAACACACACAACAAGACCGGTGTTAACTAGCGAAATGGTCGGCAACGTGCCCTCACCGCGAGTTTTGACTGGCACTTGCACATCTAAAACAACGTCGGAAAGTAACTCGTTCGGCTTTTGAGTCACATCAAGTACGGGTGTTAATTTTGACGCCGCTAGCTCTGCAGATTTTCATGCAATTCCTTTACCTCTCAGAAATGATTATGAAATAAAAGTGAAGTACGTGACGAGTGTGACGTTAGGAAAACATTAGGGAGCATGGAGAAATTCTGTTTGGGACCACCCAACCCAAACGATTACTGTGTGATCTGCTGCCAATCAGGTATCCAACGAGGCAGCACGGCTAGCTCAGTCGGTAGAGCATGAGACTCTTATTCACAGGGTCGTGGGTTCGAGCCCTACGCTGGCCGGAAGGGAATTTTTTTCCGCTGCAGATGTAAATTACCGATTTTCTGATTAACGTGATGTAATGGAAATAGCAACTATAAATTTGCCTACTTCTCCATCAGTCGCAAGAAAACTGTATTTGAAGGTGAAGGTGATTTTGTAGACATGTGTGAAAGTCATGTTCTGAAGTGCAAGTGGTTTTGTTTGGAGAGAATATCGGCTACGTGCCAGATGTGTAGCCAAGCAGTAATGGGTCGGCATAGCTGCTAATATTAGTCGAAAATATGAAGTGTTGTCAGCTGAAGTCTGATGATTCAGACGACCATTCGGTCGAAGTACGCAAAAGTGCCGCTAGGCGGCGCCTGTTTCGCTCTGTGGTAGAGCATTGGTCTAGTAAATCAGGGGTCGTGAGTTCCATCCTCACAGGAGGAAGACGAATCTTGGAAATCAGTTGCGCGTCGTGGCCGTATAGAAAGCAGTATCTGTGATGAGGAACAATTAGCGACAGGCGTATTATTAAGAATTACTCTCAGATGTGATTAGGGCGAATGGCGCAGATAAAGCATTTGCCAAAGCGGTATAGCATAAGGTGGGACGAGGCAGTCTGAATCACATTTTATAGATGTATTTCTCACAAATCTCAGAGCCTCTCGCGGTCGTCGTCGTCGTCGTCATCGTCGCCGCCGCCGCCGCTTCTGCAGAAGTAGCAAATGGCCATCGTAGCAAATGCGGCGAGGAACACCCTGCCATCGATTCCGAATGCGCAAAGTGTGTGGTCTTCTTTTCCTGTCTATGTTTGGTCGGTCTCGTAAGAGGTTGAATGTAACGAATGGGTGGGAAAGAGTAAGGGGCAGCGGCTGTGTGGAACGAAAGCACAATTCCTCAGGGGGTGTGAGCGTTTCGAGATGAGTCGTATGTAAGTTATACTTGGTCGTCAGTGACCGTGTGGCCTAATGGATAAGGCATCGGACTTCGGATCCGAAGATTGCAGGTTCGAATCCTGTCACGGTCGTGTTTTTCCAGTTCTGAAAAAGAAACATACCGGTTTAATGTAGCAATTGAGCAGTACGAAACCGTCCGAATGTTGCTGTTGACCATTTTGTACTTGGAGATGGTCTTGAACCTGAAACACACACAACAAGACCGGTGTTAACTAGCGAAATGGTCGGCAGAGTGCCCTCACCGCGAGTTTTGACTGGCACTTGCACATCTAAAACAACGTCGGAAAGTAACTCGTTCGACTTTTGAGTCACATCAAGTATGTGTGTTAATTTTGACGCCGCTAGCTCTGCAGATTTTCATGCAATTCCTTTACCTCTCAGAAGTGAATATGATATAAAAGTGAAGTACGTGACGAGTGTGACGTTAGGAAAACATTAGGCAGCATTGAGTGATTCTGTATGGGACCAACCAACCCAAACGAGTACTGTGTGATCTGCTGCCCAGCAGGTATGCAACGAGGCAGCACGGGTAGCTCAGTCGGAAGAGCATGAGACTCTTATTCACAGTGTCGTGGGTACGAGCCCTACGCTGGGCGGAACGGAATTTTTTTCCGCTGCAGATGTAAATTACCGATTTTCTGATTAACGTGATGTAATGGAAATAGCAACTTTAAAATTTGCCTACGTCTCCATCAGTCGCAAGAAAACTGTATTTGAAGGTGAAGGTGATTTTGTAGACATGTGTGAAAGTCATGTTCTGAAGTGCACGTGGTTTTGTTTGGAGAGAAAATCGGCTACGTGTCAGATGTGTAGCCAAGAAGTAATGGGTCGCCATAGCTGCTAATATTAGTCGAAAATATGAAGTGTTGTCAGCTGAAGTCTGATGATTCAGACGACCATACGGACGAAGTACGCAAAAGTGCCGCTAGGCGGCGCATGTTTCGCTCTGTGGTAGAGCATTGGTCTAGTAAACCAGGGGTCGTGAGTTCCATCCTCACAGGAGGAAGACGAATCTTGGAAATCAGTTGCGCGTCGTAGCCGTATAGAAAGCAGTATCTGTGATGAGGAACAATTAGCGACAGGCGTACTATTAAGAATTACTCTCAGATGTGATTAAGGCGGATGGCGCAGATAAAGCATTTGCCAAAGCGGTATAGCATAAGGTGGGACGAGGCAGTCTGAATCACATTTTATAGATGTATTTCTCACAAATCTCAGAGCCTCTCGCGGTCGTCGTCGTCGTCGTCGTCATCGTCGCCGCCGCCGCCGCTTCTGCAGAAGTAGCAAATGGCCATCGTAGCAAATGCGGCGAGGAACACCCTGCCATCGATTCCGAATGCGCAAAGTGTGTGGTCTTGTTTTCCTGTCTATGTTTGGTCGGTCTCGTAAGAGGTTGAATGTAAAGAATGGGTGGGGAAGAGTAAGGAGCAGCGGCTGTGTGGAACGAAAGCACAATTCCTCAGGGGGTGTGAGCGTTACGAGATGAGTCGTATATAAGTTATACTTGGTCGTCAGTGACCGTGTGGCCTAATGGATAAGGCGTCGGACTTCGGATCCGAAGATTGCAGGTTCGAATCCTGTCACAGTCGTGTTTTTCCAGTTCTGAAAAGAAACATATCGTTTTAACGTAGCAATTGAGCAGTACGAAACCGTCTGAATGTTGCTGTTGAGCATTTTGTGCTTGGAGATGGTCTTGAGCATGAAACACACACAACAAGACAGGTGTTAACTAGCGAAATGGTCGGCAGAGTGGCCTCACCGCGAGGTGTGACTGGCACTTGCACATCTAAAACAACGTCGGAAATTAAATCGTTCGACTTTTGAGTCACATCAAGTAAGTGTGTTAAATTTGACGCCGCTAGCTCTGCAGATTTTCATGCAATTGCTTTACCTCTCAGAAGTGAATATGATATAAAAGTGAAGTACGTGACGAGTGTGACGTTAGGAAAGCATTAGGCAGCATGGACAGATTCTGTATGGGACCACAAAACCCAAACGAGTACTGTGTGATCTGCTGCCCAGCAGGTATCCAACGAGGCAGCACGGCTAGCTCAGTCGGTTGAGCATGTGATTCTTAATCACAGGATCGTGGGTTCGAGCCCTACGCTGGGCGGAACGGAATTTTTTCCGCTGCAGATGTAAATTACCGATTTTCTGACTAACGTGATGTAATGGAAATAGCAACTTTAAAATTTGCCTACGTCTCCATCAGTCGCAAGAGAACTGTATTTGAAGTGAAGGTGATTTTGTAGACATGTGTGAAAGTCATGTTCTGAAGTGCAAGTGGTTTTGGTTGGAGAGAACACGGCTACGTGTCAGATGTGTAGCCAAGCAGTAATGGGTCGCCATAGCTGCAAATATTAGTCGAAAATATGAAGCGTTGTCAGCTGAAGTCTGATGATTCAGACGACCGTACGGACGAAGTACGCAAAAGTTCCGCTAGGCCGCGCCTGTTTCGCTCTGTGGTAGAGCATTGGTCTAGTAAACCAGGGGTCGTGAGTTCCATCCTCACAGGAGGAAGACGAATTTTGGAAATCAGTTGCGCATCGTGGCCGTATAGCAAACAGTATCTGTGATGAGGAACAATTAGCGACAGGAGTATTATTAAGAATTACTCTCAGATGTGATTAATGCGAATGGCGCAGATAAAGCATTTGCCAAAGCGGTACGGCATAAGATTGGACGAGGCAGTCTGAATTACATTTTATAGATGTATTTCTCACAAATCTCAGAGCCTCTCGCGGTCGTCGTCGTCGTCGTCGTCGTCGTCGTAGTCGCCGCCGCCGCCGCTTCTGCAGAAGTAGCAAATGGCCAGCGTAGCAAATGCGGCGAGGGACACCCTGCCATCGATTCCGAATGCGCAAAGTGTGTGGTCTTGTTTTCCTGTCTATGTTTGGTCGGTCTCGTAAGAGGTCGAATGTAACGAATGGGTGGGGAAGAGAAAGGAGCAGCGGCTGTGTGGAACGAAGGCACAATTCCTCAGGGGGTGTGAGCGTTTCGAGATGAGTCGTATATAAGTTATACTTGGTCGTCAGTGACCGTGTGGCCTAATGGATAAGGCGTCTGACTTCGGATCCGAGGATTGCAGGTTCGAATCCTGTCACAGTCGTGTTTTTCCAGTTCTGAAAAAGAAACATATCGTTTTAACGTAGCAATTGAGCAGTACGAAACCGTCTGAGTGTTGCTGTTGAGCATTTTGTGCTTGGAGATGGTCTTGAGCTTGAAACACACACAACAAGACAGGTGTTAACTAGCGAAATGAACGGCAGAGTGGCCTCACCGCGAGGTGTGACTGGCACTTGCACATCTAAAACAACGTCGGAAAGTAACTCGGTTCGGCTTTTGAGTCACGTCAAGTATGTGTGTTAAATTTGACGCCGCTAGCTCTGCAGATTGTCATGCAATTCCTTTACCTCTCAGAAATGATTATGAAATAAAAGTGAAGTACGTGACGAGTGTGACGTTAGGAAATCATTAGGCAGCATGGAGAGATTCTGTATGAGACCAACCAACAAAAACGAGTACTGTGTGATCTGCTACCCAGCAGGTATCCACCGAGGCAGCACGGCTAGCTCAGTCGGTAGAGCCTGAGACTCTTAATCAGAGGGTCGTGGGTTCGAGCCCTACGCTGGCCGAAACGGAATTTTTCTCCGCTGCAGATGTAAATTACCGATTTTCTGATTAACGTGATGTAATGGAAATAGCAACTTTAAAATTTTCCTACGTCTCAATCAGTCGCAAGAAAACTGTATTTGAAGGTGAAGGTAATTTTGTAGACATGTGTGAAAGTCATGTTCTGAAGTGCACGTGGTTTTGTTTGGAGAGAACATCGGCTACGTGTCAGATGTTTAGCCAAGCAGTAATGGGTCGCCATAGCTGCAAATATTAGTCGAAAATATGAAGTGTAGTCAGCTGAAGTCTGATGATTCAGACGACTGTACGGACGAAGTACGCAAAAGTTCCGCTAGGCTGGGCCTCTTTAGCTCAGTGGTAGAGCACTGGTCTAGTAAACCAGGAGTCGTGAGTTCCATCCTCACAGGAGGAAGACGAATTTTGGAAATCAGTTGCGCGTCATGGCCGTATAGCAAACAGTATCTGTGATGACGAACAATTAGCGACATGCGTTTTATTAAGAATTGCTCTCAGATGTGATTAAGGCGAATGGCGCAGATAAAGCATTTGCCAAAGCTGTATGGCGTAAGGTGGGACGAGGCAGTCTGAATTACATTTTATAGATGTATTTCTCACAAATCTCTGAGCCTCTCACGGTCATCGTCGTCGTCGTCGTCGTCGCCGCTTCTGCAGAAGTAGCAAATGGCCATCGTAGCAAATGCGGTGAGGGACACCCTGCCATCGATTCCGAATGCGCAAAGTGTGTGGTCTTGTTTTCCTGTCTATGTTTGGTCGGTCTCGTAAGAGGTTGAATGTAACGAATGGGTGGGAAAGAGTAAGGGGCAGCGGCTGTGTGGAACGAAAGCACAGTTCCTCAGGGGGTGTGAGCGTTCCGAAATGAGTCGTATGTAAGTTATTCTTGGTCGTCAGTGACCGTGTGGCCTAATGGATAAGGCGTCGGACTTCGGATCCGAAGATTGCAGGTTAAAATCCTGTCACGCTCGTGTTTTTCCAGTTCTGAAAAAGAAACATACCGTTTTAATGTAGCAATTGAGCAGTACGAAACCGTCTGAATGTTGCTGTTGACCATTTTGTGCTTGGAGATGGTCTTGAGCTTGAAACACACACAATAAGACCGGTGTTAACTAGCGAAATGGTCGGCAGAATGCCCACACCACGAGGTTTGACTGGCACTTGCACATCTAGAACAACGTCGGAAAGTAACTCGTTCGGCTTTTGAGTCACGTCAAGTATGTGTGTTAATTTTGACGCCGCTAGCTCTGCAGATTGTCATGCAATTCCTTTACCTCTCAGAAATGATTATAAAATAAAAGTGAAGTACGTGACGAGTGTGACGTTAGGAAAACATTAGGCAGCATGGAGAAATTCTGTATGGAACCAACAAACCCAAACGAGTACTGTGTGATCTGCTACCCAGCAGGTATCCACCGAGGCAGCACTGCTAGCTCAGTCGGTAGAGCATGAGACTCTTAATCACAGGGTCGTGGGTTCGAGCCCTACGCTGGGCGGAACGGAATTTTTCTCCGCTGCAGATGTAAATTACCGATTTTCTGATTAACGTGATGTAATGGAAATAGCAACTTTAAAATTTGCCTACGTCTCAATCAGTCGCAAGAAAACTGTATTTGAAGGTGAAGGTGATTTTGTAGACATGTGTGAAAGTCATGTTCTGAAGTGCAGGTGGTTTTGTTTGGAGAGAACATCGGCTACGTGTCAGATGTGTAGCCAAGCAGTAATGGGTCACCATAGCTGCAAATATTAGTCGAAAATATGAAGTGTTGTCAGCTGAAGTCTGATGATTCAGACGACCGTACGGACGAAGTACGCAAAAGTTCCGCTAGGCCGCGCCTCTTTAGCTCAGTGGTAGAGCACTGGTCTAGTAAACCAGGAGTCGTGAGTTCCATCCTCACAGGAGGAAGACGAATTTTGGAAATCAGTTGCGCGTCATGGCCGTATAGCAAACAGTATCTGTGATGACGAACAATTAGCGACAGGCGTTTTATTAAGAATTGCTCTCAGATGTGATTAAGGCGAATGGTGCAGATAAAGCATTTGCCAAAGCTGTATGCCATAAGGTGGGACGAGGCAGTCTGAATTACATTTTATAGATGTATTTCTCACAAATATCTGAGCCTCCCACGGTCGTCGTCGTCGTCGTCGTCGTCGTCGCCGCTTCTGCAGAAGTAGCAAATGGCCATCGTAGCAAATGCGGCGAGGGACACCCTGCCATCGATTCCGAATGCGCAAAGTGTGTGGTCTTGTTTTCCTGTCTATGTTTGGTCGGTCTCGTAAGAGGTTGAATGTAACGAATGGGTGGGAAAGAGTAAGGGGCAGCGGCTGTGTGGAACGAAAGCACAATTCCTCAGGGGGTGTGAGCGTTTCGAGATGAGTCGTATATAAGTTATACTTGGTCGTCAGTGACCGTGTGGCCTAATGGATAGACAGTTCCGCTTGAGACGCGACAGCGATCGGACGTGCTGTGTATTCGATCCGCCGTTACCTTCTGTGTGTGACGTTTCTTTGTCTTCTGTTTTTCTTTGTTTCATTGCCTTAGTGTTTGTTTTGTGTCTTGCGTTGTATTGCGGCTTTTGCGCATTAATTAAGTGTTATGGCTTCCCGGTTGTTTCCGCGGAAGTGTACTCTCAGTTTTCAGTTTAACAAGGCTACCAGGAATGTCCAACCGACATCGTTGGAAATTCACGAATGGATTGTGGACACGATTGTCATTACATCGGACCAGGTACATACGGCGTATTTTGATACAGAATTATACTGCTTTTTTGTGAAATTGTTGAACCCGGTTTTGCTGGATAAGATATTACTTAAACATGGTGAGCAAGTGTCGTTCCGTCATAGGGATGGTTCTGTTAGCAGTGTTACTGTCTCAAATGCTGAAATTACGTATACCACAGTTCGGGTTTACAATTTACCCCCTGAAGTTGACAACAGGTATCTTAAGGAAGCTTTGCTTGGTTATGGTACTGTTCGGTCAATTAGAAATGAACGTTGGTCTGCACAACATAAGCTGCAATGTTATAATGGTGTCAGATCAGTTGAAATGCATATTTAGTCTAATATACCGTCCCATCTGGTTGTATGTGGTTATCGTGTACATCTTACTTATGAGGGGCAGTTTGGTACATGTTTCCTATGTAATGAACATGGTCATGTTTGAGCTAATTGCCCTAAGCGGGTATTTGTGCTTAAAAATGGCCTAGCACAGCGCCGCAAATTAACGGTTGCCGATCTTGTGCCAGCAGCTTCCTCCACTGTTTCCTATCTGCCTCCTGCAGTAGCTTCTTCACAACAGGTGTCACCCTCCCCTGATGCAGGTTTTCCTCCGCTACCCACTCGCCCAGACGTATCGGCTGCTCCTATACCGATTCCGTCTGTTTCCAACAACAAACGCCGTCGTGCTAGTGATACCGGTAGCACTGATGACGAAGCTGCTGTTTCGCAGCCGGTTTGCGAATCTCATGAGAGAATTCCAGAATCTCCCATGCCTGTTTCGGAATCTGTTCCCGCTGTCTCTCCTGCTTTGCCTGATGACGTCAAACTTGCTGCCATGCCGTCGGCGCAAGAGCCACAACATTCGGTCGAGGTGTTGTTGACATCCCCACCGCCACAGGCATCACAACATGTTGACGACACTTCGGTGGAGACGGCTGTTTGTCGGAACACCGCTCCTAGAACTGCGCGCTCCGCATCAGCAGACTCCAAACCTATCTTACCACCTCCTACACTTCAAATACCTACACATTCTGAAACCGGTGCCGATGTTCCTGATGCAGTTTTCCCCTTGATGACTCCTCCTTCTGACTCCTCTCGCCCTGCTAATCCTTCGGACGCTTTGGTTGACGTGCCTGATCTCGAACCACCCACTCCGCCTGCTCTTGAATCTGGTGTGCATCAGATACGTCGTCGGGTGAAAGTGCCCCCCAATCTCCACGCGGTGCGGAAGAAACATAAGCATGCGAAGGACGACTCTGATTCCGTTGATTCTGGACAATCACCCTCTGCCATGTCTGATGTTGATGATATGGATGTAGTTGCTTCTAGTGTGGTGTAGTTTGGGTTCATTTCCCATTTTTTGGTAGATGTTGCAGGCGTACACGTTCATTACCTTAAATATAAATGGCATTCAATCTGCTCTGAAGTTAGCGTCTCTGCAGCAGTTTATTTATGACTCTGCAGCTGATATTGTTTTCCTGCAGGAAGTCTCAGTTGCACACCTGTTTGTTCCTGGTTTTCGCACTATTATAAATTTTGCACCTGAGTTTTCTGCAGGTACTGCTTTCCTAATTCGTGACGGTATCCCCGTTACCGAAATTGAGCTTTTAGACTCGGGACGGGGCATTGGTTGTCGGTTATTTGACACGACCTTGGTTAACATTTACGCCCCCTCTGGTTCTAGCAAGCGGCAGGAAAGGTCTCGTTTTTATAAAGAGGATCTGATTTACCTTTTACGAAAAAATCCTGCGACCTTGATATTGGGGGGCGATTTTAATTGTGTGTTACAAGCTAAAGACCAATCCCCTCATTTTAATTATTGTTTCGAGCTACATTCTCTTGTACGTCAATTACGACTACGCGATGCGTGGGAGGTTAAACACCCCACCTTAGTTAAATTTACATTTTTTACTGCCACCTCAAGTAGTCGACTTGACCGATTGTATATTTCTGATCCCCTTAGTGTTTCTGTTTTAGATGTAGATGTTATTCCAGCCAGTTTTACGGATCATTGTGCCCTTGCTGTTATAATTAATTTGGAGCGTCAACCTCTTAAACTTTATAGGCCGCTGTGGAAATTAAATGTCTCCTTGCTCGATGACCCTGACATCGAACCTCTAATACAGACGGCGTGGGACATTTGTTTACGTTCTCTGCGATACTGTCCGTCTAAGCTTCACTGGTGGATCCACTGTGTGAAGCCAAAACTACGTCGCACTTTAATGTCCTACAGTTATAATAGAGCGCGAGATCAGAAACTGACTTTTGAGTATTACTATTCGGTGCTTCGCGAACTTTATGATAATTCTACAATGACATGTGCCCACCTTTCTGAGATTCGGAAAATTAAGGCCAAGCTTCTTAGTATTAAGCGGCCTTAGATGGAAGGATTGAAGATTAAATCTAAACCACCGTCCACGTTAGCACATGAAATGACTTCTATGTACCATCTGTTTCGTCACCACAAGAACCGTCGACGTGTATTGATTGACGGCCTTATGGCAGCTGATGGTCGCCGGCTTACCTTACAGAATCAAATAACCCATGAAATTACCTGCTACTATGAGACGTTATATACTGCGGCTGATTCTGATCAGATTGATGTTGACGAGATTTTAACTGCTATCCCATCAGTTTTAACAGAGGACCATAATGCGAAATTTTTAGCTCCTTTTACTGCAGACGAAATTTCAGCTTTCATTGCTTGTTCAGCATCTCACAAATCTCCGAGTCCTGATGGCCTACCTAAGGAGTTTTTTGTTCGCTTTTGGCATATTATAGGGCCTGTTTTTACGGATATTGTGAATGAAATCTTGAATGGTGGCACAATTCCAGCCGATTTCAAGAGAGGTACGGTTGTCCTGACACCTAAATCTGCTGGTTTGAAGACAGCTAGTGACTTTCGTCCTTTAACCCTTTTAAATTTTGACTATAAGACGGCCGCTAGGGCTGTTAATGCACGTCTATCCCTTTTGCTTACACCTGTGATACCTCCTTGTCAAAGCTGCTTTCCAGGGCGCTCCATATTGACGTCTCTGGCGGGGTATCGTGATGTCGTGTCGATTGTCGCTGTCACCAATATTTCCTGTGCGCTTTTATTTGTTGATTTTAGTAAGGCTTTTGATCGTGTGTCCCATTCATTTTTAGAGCTTCTGCTGCGCCGGCTCGGTTTTAATGAACAGGCGCTGCTGGTACTTAAGAATATGACGACTGGCATTTATGCTAAGATTGACATTAATGGCCAGCTAACAAAGGTCATTGATATTCAACTTGGCTTCCCGCAAGGTAGTCCTTTATCCATGACCCTTTATGCTCTCTCCCTTTAACCACTCCTCACACGTCTCAACTCGACACTTCGTGGTCTTACTATCTCTGGGGTTACCCAGACGGCAACAGCTTATGCTGATGATTTGGTTGTTTTGCTTCGTTCCACCACAGAAGTGCCGCAGTTGAAAATGGAAGTCGATAAATTTTCTGCGGCCTCAGGTTCTCGTATCAATCCCCGTAAAAGCAAGCTCCTGAATTTGCGGGGCTTTGAAAGTGTGGTTGTTCCGTGGGTTACAGCTGTTGAACACCATACACATTTAGGTATCTATTTTGAACGTTGTCCTCTTCGGATGGCTGCAAAAAATTGGCAAGTGGCCATTTCCAAGCTGCAAGGTGTTTTATTAGAACACTCATGGCGTTCGATACCGCTACTGCAAAAAAAGCGAGTATTAGACACTTATGTTTTATGTAAAGTATATTACGTTGCTCAGTTGTTTCCGCTTCCCCGAATGCAGGGTGCAAAAATGGTCCAGCTCATTAACAGATATATTTGGCGGGGGCATATTTTTAAATTACGTTGTGATGTTCTTACGAAGCCGCGTCTTGAGGGCGGCTTGTCGTTCACAGATGTCCGTGTCAAGGCTGCTGCCCTTTATGTTAAGCGAACCCTCCATCTTTTATTATCTGAGTCCCCGACTGTTACTTCGCGATTATTCCATGTCGTTCGTCCTGCGAGCTTGTCACCGCCCATTAACGTTGGGCCTCTAAATGAGAAGCTACGGCATGTTCGGGACTTCTACATAGAGATTAGTTACCTAGATCTCCATTTACAACGTCGTCCTGTTATTACTACGCTAACCCTGCTTGACAAATGGCCCCGGTCTTCTTCTTCCAACCCGATTGTTTTGCATTATCCCAGTTTTAATTGGCGTAACATATGGACGAATATTAGCTTACCCGTTCATTCAGCAACTGTTGCCTCCCTATGGTATAAGGTAGTTAATCAGCTGATTCCTACGAACGAACGCCTTCATCGTATAGGTTTATGTGTCTCTCCGCTTTGTCAAACGTGTGGTTGTGTTGATACACTCCAACACCGATTTACCTGCGCTGACCGTCATCGCATGTGGCACTGGCTGCGCCGACAATTGGCTTTACTCACCAGGAGCTCCGAATCGGCATTTAAGACTGATATTCTCTGCTGGCCGGACACGGTTTTTTATCCCCGGACCAAGAACAACACAGTTATGTGGCTTCTTGGCCGTTACATTTTTGCGGTGGTTTGATGATCATGGTATTACCGATTTTATTTCATTTACTGGTTACATGCTTCATGAGTACTGGACGCAAAAGTCTTTCCCACACCTTAAGAGAGACTTTGTGAATATGCTTACTATTGTTTTCGAAAAGCAGGGAGTTGGTTAAGTTTCAATTTCTATTGATCGCTCCTGCGCCTGAATCATTAATGGAACCGGTATAGGGGCATACTGAGCTAACTTCATGACAAGGAAGACATTCTCGCTAGTTCTTAGGTACAATCTTGGCAGGAAGGCAAAATAACTGTTTGGGTAGACAACGCTACATAAGTCCCGTGTTCACATATAAGTATCATAAGACTCCGAACCAAAGACAATTACAACGTATTGGTGACACTGTGCTTCAGTGCAGGGAGGAGGAGACGTCATGGCCAGGCCTCGGCATACGACCCCTGCCCAACGCGCCTCCACCTACTTGCCCTGGGTCATTACAAAGGAAAAAAAAGCAAAAAGAAAATGGATAAAGCGTCGGACTTCGGATCTGAAGATTACAGGTTCGAATGCTGTCACGCTCGTGTTTTTCAAGTTCTGAAAAAGAAACATACCGTTTTAATGTCGCAATTGAACAGTACGAAACCGTCTGAATGTTGCTGTTGACCATTTCTTCCTTGGAGATGCTCTTGAGCTTGAAACACTCACAACAAGACCGGTGATAAAAAAAAAGAAGTGGTACAGCACTTGTCTAATAAACCAGGTGTCGTAAGTTCCATCCTCACATTAGAAAGATGAATTTTGGAAATCAGTTGCGCGTCGTGGCCGTATAGCAAACAGTATCTGTGATGACGAACAATTAGCGATAGGCCTTTTATTAAGAATTACTCTCAGATGTGATTTAGGCGAATGGCGCAGATAAAGCCTTTGCCAAAGCGGTACAGCATAAGGTGGGACGAGGCAGTCTGAATTACATTTTATAGATGTATTTCTCACAAATCTCAGAGCCTCTCGCGGTCGTCGTCGTCGCCGCCGCCGCTTCTGCAGACGTAGCAAATGGCCAACGTAGCAAATGCGGCGAGGGACGCCCTGCCTTCGATTCCGAATGCACAAAGTGTGTGGTCTTGTTTCCCAGTCTATATTTGGTCGGTCACGTAAGAGGTTGAATGTAAAGATTGGGTGGGAAAGAGCAAGGGGCAGCGGGTGTAGAACGAAAACACAAATCATCAGGGGTGTGACCGTTTCGAGATGAGTAGTATATAAGTTGCAATTGGTCGTCAGTGACCGTGTGGCCTAATGCATAAGACATCGGACTTCGGATCTGAAGGACACAGGTTCGAATGCTGTCACTATCGTGTTTTTCCAGTTCTGAAAAAAAAGAGATGGTAGAGCGCTCGCTTAGTGTGCGAGAGGTACTGGGATCGATACCCGGCGCCTCCAGAATTTTTAACACACCTACATGCGCACCTTGCCATGGAAGTGGAATAATTCCCAACCAGCAGAGGTGTGTAGGCAGATACAAGCGAACGATTAGCATCCGCAATTGGCAAGCATCGAAACTACTTGGAACTCATGTGTATATAACCGTGTCCTCGCCTTTGTACTCTGGTACCTTCGCTGCTACAAACCAACCAACCATCGTGTCCGTGCACATCAGAGTCGCAAAGAATGGAGCAGAGCCAGGCTTGGTCGTGTGTGCAGCCGTAGCTCATTTGGCAGATCGTTTCCTTAGCGTGTGAAAGGAGTCGGGTTCAAGCCCCGGCTCCTCCATGTTTTGTGGTCAGTGCATGGTAAGTGTTGGTCTCGGCGAACATAAAGGCACGCAAGAAGTTGCAAAACCAGCGTCACAGACTGATATGATGTAATGATGTATACTGTCATAAGGAGAGCAAGATGTAACTGTGGGGACCGGCTGTTATCGTGGTGTCATCGAGTGCAGATCTGTCTTAGGTATCACGGCTTAACGTCATTGAAGTCTAGAGAGTGGGCAACACATACGTCTTGCTCGGAGCGGTGTCCGAACTCTATTTTCGACGTTATGCGTGCCACTTTCATTGTGGCCAACCACGATTCGATACAGAATGCACGAACCCTGAAAGACACCCTAACTGATACATAGAGAGTAGTGTTAGTCTGCAGAATCATGGGAGTGCAAGGGTCTGTGACGGTGATATGGCTGTATGTAGACCTATTAGTCAACTGGGGGCTGGGCGTAGCTCAGATGGTAGAGCGTTCGCTTAGTGTGCGAGAGGTACTTGGATCGATACCCGGCGCCTCCAGAATCTTTAACACTCCTACATGCCCACCTTGCCATGGAAGTGGAATAATTCCCAACCAGCAGAAGTGTCTAGGCAGATACAAGAGAACGATTAGCATCCGCAATTGGCAAGCGTGCTTTTATTCGTGCGCAGGAAGCACCCTCCTCCCACACCTACACTTTATTTAGAAACAGTACAAATGTTCCCATAACATTCTCAAGCCTATGTCGGAAAGATCTGCCATGCGCCGAGTTCACGTAAATCCCACTGCACGTTCCCATTCTTTGCGTGCAGTCGGCTACTACTGGTGTTGCTGGTTGTGACTGCTGATAACAGATGCCGTAGCAATCAATTCATGGAGTGAGTTGTATGTTTTGCGATAGTCTGTCTCTGACAAGCAAGCACAGGTGATATAGGTGCGAACACAGGAAGCTTGCATCCCTCGCTGCCTGCAGACACAGAGCAGCCACCCTAGGAGAGCGGCCTAAGCCGTAGGCGAAATGTGCTCATTCGCTTTGGCGCGACGTCGAACTATAAATGAGGCTGTCACTAGCGTGAGCGTCGTGTAAAGTCGGAAAAGTCGGCTGCATGGGTGATTGCCAAGTTTGGGGAGCGTTTCGTAGTATGATCAGTGCAATGGAGACGCGGAAACTTGTTGTGTCCCAGTGTTTTGCAGTTGGACGACAAGAGTTTTACACAGTAGCAAAGAGCAAGGCACTGAGTTGGCATGAACGATGGAGAGCACAATGGGGCTCGAGATGTGCTTGTTACCTCAGGTGCTGTGTGATTGTCGACAAGGAGTGAAGTGGACCAATTTGTGACCGCCCTTTCAATTTAAGACGTTAAAAACAGACGGAATTAGCATTCGTAATACCAGAGCATCGAAACTACTTGGAACTCTTGTGTATATGAACGTGTCCGCGCCTTTGTACTCTGGTACCTTCGCTGCTACAAACCAACCAACCATATTGTCCGTGCACATCAGAGTCGCAAAGAATGGAGAATAGCCAGGCTTGGTCGTGTGTGCAGCTGTAACTCAGTTGGCAGATCGTTCGCTTAGCGTGTGAAAGGTGTCGGGTTCAAGCACCGGCTCCTCCATTTTTTTGTGGTCAGTGCATGGTAAGTGTTGGTCTCGGCGAACATAAAGGCACTCAAGAAGTTGTAAAACCAGCGTCACAGACTGATATGATGTATACTGAATAAGGAGAGCAAGATGTAAGTGTGGGGACCGGCTGTTATCGTGGTGTCATCGAGTGCAGATCTGTCTTAGGTATCACGGCTTAACGTCATTGAAGTCTAGAGAGTGGACAACACGTACGTCTTACTCAGAGCGGTGTCCGAACTCTATTTTCGACGTTATGCGTGCCACTTTCATTGTGGCCAACTACGATTCGATACAGAATGCACGAAACCTGAAAGACACCCTCACTGATACATAGAGAGTAGTGTTTGTCTGCAGAATAATGGGAGTGCAAGGGTCTGTGACGTTGATATGGCTGTATGTAGACCTGTTAGTCAACGGGTGGATGGGCGTAGCTCAGATGGTAGAGCGCTCGCTTAGTGTGCGAGAGGTACTGGGATCGATACCCGGCGCCTCCAGAATTTTTACACTCCTACATGCGCACCTTGCCATGGAAGTGGAATAATTCCCAACCAGCAGAGGTGTCTAGGCAGATACAAGCGAACGATTAGCACCCGCAATTGGCAAGTGTGCTTTTATTCGTGCGCAGGAAGCACCCTCCTCCCACACCTACACTTAATTTAGAAACAGTACAAATGTTCCCATAAGATTCTCAAGCCTACGTCGGAAAGATCTGCCTTGCGCCGAGTTCACGTAAATCCCACTGCACGTTCCCATTCTTTGCGTGCAGTCGGCTACTACTGGTGTTGCTGGTTGTGACTGCTGATAACAGATGCTGTAGTAATCAATTCATGGAGTGAGTTGTATGTTTAGAGATAGTCTGTCTCTGACAAGCAAGCACAGGTGATATAGGTGCGAACACAGGAAGCTTGCATCCCCTCGCTGCCTGCAGACACAGAGCAGCCACACTAGGAGAGCGGCCTAAGCCGTAGGCGAAATGTGATCATTCGCTTTGGCGCGACGTCGAACTATAAATAAGGCTGCCACTAGCGTGAGCGTCGTGTAAAGTCGGAAAAGTCGGCTGCATGGGTGATTGCCAAGTTTGGGGAGCGTTTCGTAGTATGATCAGTGCAATGGAGACGCGGAAACTTGTTGTGTCCCAGTGTTTTGCAGTTGGACGACAAGAGTTTTACACAGTAGCAAAGAGCAAGGCACTGAGTTGGCATGAACGATGGAGAGCACAATGGGGCTCGAGATGTGCTTGTTACCTCAGGTGCTGTGTGATTGTCGACAAGGAGTGAAGTGGACCAATTTGTGACCGCCCTTTCAATTTAAGACGTTAAAAACAGACGGAATTTGCATTCGTAATACCAGAGCATCGAAACTACTTGGAACTCTTGTGTATATGAACGTGTCCGCGCCTTTGTACTCTGGTACCTTCGCTGCTACAAACCAACCAACCATCGTGTCCGTGCACATCAGAGTCGCAAAGAATGGAGAATAGCCAGGCTTGGTCGTGTGTACAGCCGCAGCTCAGTTGGCAGATCGTTCGCGTAGCGTGTAAAAGGTCTCGGGTTCAAGCACCGTCTCCTCCATGTTTTGTGGTCAGTGCATGGTAAGTGTCGGTCTCGGCGAACATAAAGGCACGCAAGAAGTTGCAAAACCTGCGTCACAGACTGATATGATGTATACTGTCATAAAGAGAACAAGATGTTAGTGTGGGGACCGGCTGTTATCGTGGTGTCATCGAGTGCAGATCTGTCTTAGGTATCACGGCTTAACGTCATTGAAGTCTAGAGAGTGGACAACACGTTCGTCTTACTCAGAGCGGTGTCCGAACTCTATTTTCGACGTTATGCGTGCCACTTTCATTGTGGTCAACTACGATTCGATACAGAATGCACGAAACCTGAAAGACACCCTCACTGATACATAGAGAGTAGTGTTTGTCTGCGGAATAATGGGAGTGCAAGGGTCTGTGACGTTGATATGGCTGTATGTAGACCTATTAGTCAACGGGTGGGTGGGCGTAGCTCAGATATTAGAGCGCTCGCTTAGTGTGCGAGAGGTACTGGGATCGATACCCGGCGCCTCCAGAATATTTAACACTCCTACATGCGCACCTTGCCATGGAAGTGGAATTATTCCCAACCTGCAGAGGTGTCTAGGCAGGTAAAAGCCAACGATTAGCATCCGCAATTGGCAAGCGTGCTTTTATTTGTGCGCAGGAAGCACCCTCCTCCCACACCTACACTTAATTTAGAAACAGTACAAATATTCCCATAAGATTCTCAAGCCTACGTCGGAAAGATCTGCCTTGCGCCGAGTTCACGTAAATCCCACTGCACGTTCCCATTCTTTGCGTGCAGTCGGCTACTACTGGTGTTGCTGGTTGTGACTGCTGATAACAGATGCCGTAGCAATCAATTCATGGAGTGAGTTGTATGTTTAGATATAGTCTGTCTCTGACAAGCAAGCACAGGTGATATAGGTGCGAACACAGGAAGCTTGCAGCCCCTCGCTGCCTGCAGACACAGAGCAGCCACACTAGGAAAGCGGCCTAAGCCGTAGGCGAAATGTGCTCATTCGCTTTGGCGCGAAGTCGAACTATAAATGAGGCTTTCACTAGTTTGAGCGTTGCGTGAGCGTCGTGCAAAGTCGGAAAAATCGGCTGCATGGGTGATTGCCAAATTTGGGGGGCGTTTCGTAGTATAATGAGTGCAATGGAGACGCGGAAACTTGTTGTGTCCCAGTGTTTTGCAGTTGGACGACAAGAGTTTTACACAGTAGCAAAGAGCAAGGCACTGAGTTGGCATGAACGATGGAGAGCACAATGGGGCTCGAGATGTGCTTGTTACCTCAGGTGCTGTGTGATTGTCGACAAGGAGTGAAGTGGACCAATTTGTGACCGCCCTTTCAATTTAAGACGTTAAAAACAGACGGAATTTGCATTCGTAATACCAGAGCATCGAAACTACTTGGAACTCTTGTGTATATGAACGTGTCCGCGCCTTTGTACTCTGGTACCTTCGCTGCTACAAACCAACCAACCATCGTGTCCGTGCACATCAGAGTCGCAAAGAATGGATAATAGCCAGGCTTGGTCATGTGTGCAGCCGTAGCTCAGTTGGCAGATCGTTCGCGTAGCGTGTGAAAGGTCTCGGATTCAAGCACCGTCTCCTCCTTGTTTTGTGGTCAGTGCATGGTAAGTGTCAGTCTCGGCAAACATAAAGGCACGCAAGAAGTTGCAAAACCTGCGTCACAGACTGATATGATGTATACTGTCATAAAGAGAACAAGATGTTAGTGTGGGGACCGGCTGTTATCGTGGTGTCATCGAGTGCAGATCTGTCTTAGGTATCACGGCTTAACGTCATCGAAGTCTAGAGAGTGGACAACACGTTCGTCTTACTCAGAGCGGTGTCCGAACTCTATTTTCGACGTTATGCGTGCCACTTTCATTGTGGCCAACTACGATTCGATACAGAATGCACGAAACCTGAAAGACACCCTCACTGATACATAGAGAGTAGTGTTTGTCTGCGGAATAATGGGAGTGCAAGGGTCTGTGACGTTGATATGGCTGTATGTAGACCTATTAGTCAACAGGTGGGTGGGCGTAGCTCAGATATTAGAGCGCTCGCTTAGTGTGCGAGAGGTACTGGGATCGATACCCGGCGCCTCCAGAATATTTAACACTCCTACATGCGCACCTTGCCATGGAAGTGGAATAATTCCCAACCAGCAGAGGTGTCTAGGCAGGTAAAAGCGAATGATTAGCATCCGCAATTGGCAAGCGTGCTTTTATTCGTGCGCAGGAAGCACCCTCCTCCCACACCTACACTTAATTTAGAAACAGTACAAATGTTCCCATAAGATTCTCAAGCCTACGTCGGAAAGATCTGCCTTGCGCCGAGTTCACGTAAATCCCACTGCACGTTCCCATTCTTTGCGTGCAGTCGGCTACTACTGGTGTTGCTGGTTGTGACTGCTGATAACAGATGCCGTAGCAATCAATTCATGGAGTGAGTTGTATGTTTTGCGTTAGTCTGTCTTTGACAAGCAAGCACAGGTGATATAGGTGCGAACACAGGAAGCTTGCAGCCCCTCGCTGCCTGCAGACACAGAGCAGCCACACTAGGAGAGCGGCCTAAGCTGTAGGCGAAATGTGCTCATTCGCTTTGGCGCGAAGTCGAACTATAAATGAGGCTGTCACTAGCGTGAGCGTCGTGTAAAGTCGGAAAAGTCGGCTGCATGGGTGATTGCCAAGTTTGGGGAGCGTTTCGTAGTATGATCAGTGCAATGGAGACGCGGAAACTTGTTGTGTCCCAGTGTTTTGCAGGTGGACGACAAGAGTTTTACACAGTAGCAAAGAGCAAGGCACTGAGTTGGCATGAACGATGGAGAGCACAATGGGGCTCGAGATGTGCTTGTTACCTCAGGTGCTGTGTGATTGTCGACAAGGAGTGAAGTGGACCAATTTGTGACCGCATTTTCAATTTAAGACGTTAAAAACAGACGGAATTTGCATTCGTAATACCAGAGCATCGAAACTACTTGGACTCTTGTGTATATGAACGTGTCCGCGCCTTTGTACTCTGGTACCTTCGCTGCTACAAACCAACCAACCATCGTGTCCGTGCACATCAGAGTCGCAAAGAATGGAAAATAGCCAGGCTTGGTCGTGTGTGCAGCCGTAGCTCTGTTGGCAGATCGCTCGCTTAGCGTGTGAAAGTTGTCGAGTTCAAGCCCTGGCTTCTCCATGTTTTGTGGTCAGTGCATGGTAAGTGTTGGTCTCGGCGAACATAAAGGCACGCAAGAAGTTGCAAAACCAGCGTCACAGACTGATATGATGTATACTGTCATAAGGAGAGCAAGATGTAAGTGTGGGGACCGGCTGTTATCGTGGTGTCATCGAGTGCAGATCTGTCTTAGGTATCACGGCTTAACGTCATTGAAGTCTAGAGAGTGGACAACACGTACGTCTTACTCAGAGCGGTGTCCGAACTCTATTTTCTACGTTATGCGTGCCACTTTCATTGTGGCCAACTACGATTCGATACAGAATGCACGAAACCTGAAAGACACCCTCACTGATACATGGAGAGAAGTGTTTGTCTGCGGAATAATGGGAGTGCAAGGGTCTGTGACGTTGATATGGCTGTATGTAGACCTATTAGTCAACGGGTGGGTGGGCGTAGCTCAGATGGTAGAGCGCTCGCTTAGTGTGCAAGAGGTACTGGGATGGATACCCGGCGCCTCCAGAATTTTTAACACTCCTACATGCGCACCTTGCCATGGAAGTGGAATAATTCCCAACCAGCAGAGGTGTCTAGGCAGATACAAGCGAACGATTAGCATCCGCAATTGGCAAGCGTGCTTTTATTCGTGCGCAGGAAGCACCCTCCTCCCACACCTACACTTAATTTAGAAACAGTACAAATGTTCCCATAAGATTCTCAAGCCTACGTCGGAAAGATCTGCCTTGCGCCGAGTTCACGTAAATCCCACTGCACGTTCCCATTCTTTGCGTGCAGTCGGCTACTACTGGTGTTGCTGGTTGTGACTGCTGATAACAGATGCCGTAGCAATCAATTCATGGAGTGAGTTGTACGTTTTGCGTTAGTCTGTCTTTGACAAGCAAGCACAGGTGATATAGGTGCGAACACAGGAAGCTTGTAGCCCCTCGCTGCCTGCAGACACAGAGCAGCCACACTAGGAGAGCGGCCTAAGCTGTAGGCGAAATGTGCTCATTCGCTTTGGCGCGAAGTCGAACTATAAATGAGGCTGTCACTAGCGTGAGCGTCGTGTAAAGTCGGAAAAGTCGGCTGCATGGGTGATTGCCAAGTTTGGGGAGCGTTTCGTAGTATGATCAGTGCAATGGAGACGCGGAAACTTGTTGTGTCCCAGTGTTTTGCAGTTGGACGACAAGAGTTTTACACAGTAGCAAAGAGCAAGGCACTGAGTTGGCATGTACGATGGAGAGCACAATGGGGCTCGAGTTGTGCTTGTTACCTCAGGTACTGTGTGATTGTCGACAAGGAGTGAAGTGGACCAATTTGTGACCGCCCTTTCAATTTAAGACGTTAAAAACAGACGGAATTTGCATTCGTAATACCAGAGCATCCAAACTACTTGGAACTCTTGTGTATATGAACGTGTCCGCGCCTTTGTACTCTGGTACCTTCGCTGCTACAAACCAACCAACCATTGTGTCCGTGCACATCAGAGTCGCGAAGAATGGCGAATAGCCAGATGTGGTCGTGTGTGCAGCCGTAGCTCAGTTGGGAGCTCGTTCGCTTAGCGTGTGAAAGGTGTCGGGTTCAAGCACCGGCTCCTCCATGTTTTGTGGTCAGTGCATGGTAAGCGTCGGTCTCGGCGAACATACAGGCACGCAAGAAGTTGTAAGACCAGTGTCACAGACTGATATGATGTATACTGTCATAAGGAGAGCAAGATGTAAGTGTGGGGAGGGCTGTTATCGTGGTGTCATCGAGTGCAGATCTGTCTTAGGTATCACGGCTTAACGTCATTGAAGTCTAGAGAGTGGACAACACGTACGTCTTACTCAGAGCGGTGTCCGAACTCTATTTTCGACGTTATGCGTGCCACTTTCATTGTGGCCAACTACGATTCGATACAGAATGCACGAAACCTGAAAGACACCCTCACTGATACATAGAGAGTAGTGTTTGTCTGCGGAATAATGGGAGTGCAAGGGTCTGTGACGTTGATATGGCTGTATGTAGACCTATTAGTCAACGGGTGGGTGGGCGTAGCTCAGATGGTAGAGCGCTCGCTTAGTGTGCGAGAGATACTGGGATCGATACCCAGCGCCTCCAGAACCTTTAACACACCTACATGCGCACCTTGCCATGCAAGTGGAATAATTCCCAACCAGCAGAGGTGTCTAGGCAGATACAAGCGAACGATTAACAGTCGGCTCTCAGCCGTGGCAGCGTGCGGACGGCCACGCGCGCCGGCCCCGTGCTCTGCTGCAGGTTTGTTTACTTCCGCGTCGTAGCTTTATGCTTGTGTCCGTCCACCGCGAGCAACATGTGAGCGCTTACCGCCGTGCGACCCTTAAAGTTTCCTTCCCAGCTGAACATTCGCGACCTCGTGCACATGAAGTTGAAACGTTCCTGCGTGAAGAAGTTCGTTTAGATCCTAACCACGTTATCGGAATCCATTTTTCGATCACGAGTAGTATCGTTCATATTAAAATGACAAACACCGAGGTGTGTGAAGATGTTATTTGCCGCCATACCAATGGACTTAAGTTCATATACTCTGATGGTCACGTCGGAGCAGTAACACTTGAACTCGCAGAGTACCGTCAGTGCACGATTAGGGTGTTTGAACTACCATTTGAAGTGCCGAAGGACGCAGTTGTCTCTGCGTTACAACCATACGGTAACGTCATCGGTTACGTAGAGGAAAAATGGCAAACCTTCACGACCTACCATGTCCTTATTGGTGTGCGTCAGGTAAAAATTGAACTGAAAAAACATATACCATCATACCTGACAATTGGCGGTGTGCGAGCCATTGTCATGTACGACGGCCAACCCCGAACATGTGCGGGTTGTGGACAAGATGGCCACGTCAGATCCGCCTGCATGCGACGGCGCCTGATCCAAACGCCGGTCGGTGAGGAAGCGTCCCCAGCGGTGATCACTCAGATCCCGGTCACATATGCCAAGGCTGCCCAGGAAGGTAGCACCTCTACACAGGGTCTTCCTGCTCTGTTGACGTCGTCTGATCAGGCAGATGCAACCGCTACTGAGATTCCTTCTGAGGTGCCACAGACGCCAGATCCTGACCTTCCACATCATCGCAGCACTGTGACTGAAAATGCTGCTGAGATGGACGTTGATCCGGGAGTGGTACCTACTTCTGCTTTCCTTCAGACTGGTCCGGAGTCAGACGAAGGCCACCCGCAATCAGACTCGGAACGACCTGTTCGAAAACAAGGGTCGACACGAAAGAGAAAGAAACGTAGCCGTACACCCCCTGATGAATCCATTCTCTGGATGGATGCCAGAGATGCAGAACCGAAGATGGATGATAAACCGCTCTATGATGTCCAAACGTCTGATGCGAACGACCCGCCACAGGCGACCACTGGCAACGACCACCCCTCCTTACTGGCGCCATCGCCCCCACAAGTCGACGTTGAAGAAAGTCTATATGCTGAGCCGAAAAATACGTCTCCTCTCCACATGGATGATGTACACAGTCGGTACCCTACCGCAGTATCAGTCTCCTGGGCAGACGACGTGGAGATCGAAGGGACTGGGGTGGACGGTGCTGATGATGGGGCGCCCCCATCGGTTGCGCCCGCGCCCGCAAACTCTCCACAATAGCAACCTCTTCCGTTGACCGGCAAGATCGACGACCTCTCGCTCCTGAAGAAGCAGCCCCACCTGTGCCTGTGGGACTCCAACACCAGCATTATCGTGTCGTAACGATTAACCTCGCGACCATTCGTGCGCCCCACAAACTAGCGCTGCTCCGCGATATGATTTATGATGCGGACATTGATATTGCGCTTTTTCAGGAAGTGCATGTCGCCGATTTTTCACCACCACATGGCTTCACGGCGCATCTTTCTCCCGCTTCGGACACCTGTAGTGGTGTTGCCATCATCTTACGAGAAGGTCTTCCTGCCGAAGATGTCCTATACCTCCCCAACGGCAGAGGTATGGCCCTTACTCTCTTTGGTGTACGTATCGTCAACATTTATGCGCCGTCGGGCTCCAGCTACCGTCGTGAACGCAATGCCTTCTTTGCAGATGAAGTTACACCCCTTTTTATGGGACCACACGATGACTGGGTCATGGGTGGAGACTTCAACTGCACCCAGCCACATCAGGATCAATTGCCGCGTGACTCACCATGTGCAGCTCTGGAAACAGTCGTGATGCGGCTACAATTTGTCGACACGTGGAGACATGTTCACGGTGATCGTTTGGGCTTTACGTACTACACTGCCTACTCCTCTAGCCGACTGGATCGCATCTACATCTCGCGATCCCTAATTCAACACACACGACAGGCTGAAATCTGGCCTGTTGCTTTCTCAGATCATGAGGCTTACTTCTGTGACGTTGTTCTCACAAGACAGGCAGTATGGCACGGACGTGGTTTATGGAAACTGAACACGGCACTTCTTAATTCACCTGACTGTCGACTTCTAATAGAAGACACTTGGATCACATGTAATAGACGCCGTCTCACGTATCCGTCTACCATATCCTGGTGGATCCAGTGTGCAAAACCTGCTTTTCGAAAAACTTTGATCCGATATGGCAAAGATGTTGTCGCCTGGAGCAAGAGCACTATGGAATTTTACTACAGGATCCTACGAGAATGCTCCACGATGCCAGCCTCCCCTGAGCGTCATACAAGGATAAACCATGCTAAGGCCCAAATCTCCAATCTCATGCGAAGGCATTTGGAAGGAGCGATAGTACGATCTCGTACTGCTGATCGCATGCCTCATGAACATCCATCTATGTATCATATCATCCAAGAACGCCAACATCGTCGCCGAAAATTTATTCCCATCCTAACAGACCAAGATGGGCGTCGCTACGTAACCCAATCTGCAATAGGGAATGTGCTTCACGCCCACTACCAGCAGCTCTACGCAGCAATTCCACATTCCCCAGAGTTGATCGAGGAAGTCTCACAGCTCAACTTCGGTGGTCTCCCAGGAGATGCGGCGATTGACTTGGTGTCAGAGGTGACTGATGATGAAGTCCGCGATGCGATCCGAGCAGGAACCATCAATCGCTCCCCAGGACCCGACGGTCTTCCCCTCGAATTTTATCGCACCTTCCGTGATTTGTTAGAGTCCACCTTCACCTCCATATGTTGGGAACTGATGTCTCCGGAAGTACCTGTGCCGGACTCTTTCATGGAAGGAATTATTATTCCTGTACATAAACCGCATGGTGGCAACAATATCAGTGATTATCGGCCCCTCATCCTCCTTAACAGTGATATGAAAATCTTCACTCGCCTTTTGGCGGCACGACTTAAAACCGTTGCCCGATATGTTGTGTCGCCAGACCAAGCATCTTTGGGAGGGGATAATAATATCCGCACGGCTTTATGCCGGTACAGGGATATGATCGCCGTTACCCAGGCACAACGTTTCTCTGGGGCACTTGCGTCTTTGGACTTTAGTCAAGCTTTTGATAGGGTTGACCATTCATTCCTTACGGCCGTTCTCCACCATATGGGTTTCCCAGTCGCCGTTATCACGGTAGTGATGCGCCTTCTGCGGGGTGCCTCTTCCAGGATTATGTACAATGGCAGACTCACTCCTCCGATAAAAATAGGTCGATCCGTACGTCAAGGTTGCCCTCTATCAGCGATTTTGTACGCCTTTTCCTTGGAATCCTTGCTATGTGGGCTCAGACAACGTTTGGTAGGGTTATCCATAGATCGATACCGATTCTGTTGCACGGCCTATGCTGACGATGTAGTCATCTGTTTACGTAATGCCGACGAGGTTCGAGCTCTTTTGACGTGGGTAGCGACTTATGGTGAGGCGTCGGGTAGCTCTTTAAACGTACGTAAGTCACAAGTTATGTTCATTGGCACAGGACTCCCTGTGGAGTGTATTACACCTCTCACCACCGTTGATACCATTCGCTGTTTAGGAATAGAGTTTTCATCTGATCTCCGGCGTTCAGCCGCCATCAACTGCAGACGCCTCCTTTTAATGATCAGAGCGGGTCTTATGGATCATCGCCTTCGATCCCTAGATATTCTCCAACGAGCTCGATATGTCAATATATATATCGCATCCCGAGTTCCCCATGTAGCACAAGTTCTACCTTTCCCGCTTACTGTGGCACGTCGCATGTTGGCAGCGATGGCATCTTTCGTCAGCTCTGGGCTGTTATTCAAAGTTAACTATGCAACCCTTACTCTCCCCCGTGAACGAGGTGGGATAGGTCTGTTTCACGTGCCGGATAGAGCTCGCGTCCTATTTGTCAGCTCCCAGATGACAGTATGGACACGATGCCCAACGAGCCTCACTGGTCTACTCCTGACGGCATATACGCCGGTCTCACTGTCAGCCCCAGTGATGATCTCGGACGTTCCGGTCCAGTTACATTATATACGATACTTCTTTCTTGAACTCAGTTATCTACGCCTCACCTTACCAAGACAGCTTTTCCTCAAGACAAAGGCAGTATACAGTGTCCTCCAATTAGGTGGTCCACCTAACCCGATTGAACAAAAGTTCCCCAGGTAGACTGGCGTCATGTATGGCGCGCGGTTTTCGCCCGTTACCTTGACACGAATGTTCAATCTGTCTGGTACCTAACTGTCAATGGTAAGCAAATCAACCAATCTCGCCTTCATCGTATCCACCTCGCCCAATCACCTCTCTGTTCCACGTGTGGAGTCCCAGACAATGATGAACATCGGTTTGTTTGCGGACCGGCGGAGGAGGTTTGGCACTTGATTCGTCTTATTGTCGCTTTTCTAACGCGGGACATTCCGGATCGGATTATTCCCCTTTCATTATTATTTCCGGATCGTGAATATTTTCCTCGGACAAAGACCAATGCTGTGAATTGGATTCGCGGACATTCCATTCACTACCTATTTGGACAAACTGTAGACTCTGTACTCGATTTTTGGACATACCTCAATGACCGTCATTATATCGTTGTCCGTCACCCAAAATACAGACAATTTTTCTCGAACTTCCTTGGGAGTGCTTTCCACGACCCGCCTCGCAGCTGGAATGTGTTAAGCCAAGAGAGAAGAACGTTTCCTGCTTGAACCAATGAACATTTCTGAACAATTGAACAGAACGCATCAATTTCGAGAAGACGTGACTCAACATATTACCAGCGGGGCGCAGAAGGCCACTGATCAATGACACAACAAAACTAAACGAAAACAAAAAAATAATAACATAACAATAATAAAAATAAAAATAAAATTCAGAAAAAAGAAGATTTTGTTTTGTTTGTAAGGAAAGCCCTAACCTTGATTTCCTATATTTACCCTGGTAGATAGGCAGCTCTCTGAGGTAGGTTTAGTCAGGAGCCAACGCCTGAAGAGGAACAGATTTTTTTTTTCAGGATGAAAAGTGGCTGTGGCACTTGGTTCTTTTTTTTAGTTCCATTTTATAAAAGGGTTAACTAATGTAAAAAAGAAATAAAAATAAAAAAAAGATAAAAAAAATAAAAAAAACAAAAAATGGATAAGGCGTCGGACTTCGGATCCGAAGATTGCAGGTTCGAATCCTGTCACGGTCGTGTTTTTCCAGTTCTGAAAAAGAAACATACCGTTTTAATGTAGCAATTGAGCAGTACGAAACCGTCTGAATGTTGCTGTTGACCATTTTGTACTTGGAGATGGTCTTGAACCTGAAACACACACAACAAGACCGGTGTTAACTAGCGAAATGGTCGGCAGAGTGCCCTCACCGCGAGTTTTGACTGGCACTTGCACATCTAAAACAACGTCGGAAAGTAACTCGTTCGGCTTTTGAGTCACATCAAGTATGTGTGTTAATTTTGACGCCGCTAGCTCTGCAGATTTTCATGCAATTCCTTTACCTCTCAGAAGTGAATATGATATAAAAGTGAAGTACGTGACGAGTGTGACGTTAGGAAAACATTAGGCAGCATGGAGAGATTCTGTATGGGACCAACCAACCCAAACGAGTACTGTGTGATCTGCTGCCCAGCAGGTATCCAACGAGGCAGCGCGGCTAGCTCAGTCGGTAGAGCATGAGACTCTTATTCACAGGATCGTGGGTTCGAGCCCTACGCTGGGCGGAACGGAATTTTTTTCCGCTGCAGATGTAAATTACCGATTTTCTGATTAACGTGATGTAATGGAAATAGCAACTTTAAAATTTCCCTACGTCTCCATCAGTCGCAAGAAAACTGTATTTGAAGGTAAAGGTGATTTTGTAGACATGTGGGAAAGTCATGTTCTGAAGTGCAGGTGGTTTTGTTTGGAGAGAATATCGGCTACGTGTCAGATGTGTAGCCAAGCAGTAATGGGTCGCCATAGCTGCTAATATTAGTCGAAAATATGAAGTGTTGTCAGCTGAAGTCTGATGATTCAGACGACGATACGGACGAAGAACGCAAAAGTGCCGCTAGGCGGCGCCTGTTTAGCTCAGTGGTAGAGCATTGGTCTAGTAAACCAGGGGTCGTGAGTTCCATCCTCACAGGAGGAAGACGAATCTTGGAAATCAGTTGCGCATCGTGGCCGTATAGAAAGCAGTATCTGTGATGAGGAACAATTAGCGACAGGCGTATTATTAAGAATTACTCTCAGATGTGATTAAGGCGAATGGCGCAGATAAAGCATTTGCCAAAGCGGTATAGCATAAGGTTAGACGAGGCAGTCTGAATTACATTTTATAGATGTATTTCTCACAAATCTCAGAGCCTCTCGCGGTCGTCGTCGTCGTCGTCGTCGTCGTCGCTTCTGCAGAAGTAGCAAATGGCCATCGTAGCAAATGCGGCGAGGGACACCCTGCCATCGATTCCGAATGCGCAAAGTGTGTGGTCTTGTTTTCCTGTCTATGTTTGGTCGGTCTCGTAAGAGGTTGAATGTAACGAATAGGTGGAAAAGAGTAAGGGGCAGCGGCTGTGTGGAACGAAAACACAGTTCCTCAGGGGGTGTGAGCGTTTCGAGATGAGTCGTATATAAGTTATACTTGGTCGTCAGTGACCGTGTGGCCTAATGGATAAGGCATCGGACTTCGGATCCGAAGATTGCAGGTTCGAATCCTGTCACGGTCGTGTTTTTCCAGTTCTGAAAAAGAAACATATAGTTTTAATGTAGCAATTGAGCAGTACGAAACCGTCTGAATGTTGCTGTTGAGCATTTTGTGCTTGGAGATGGTCTTGAGCTTGAAACACACACAACAAGACAGGTGTTAACTAGCGAAATGAACGGCAGAGTGGCCTCACCGCGAGGTGTGACTGGCACTTGCACATCTAAAACAACGTCGGAAAGTAACTCGTTTGGCTTTTGAGTCACATCAAGTATGTGTGTTAATTTTGACGCCGCTAGCTCTGCAGATTGTCATGCAATTCCTTTACCTCTCAGAAGTGAATATGATATAAAAGTGAAGTACGTGACGAGTGTGACGTTAGGAAAACATTAGGCAGCATGGAGAGATTCTGTATGGGACCAACCAACCCAAACGAGTACTGTGTGATCTGCTGCCCAGCAGGTATCCAACGAGGCAGCACGGCTAGCTCAGTCGGTAGAGCATGAGACTCTTATTCACAGGATCGTGGGTTCGAGCCCTACGCTGGGCGGAACGGAATTTTTTTCCGCTGCAGATGTAAATTACCGATTTTCTGATTAACGTGATGTAATGGAAATAGCAACTTTAAAATTTCCCTACGTCTCCATCAGTCGCAAGAAAACTGTATTTGAAGGTAAAGGTGATTTTGTAGACATGTGGGAAAGTCATGTTCTGAAGTGCAGGTGGTTTTGTTTGGAGAGAATATCGGCTACGTGTCAGATGTGTAGCCAAGCAGTAATGGGTCGCCATAGCTGCTAATATTAGTCGAAAATATGAAGTGTTGTCAGCTGAAGTCTGATGATTCAGACGACGATACGGACGAAGAACGCAAAAGTGCCGCTAGGCGGCGCCTGTTTAGCTCCGTGGTAGAGCATTGGTCTAGTAAACCAGGGGTCGTGAGTTCCATCCTCACAGGAGGAAGACGAATCTTGGAAATCAGTTGCGCATCGTGGCCGTATAGAAAGCAGTATCTGTGATGAGGAACAATTAGCGACAGGCGTATTATTAAGAATTACTCTCAGATGTGATTAAGGCGAATGGCGCAGATAAAGCATTTGCCAAAGCGGTATAGCATAAGGTGAGACGAGGCAGTCTGAATTACATTTTATAGATGTATTTCTCACAAATCTCAGAGCCTGTCGTCGTCGTCGTCGTCGCCGCCGCCGCTTCTGCAGAAGTAGCAAATGGCCATCGTAGCAAATGCGGCGAGGGACACCCTGCCATCGATTCCGAATGCGCAAAATGTGTGGTCTTGTTTTCCTGTCTATGTTTGGTCGGTCTCGTAAGAGGTTGAATGTAACGAATGGGTGGGGAAGAGTAAGGGGCAGCGGCTGTGTGGAACGAAAGCACAATTCCTCAGGGGGTGTGAGCGTTTCGAGATGAGTCGTATATAAGTTATACTTGGTCGTCAGTGACCGTGTGGCCTAATGGATAAGGCGTCGGACTTCGGATCCGAAGATTGCAGGTTCGAATCCTGTCACGGTCGTGTTTTTCCAGTTCTGAAAAAGAAACATATAGTTTTAATGTAGCAATTGAGCAGTACGAAACCGTCTGAATGTTGCTGTTGAGCATTTTGTGCTTGGAGATGCTCTTGAGCTTGAAACACACACAACAAGACAGGTGTTAAATAGCGAAATGAACGGCAGAGTGGCCTCACCGCGAGGTGTGACTGGCACTTGCACATCTAAAACAACGTCGGAAAGTAACTCGTTCGGCTTTTGAGTCACATCAAGTGTGTGTGTTAATTTTGGCGCCGCTAGCTCTGCAGATTTTCATGCAATTCCTTTACCTCTCAGAAGTGAATATGATATAAAGGGAAGTACGTGACGAGTGTGACGTTAGGAAAACATTAGGCAGCATGGAGAGATTCTGTATGGGACCAACCAACCCAAACGAGTACTGTGTGATCTACTGCCCAACAGGTATCCAATGAGGCAGCACGGCTAGCTCAGTCGGTAGAGCATGAGACTCTTATTCACAGGATCGTGGGTTCGAGCCTTACGCTGTGCGGAACGGAATTTTTTTCCGCTGCAGATGTAAATTACCGATTTTCTGATTAACGTGATGTAATGGAAATAGCAACTTTAAAATTTGCCTACGTCTCCATCAGTCACAAGAAAACCGTATTTGAAGGTGAAGGTGATTTTGTAGACATGTGGGAAAGTCATGTTCTGAATTGCAGGTGGTTTTGTTTGGAGAGAATATCGGCTACGTGTCAGATGTGTAGCCAAGCAGTAATGGGTCGCCATAGCTGCTAATATTAGTCGAAAATATGAAGTGTTGTCAGCTGAAGTCTGATGATGCAGACGACCGTACGGACGAAGTACGCAAAAGTGCCGCTAGGCGGCGCCTGTTTAGCTCAGTGGTAGAGCATTGGTCTACTAAACCAGGGGTCGTGAGTTCCATCCTCACAGGAGGAAGACGAATCTTGGAAATCAGTTGCGCGTCGTGGCCGTATAGAAAGCAGTATCTGTGATGAGGAACAATTAGCGACAGGCGTATTATTAAGAATTACTCTCAGATGTGATTAAGGCGAATGGCGCAGATAAAGCATTTGCCAAAGCGGTATAGCAAAAGGTGAGACGAGGCAGTCTGAATTACATTTTATAGATGTATTTCTCACAAATCTCAGAGCCTCTCGCGGTCGTCGTCGTCGTCGTCGTCGCCGCCGCCGCTTCTGCAGAAGTAGCAAATGGCCATCGTGGCAAATGCGGCGAAGGACACCCTGCCATCGATTCCGAATGCGCAAAGTGTGTGGTCTTGTTTTCCTGTCTATGTTTGGTCGGTCTCGTAAGAGGTTGAATGTAACGAATGGGTGGGGAAGAGTAAGGGGCAGCGGCTGTGTGGAACGAAAGCACAATTCCTCAGGGGGGTGTGAGCGTTTCGAGATGAGTCGTATATAAGTTATACTTGGTCGTCAGTGACCGTGTGGCCTAATGGATAAGGCGTCGGACTTTGGATCCGAAGATTGCAGGTTCGAATCCTGTGACGGTCGTGTTTTTCCAGTTCTGAAAAAGAAACATATAGTTTTAATGTAGCAATTGAGCAGTACGAAACCGTCTGAATGTTGCTGTTGACCATTTTGTACTTGGAGATGGTCTTGAACCTGAAACACACACAACAAGCCCGGTGTTAACTAGCGAAATGTTCGGCAGAGTGCCCTCACCGCGAGTTTTGACTGGCACTTGCACATCTAAAACAACGTCGGAAAGTAACTCGTTCGGCTTTTGAGTCACATCAAGTATGTGTGTTAATTTTGACGCCGCTAGCTCTGCAGATTTTCATGCAATTCCTTTACCTCTCAGAAGTGAATATGATATAAAAGTGAAGTACGTGACGAGTGTGACGTTAGGAAAACATTAGGCAGCATGGAGAGATTCTGTATGGGACCAACCAACCCAAACGAGTACTGTGTGATCTGCTGCCCAGCAGGTATCCAACGAAGCAGCACGGCTAGCTCAGTCGGTAGAGCATGAGACTCTTATTCACAGGATCGTGGGTTCGAGCCCTACGCTGGGCGGAACGGAATTTTTTTCCGCTGCAGATGTAAATTACCGATTTTCTGATTAACGTGATGTAATGGAAATAGCAACTTTAAAATTTGCCTACGACTCCATCAGTCGCAAGAAAACTGTAATTGAAGGTAAAGGTGATTTTGTAGACATGTGGGAAAGTCATGTTCTGAAGTGCAGGTGGTTTTGTTTGGAGAGAATGTCGGCTACGTGTCAGATGTGTAGCCAAGCAGTAATGGGTCGCCATAGCTGCTAATATTAGTCGAAAATCTGAAGTGTTGTCAGCTGAAGTCTGATGATTCAGACAACCGTACGGACGAAGTACGCAAAAGTGCCGCTAGGCGGCGCCTCTTTCGCTCTGTGGTAGAGCATTGGTCTAGTAAACCAGGGGTCGTGAGTTCCATCCTCACAGGAGGAAGACGAATCTTGGAAATCAGTTGCGCGTCGTGGCCGTATAGAAAGCAGTATCTGTGATGAGGAACAATTAGCGACAGGCGTATTATTAAGAATTACTCTCAGATGTGATTTAGGCGAATGGCGCAGATAAAGCATTTGCCAAAGCGGTATAGCATAAGGTGGGACCAGGCAGTCTGAGTTACGTTTTATAGATGTAATTCTCACAAATATCTGAGCCTCTCGCGGTCGTCGTCGTCGTCGTCGTCGTCGTCGCCGCCGCCGCTTCTGCAGAAGTAGCAAATGACCATCGTAGCAAATGTGGCGAGGGACACCCTGCCATCGATTCCGAATGCGCAAAGTGTGTGGTCTTGTTTTCCTGTCAATGTTTGGTCGGTCTCGTAAGAGGTTGAATGTAACGAATGGGTGGGGAAGAGTAAGGGGCAACGGCTGTGTGGAACGAAAACACAGTTCCTCAGGGGGTGTGAGCGTTTCGAGATGTGTCGTATATAAGTTATACTCAGTCATCAGTGACCGTGTGGCCTAATGGATAAGGCATCGGACTTCGGATCCGAAGATTGCAGGTTCGAATCCTGTCACAGTCGTGTTTTTCCAGTTCTGAAAAAGAAACATATCGTTTTAATGTAGCAATTGAGCAGTACGAAACCGTCTGAATGTTGCTGTTGACCATTTTGTACTGGGAGATGGTCTTGAACCTGAAACACAAACAACAAGACCGGTGTTAACTAGCGAAATGGTCGGCAGAGTGCCCTCACCGCGAGTTTTGACTGGCACTTGCACATCTAAAACAACGTCGGAAAGTAACTCGTTCGGCTTTTGAGTCACATCAAGTATGTGTGTTAATTTTGACGCCGCTAGCTCTGCAGATTTTCATGAAATTCCTTTAACTCTCAGAAATGATTATGAAATAAAAGTGAAGTACGTGACGATTGTGACATTAAGAAAACATTAGGAAGCATGGAGAGATTTTGTATGGGACCACCCAACCCAAACGATTACTGTGTGATCTGCTGCCCAGCAGGTATCCAACGAGGCAGCACGGCTAGCTCAGTCGGTAGAGCATGAGACACTCATTCACAGGGTCGTGGGTTCGAGCCCTACGCTGGGAGAAACGGAATTTTTTTCCGCTGCAGATGTAAATTACCGATTTTCTGATTAACGTGATGTAATGGAAATAGCAACTTTAAAATTTGCCTACGTCTCCATCAGTCGCTAGAAAACTGTATTTGAAGTGAAGGTGATTTTGTAGACATGTGTGAAAGTCATGTTCTGAAGTGCAAGTTGTTTTGGTTGGAGAGAACATGGCTACGTGTCAGATGTGTAGCCAAGCAGTAATGGGTCGCCATAGCTGCTAATATTAGTCGAAAATATGAAGTGTTGTCAGCTGAAGTCTGATGATTCAGACGACCATACGGACGAAGTACGCAAAAGTGCCGCTAGGCGGCGCCTGTTTCGCTCTGTGGTAGAGCATTGGTCTAGTAAACCAGGGGTCGTGAGTTCCATCCTCACAGGAGGAAGACGAATCTTGGAAATCAGTTGCGCATCGTGGCCGTATAGAAAGCAGTATCTGTGATGAGGAACAATTAGCGACAGGCGTATTATTAAGAATTACTCTCAGATGTGATTAAGGCGAATGGCGCAGATAAAGCATTTGCCAAAGCGGTATAGCATAAGGTGAGACGAGGCAGTCTGAATTACATTTTATAGATGTATTTCTCACAAATCTCAGAGCCTGTCGTCGTCGTCGTCGCCGCCGCCGCTTCTGCAGAAGTAGCAAATGGCCATCGTAGCAAATGCGGCGAGGGACACCCTGCCATCGATTCCGAATGCGCAAAATGTGTGGTCTTGTTTTCCTGTCTATGTTTGGTCGGTCTCGTAAGAGGTTGAATGTAACGAATGGGTGGGGAAGAGTAAGGGGCAGCGGCTGTGTGGAACGAAAGCACAATTCCTCAGGGGGTGTGAGCGTTTCGAGATGAGTCGTATATAAGTTATACTTGGTCGTCAGTGACCGTGTGGCCTAATGGATAAGGCGTCGGACTTCGGATCCGAAGATTGCAGGTTCGAATCCTGTCACGGTCGTGTTTTTCCAGTTCTGAAAAAGAAACATATAGTTTTAATGTAGCAATTGAGCAGTACGAAACCGTCTGAATGTTGCTGTTGAGCATTTTGTGCTTGGAGATGCTCTTGAGCTTGAAACACACACAACATGACAGGTGTTAACTAGCGAAATGAACTGCAGAGTGGCCTCACCGCGAGGTGTGACTGGCACTTGCACATCTAAAACAACGTCGGAAAGTAACTCGTTCGGCTTTTGAGTCACATCAAGTGTGTGTGTTAATTTTGGCGCCGCTAGCTCTGCAGATTTTCATGCAATTCCTTTACCTCTCAGAAGTGAATATGATATAAAGGGAAGTACGTGACGAGTGTGACGTTAGGAAAACATTAGGCAGCATGGAGAGATTCTGTATGGGACCAACCAACCCAAACGAGTACTGTGTGATCTACTGCCCAACAGGTATCCAATGAGGCAGCACGGCTAGCTCAGTCGGTAGAGCATGAGACTCTTATTCACAGGATCGTGGGTTCGAGCCTTACGCTGTGCGGAACGGAATTTTTTTCCGCTGCAGATGTAAATTACCGATTTTCTGATTAACGTGATGTAATGGAAATAGCAACTTTAAAATTTGCCTACGTCTCCATCAGTCACAAGAAAACCGTATTTGAAGGTGAAGGTGATTTTGTAGACATGTGGGAAAGTCATGTTCTGAATTGCAGGTGGTTTTGTTTGGAGAGAATATCGGCTACGTGTCAGATGTGTAGCCAAGCAGTAATGGGTCGCCATAGCTGCTAATATTAGTCGAAAATATGAAGTGTTGTCAGCTGAAGTCTGATGATTCAGACGACCATACGGACGAAGTACGCAAAAGTGCCGCTAGGCGGCGCCTGTTTAGCTCAGTGGTAGAGCATTGGTCTACTAAACCAGGAGTCGTGAGTTCCATCCTCACAGGAGGAAGACGAATCTTGGAAATCAGTTGCGCGTCGTGGCCGTATAGAAAGCAGTATCTGTGATGAGGAACAATTAGCGACAGGCGTATTATTAAGAATTACTCTCAGATGTGATTAAGGCGAATGGCGCAGATAAAGCATTTGCCAAAGCGGTATAGCAAAAGGTGAGACGAGGCAGTCTGAATTACATTTTATAGATGTATTTCTCACAAATCTCAGAGCCTCTCGCGGTCGTCGTCGTCGTCGTCGTCGTCGTCGCCGCCGCTTCTGCAGAAGTAGCAAATGGCCATCGTAGCAAATGCGGCGAGGGACACCCTGCCATCGATTCCGAATGCGCAAAGTGTGTGGTCTTGTTTTCCTGTCTATGTTTGGTCGGTCTCGTAAGAGGTTGAATGTAACGAATGGGTGGGGAAGAGTAAGGGGCAGCGGCTGTGTGGAACGAAAGCACAATTCCTCAGGGGGTGTGAGCGTTTCGAGATGAGTCGTATATAAGTTATACTTGGTCGTCAGTGACCGTGTGGCCTAATGGATAAGGCGTCGGACTTTGGATCCGAAGATTGCAGGTTCGAATCCTGTCACGGTCGTGTTTTTCCAGTTCTGAAAAAGAAACATATAGTTTTAATGTAGCAATTGAGCAGTACGAAACCGTCTGAATGTTGCTGTTGACCATTTTGTACTTGGAGATGGTCTTGAACCTGAAACACACACAACAAGACCGGTGTTAACTAGCGAAATGTTCGGCAGAGTGCCCTCACCGCGAGTTTTGACTGGCACTTGCACATCTAAAACAACGTCGGAAAGTAACTCGTTCGGCTTTTGAGTCACATCAAGTATGTGTGTTAATTTTGACGCCGCTAGCTCTGCAGATTTTCATGCAATTCCTTTACCTCTCAGAAGTGAATATGATATAAAAGTGAAGTACGTGACGAGTGTGACGTTAGGAAAACATTAGGCAGCATGGAGAGATTCTGTATGGGACCAACCAACCCAAACGAGTACTGTGTGATCTGCTGCCCAGCAGGTATCTAACGAAGCAGCACGGCTAGCTCAGTCGGTAGAGCATGAGACTCTTATTCACAGGATCGTGGGTTCGAGCCCTACGCTGGGCGGAACGGAATTTTTTTCCGCTGCAGATGTAAACTACCGATTTTCTGATTAACGTGATGTAATGGAAATAGCAACATTAAAATTTCCCTACGTCTCCATCAGTCGCAAGAAAACTGTATTTGAAGGTAAAGGTGATTTTGTAGACATGTGGGAAAGTCATGTTCTGAAGTGCAGGTGGTTTTGTTTGGAGAGAATATCGGCTACGTGTCAGATGTGTAGCCAAGCAGTAATGGGTCGCCATAGCTGCTAATATTAGTCGAAAATCTGAAGTGTTGTCAGCTGAAGTCTGATGATTCAGACAACCGTACGGACGAAGTACGCAAAAGTGCCGCTAGGCGGCGCCTCTTTCGCTCTGTGGTAGAGCATTGGTGTAGTAAACCAGGGGTCGTGAGTTCCATCCTCACAGGAGGAAGACGAATCTTGGAAATCAGTTGCGCGTCGTGGCCGTATAGAAAGCAGTATCTGTGATGAGGAACAATTAGCGACAGGCGTATTATTAAGAATTACTCTCAGATGTGATTTAGGCGAATGGCGCAGATAAAGCATTTGCCAAAGCGGTATAGCATAAGGTGGGACCAGGCAGTCTGAGTTACGGTTTATAGATGTAATTCTCACAAATATCTGAGCCTCTCGCGGTCGTCGTCGTCGTCGTCGTCGTCGTCGTCGCCGCCGCCGCTTCTGCAGAAGTAGCAAATGACCATCGTAGCAAATGTGGCGAGGGACACCCTGCCATCGATTCCGAATGCGCAAAGTGTGTGGTCTTGTTTTCCTGTCAATGTTTGGTCGGTCTCGTAAGAGGTTGAATGTAACGAATGGGTGGGGAAGAGTAAGGGGCAACGGCTGTGTGGAACGAAAACACAGTTCCTCAGGTGGTGTGAGCGTTTCGAGATGTGTCGTATATAAGTTATACTTAGTCATCAGTGACCGTGTGGCCTAATGGATAAGGCATCGGACTTCGGATCCGAAGATTGCAGGTTCGAATCCTGTCACAGTCGTGTTTTTCCAGTTCTGAAAAAGAAACATATCGTTTTAATGTAGCAATTGAGCAGTACGAAACCGTCTGAATGTTGCTGTTGACCATTTTGTACTGGGAGATGGTCTTGAAACTGAAACACAAACAACAAGACCGGTGTTAACTAGCGAAATGGTCGGCAGAGTGCCCTCACCGCGAGTTTTGACTGGCACTTGCACATCTAAAACAACGTCGGAAAGTAACTCGTTCGGCTTTTGAGTCACATCAAGTATGTGTGTTAATTTTGACGCCGCTAGCTCTGCAGATTGTCATGCAATTCCTTTACCTCTCAGAAATGATTATGAAATACAAGTGAAGTACGTGACGAGTGTGACGTTAGGAAAACATTAGGAAGCATGGAGAGATTCTGTATGGGACCACGCAACCCAAACGATTACTGTGTGATCCGCTGCCCAGCAGGTATCCAACGAGGCAGCACGGCTAGCTCAGTCGGTAGAGCATGAGACACTTATTCACAGGGTCATGGGTTCGAGCCCTACGCTGGGCGGAACGGAATTTTTTTCCGCTGCAGATGTAAATTACCGATTTTCTGATTAACGTGATGTAATGGAAATAGCAACTTTAAAATTTGCCTACGTCTCCATCAGTCGCTAGAAAACTGTATTTGAAGTGAAGGTGATTTTGTAGACATGTGTGAAAGTCATGTTCTGAAGTGCAAGTGGTTTTGGTTGGAGAGAACACGGCTACATGTCAGATGTGTAGCCAAGCAGTAATGGGTCGCCATTGCTGCAAATATTAGTCGAAAATATGAAGTGTTGTCAGCTGAAGTCTGATGATTCAGACGACCGTACGGACGAAGTACGCAAAAGTGCCGCTAGGCGGCGCCTGTTTCGCTCTGTGGTAGAGCATTGGTCTAGTAAACCAGGGGTCGTGAGTTCCATCCTCACAGGAGGAAGACGAATCTTGGAAATCAGTTGCGCGTCGTGGCCGTATAGAAAGCAGTATCTGTGATGAGGAACAATTAGCGTCAGGCGTACTATTAAGAATTACTCTCAGATGTGATTTAGGCGAATGGCGCAGATAAAGCATTTGCCAAAGCGGTATAGCATAAGGTGGGACCAGGCAGTCTGAATTACGTTTTATAGATGTATTTCTCACAAATCTGTGAGCCTCTCGCGGTCGTCGTCGTCGTCGTCGTCGTCGTCGTCGTCGTCGTCGCCGCCGCCGCTTCTGCAGAAGTAGCAAATGGCCATCATAGCAAATGCGGCGAGGGACACCCTGCCATCGATTCCGAATGCGCAAAGTGTGTGGTCTTGTTGTCCTGTCTATGTTTGGTCGGTCTCGTAAGAGGTTGAATGTAACGAATGGGTGGGGAAGAGTAAGGGGCAGCGGCTGTGTGGAACGAAAGCACAATTCCTCAGGGGGTGTGAGCGTTTCGAAATGAGTCGTATATAAGTTATACTTGGTCGTCAGTGACCGTGTGGCCTAATGGAAAAGGCATCGGACTTCGGATCCGAAGATTGCAGTGTCGAATCCTGTTACGGTCGTGTTTTTCCAGTTCTGAAAAAGAAACATATCGTTTTAATGTAGCAATTGAGCAGTACGAAACCGTCTGAATGTTGCTGTTGACCATTTTGTGCTTGGAGATGGTCTTGAGCTTGAAACACACACAACAAGACAGGTGTTAACTAGCGAAATGGTCGGCAGAGTGGCCTCACCGCGAGGTGTGACTGGCACTTGCACATCTAAAACAACGTCGGAAAGTAACTCGTTCGGCTTTTGAGTCACATCAAGTATGTGTGTTAATTTTGACGCCGCTGGCTCTGCAGATTGTCATGCAATTCCTTTACCTCTCAGAAGTGAATATGATATAAAAGTGAAGTACGTGACGAGTGTGACGTTAGGAAAACATTAGGCAGCATGGAGAGATTCTGTATGGGACCTACCAACCCAAACGAGTACTGTGTGATCTGCTGCCCAGCAGGTATCCAACGAGGCAGCACGGCTAGCTCAGTCTGTAGAGCATGAGACTCTTATTCACAGGGTCATGGGTACGAGCCCTACGCTGGGCGGAACGGAATTTTTTTCCGCTGCAGATGTAAATTACCGATTTTCTGATTAACGTGATGTAATTGAAATAGCAACTTTAAAATTTGCCTACGTCTCCATCAGTCGCAAGAAAACTGTATTTGAAGGTGAAGGTAATTTTGTAGATATGTGTGAAAGTCATGTTCTGAAGTGCAAGTGGTTTTGTTTGGAGAGAACATTGGCTACGTGTCAGATGTGTAGCCAAGCAGTAATGGGTCGCCATAGCTGCAAATATTAGTCGAAAATATGAAGTGTTGTCAGCTGAAGTCTGATGATTCAGACGACCATACGGACGAAGTACGCAAAAGTGCCGCTAGGCGGCGCCTGTTTAGCTCAGTGGTAGAGCATTGGTCTACTAAACCAGGGGTCGTGAGTTCCATCCTCACAGGAGGAAGACGAATCTTGGAAATCAGTTGCGCGTCGTGGCCGTATAGAAAGCAGTATCTGTGATGAGGAACAATTAGCGACAGGAGTATTATTAAGAATTACTCTCAGATGTGATTCAGGCGAATGGCGCAGATAAAGCATTTGAGAAAGCGGTGCGGCATAATGTTGGACGAGGCAGTCTGAATTACATTTTATAGATGTATTTCTCACAAATCTCAGAGCCTCTCGCGGTCGTCGTCGTCGCCGCCGCTTCTGCAGAAGTAGCAAATGGCCATCGTAGCAAATGCGGCGAGGGACACCCTGCCATCGATTCCGAATGCGCAAAGTGTGTGGTCTTCTTTTCCTGTGTATGTTTGGTCGGTCTCGTAAGAGGTTGAATGTAACGAATGGGTGGAAAAGAGTAAGGGGCAGCGGCTGTGTGGAACGAAAACACAGTTCCTCAGGGGGTGTGAGCGTTTCGAAATGGGTCGTATATAAGTTACACTTGGTCGTCAGTGACCGTGTGGCCTAATGGATAAGGCGTCGGACTTCGGATCCGAAGATTGCAGGTTCGAATCCTGTCACGGTCGTGTTTTTCCATTTCTGAAAAAGATACGTACCGTTTTAATGTAGCAATTGAGCAGTACGAAACCGTCTGAATGTTGCTGTTGACCATTTTGTACTTGGAGATGGTCTTGAACCTGAAACACACACAATAAGACCGGTGTTAACTAGCGAAATGGTCGGCAGAGTGCCCTCATCGCGAGTTTTGACTGGCACTTGCACATCTAAAACAACGTCGGAAAGTAACTCGTTCGGCTTTTGAGTCACATCAAGTATGTGTGTTAATTTTGACGCCGCTAGCTCTGCAGATTGTCATGCAATTCCTTTACCTCTCAGAAATGATTATGAAATAAAAGTGAAGTACGTGACGAGTGTGACGTTAGGAAAACATTAGGAAGCATGGAGAGATTCTGTATGGGACCACCCAACCCAAACGATTACTGTGTGATCTGCTGCCAATCAGGTATCCACCGAGGCAGCACGGCTAGCTCAGTCGGTAGAGCATGAGACTCTTATTCACAGGGTCGTGGGTTCGAGCCCTACGCTGGCCGGAACGGAATTTTTTTCCGCTGCAGATGTAAATTACCGATTTTCTGATTAACGTGATGTAATGGAAATAGCAACTATAAATTTGCCTACGTCTCCATCAGTCGCAAGAAAACTGTATTTGAAGTGAAGGTGATTTTGTAGACATGTGTGAAAGTCATGTTCTGAAGTGCAAGTGGTTTTGGTTGGAGAGAACACGGCTACGTGTCAGATGTGTAGCCAAGCAGTAATGGGTCGCCATTGCTGCAAATATTAGTCGAAAATATGAAGTGTTGTCAGCTGAAGTCTGATGATTCAGACAACCGTACGGACGAAGTACGCAAAAGTGCCGCTAGGCGGCGCCTGTTTAGCTCCGTGGCAGAGCATTGGTCTAGTAAACCAGGGGTCGTGAGTTCCATCCTCACAGGAGGAAGACGAATTTTGGAAATCAGTTGCGCATCGTGGCCGTATAGCAAACAGTATCTGTGATGAGGAACAATTAGCGACAGGAGTATTATTAAGAATTACTCTCACATGTGATTAAGGCGAATGGCGCAGATAAAGCATTTGCCAAAGCGGTACGGCATAAGGTTGGACGAGGCAGTCTGAATTACATTTTATAGATGTATTTCTCACAACTCTCAGAGCCTCTCTCGGTCGTCGTCGTCGTCGTCGCCGCCGCCGCTTCTGCAGAAGTAGCAAATGGCCATCGTAGCAAATGCGGCGAGGAACACCCTGCCATCGATTCCGAATGCGCAAAGTGTGTGGTCTTGTTTTCCTGTCTATGTTTGGTCGGTCTCGTAAGAGGTTGAATGTAAAGAATGGGTGGGGAAGAGTAAGGAGCAGCGGCTGTGTGGAACGAAAGCACAATTCCTCAGGGGTTGTGAGCGTTTCGAGATGAGTCGTATATAAGTTACAATTAGTCGTCAGTGACCGTGTGGCCTAATGGATAAGGCGTCGGACTTCGGATCCGAAGATTGCAGGTTCGAATCCTGTCACAGTCGTGTTTTTCCAGTTCTGAAAAAGAAACATACCGTTTTAATGTAGCAATTGAGCAGTACGAAACCGTCTGAATGTTGCTGTTGACCATTTTGTACTTGGAGATGGTCTTGAACCTGAAACACACACAACAAGACCGGTGTTAACTAGCGAAATGGTCGGCAGAGTGCCCTCACCGCGAGTTTTGACTGGCACTTGCACATCTAAAACAACGTCGGAAAGTAACTCGTTCGGCTTTTGAGTCACATCAAGTATGTGTGTTAATTTTGACGCCACCAGCTCTGCAGATTGTCATGCAATTCCTTTACCTCTCAGAAATGATTATGAAATAAAAGTGTAGTACGTGACGAGTGTGACGTTAGGAAAACATTAGGAAGCATGGAGAGATTCTGTATGGGACCACCCAACCCAAACGATTACTGTGTGATCTGCTGCCCAGCAGATATCCAACGAGGCAGCACGGCTAGCTCAGTCGGTGGAGCATGAGACTCTTATTCACAGGGTCGTGGGTTCAAGCCCTACGCTGGGCGGAACGGAATTTTTTTCCGCTGCAGATGTAAATTACCGATTTTCTGATTAACGTGATGTAATGGAAATAGCAACTTTAAAATTTGCCTACGTCTCCATCAGTCGCTAGAAAACTGTATTTGAAGTGAAGGTGATTTTGTAGACATGTGTGAAAGTCATGTTCTGAAGTGCAAGTGGTTGTGGTTGGAGAGAACACGGCTACGTGTCAGATGTGTAGCCAAGCAGTAATGGGTCGCCATTGCTGCAAATATTAGTCGAAAATATGAAGTGTTGTCAGCTGAAGTCTGATGATTCAGACAACCGTACGGACGAAGTACGCAAAAGTGCCGCTAGGCGGCGCCTGTTTAGGTCAGTGGTAGAGCATTGGTCTAGTAAACCAGGGGTCGTGAGTTCCATCCTCACAGGAGGAAGACGAATTTTGGAAATCAGTTGCGCATCGTGGCCGTATAGCAAACAGTATCTGTGATGAGGAACAATTAGCGACAGGAGTATTATTAAGAATTACTCTCACATGTGATTAAGGCGAATGGCGCAGATAAAGCATTTGCCAAAGCGGTACGGCATAAGGTTGGACGAGGCAGTCTGAATTACATTTTATAGATGTATTTCTCACAACTCTCAGAGCCTCTCTCGGTCGTCGTCGTCGTCGTCGTCGTCGCCGCCGCCGCTTCTGCAGAAGTAGCAAATGGCCATCGTAGCAAATGCGGCGAGGAACACCCTGCCATCGATTCCGAATGCGCAAAGTGTGTGGTCTTGTTTTCCTGACTATGTTTGGTCGGTCTCGTAAGAGGTTGAATGTAACGAATGGGTGGGAAAGAGTAAGGAACAGCGGCTGTGTGGAACGAAAGCACAATTCCTCAGGGGGTGTGAGCGTTTCGAGATGAGTCGTATATAAGTTATACTTAGTCGTCAGTGACCGTGTGGCCTAATGGATAAGGCGTCGGACTTCGGATCCGAAGATTGCAGGTTCGAATCCTGTCACGGTCGTGTTTTTCCAGTTCTGAAAAAGAAACATACCGTTTTAATGTAGCAATTGAGCAGTACGAAACCGTCTGAATGTTGCTGTTGACCATTTTGTACTTGGAGATGGTCTTGAACCTGAAACACACACAACAAGACCGGTGTTAACTAGCGAAATGGTCGGCAGAGTGCCCTCACCGCGAGTTTTGACTGGCACTTCCACATCTAAAACAACGTCGGAAAGTAACTCGTTCGGCTTTTGAGTCACATCAAGTATGTGTGTTAATTTTGATGCCACCAGCTCTGCAGATTGTCATGCAATTCCTTTAACTCTCAGAAATCATTATGAAATAAAAGTGTAGTACGTGACGAGTGTGACGTTAGGAAAACATTAGGAAGCATGGAGAGATTCTGTATGGGACCACCCAACCCAAACGATTACTGTGTGATCTGCTGCCCAGCAGGTATCCAACGAGGCAGCACGGCTAGCTCAGTCGGTAGAGCATGAGACTCTTATTCACAGGGTCGTGGGTTCGAGCCCTACGCAGGGCGGAACGGAATTTTTTTCCGCTGCAGATGTAAATTACCGATTTTCCGATTAACTTGATGTAATGGAAATAGCAACTTATAAAATTTGCCTACGTCTCCATCAGTCGCTAGAAAACTGTATTTGAAGTGAAGGTGATTTTGTAGACATGTGTGAAAGTCATGTTCTGAAGTGCAAGTGGTTTTGGTTGGAGAGAACACGGCTACGTGTCAGATGTGTAGCCAAGCAGTAATGGGTCGCCATTGCTGCAAATATTAGTCGAAAATATGAAGTGTTGTCAGCTGAAGTCTGATGATTCAGACGACCGTATGGACGAAGTACGCAAAAGTGCCGCTAGGCGGCGCCTGTTTAGGTCAGTGGTAGAGCATTGGTCTAGTAAACCAGGGGTCGTGAGTTCCATCCTCACAGGAGGAAGACGAATTTTGGAAATCAGTTACGCATCGTGGCCGTATAGCAAACAGTATCTGTGATGAGGAACAATTACCGACACGAGTATTATTAAGAATTACTCTCAGATGTGATTAAGGCGAATGGCGCAGATAAAGCATTTGCCAAAGCGGTACGGCATAAGGTTGGACGAGGCAGTCTGAATTACAATTTATAGATGTATTTCTCACAACTCTCAGAGCCTCTCTCGGTCGTCGTCGTCGTCGTCGTCGTCGTCGTCGTCGTCGTCGTCGCCGCCGCCGCTTCTGCAGAAGTAGCAAATGGCCATCGTAGCAAATGCGGCGAGGAACACCCTGCCATCGATTCCGGATGCGCAAAGTGTGTGGTCTTGTTTTCCTGTCTATGTTTGGTCGGTCTCGTAAGAGGTTGAATGTAACGAATGGGTGGGGAAGAGTAAGGAGCAGTGGCTGTGTGGAACGAAAGCACAATTCCTCAGGGGGTGTGAGCGTTTCGAGATGAGTCGTATATAAGTTATACTTAGTCGTCAGTGACCGTGTGGCCTAATGGATAAGGCGTCGGACTTCGGATCCGAAGATTGCAGGTTCGAATCCTGTCACGGTCGTGTTTTTCCAGTTCTGAAAAAGAAACATACCGTTTTAATGTAGCAATTGAGCAGTACGAAACCGTCTGAATGTTGCTGTTGAGCATTTTGTGCTTGGAGATGGTCTTGAACCTGAAACACACACAACAAGACCGGTGTTAACTAGCGAAATGGTCGGCAGAGTGCCCTCACCGCGAGTTTTCACTGGCACTTCCACATCTAAAACAACGTCGGAAAGTAACTCGTTCAGCTTTTGAGTCACATCAAGTATGAGTGTTAATTTTGACGCCACCAGCTCTGCAGATTGTCATGCAATTCCTTTACCTCTCAGAAATGATTATGAAATAAAAGTGTAGTACGTGACGAGTGTGACGTTAGGAAAACATTAGGAAGCATGGAGAGATTCTGTATGGGACCACCCAACCCAAACCAGTACTGTGTGATCTGCTGCCCAGCAGGTATCCAACGAGGCAGTATCTGTGATGAGGAACAATTAGCGACAGGCGTATTATTAAGAATTACTCTCAGATGTGATTAAGGCAAATGGCGCAGATAAAGCATTTGCCAAAGCGGTATAGCATAGCCCCAACCTTCAGTCCCCCCCCTCCTGTAACACCTGTAACCTCCAACACCCAACCTACTCCCAAAAGTGCAAGGCCCGACCCCCTCCCTCCGCTCCTGAACTCACTGTCCCTGTCCGCCCCTTGGATGCCCCCACCCCTCCCGGCAATTCCCTCCGTCCCCCCCCCCCCACAGCTGAGGACATCATCCGCTTTGTAACCGTTGTCCTTCAGAACATCCACCCCATTCAGCGCCCCCACACCCTCCAGCAGATATCCCTTGCCGCCCGTTCCGTCTTCCAGCTCAACACTTATGCCACCTACTCCCATAACCAGGCCCATTTTACCTTCTCCCGTCTCGACACCCTCGTCTAAATTCCCACTATGGCGCGACAGCAACGTATCCTGTTTAACAACATCCGTTCCCTTCCTGTCAACAAGAATCTCCTTATGCATACCCTCACCACCCACCGCGTGGATCCCTTCCTCCTAAACGAAACATTTCTCCAGCCCCACCATACTGTCCATACCTCGCCCTACCTCCTTCACCGCTCTGACAACCCCCTCCCGATAGCGCGTGGCGGAGTTGCCATTGGCCACCATCGCCAGATCCCTGTTCGGCTCCAACCCCTCCTTCCCAACCCCACGGAACACCTGATCCTTAGTCTATTCTTCCCCGGCCTCACCGTTACCTGCGCCACCATCTATGTCCGCCCCTCTGCCCCTATTCCTTTTGACTTCCTTTCCCACATCGACCGTACCTTCTCCTCCTACGTGATTGCCGCAGATCTCAATATCCATAGTCGCTCCGCCACCCAGTTACGGCGGTGGCATCGGTTCCTCGCCACCATCCAAGGAGATGTCCTTCCTCTTCCCCAACACACCCGCCCTGAATCCAATACCACACCCGATGTCGTCCTAGCCTCCCCCAACCTCCTTGGCCGCATAGCGGTGGACGTCCTCGACCCTATTGGCAGTGACCATCTCCCTGTCCTTCTTACCATATCAGACGGTCGTCGCCCCCGTCCCGATCCTCGCCTTGACCCTCCCCCCAAGTATGTCCATGATTACTCCCGTGCCAACTGGAATGCATACCGGGATACCCTTACTACCCGAGTCGATAGCCACCCCCCCACCTACCACCGCCCACATGACATAACCCATGCCGCATCCTTTCTCCAGCAGACCTTGTCTGAGGCCGTGGAGGCCCACATCCCTACCGTCGCCATCCACCCGCACCGTCCCACTTTACCCCCACAGGCCGTCCTCCTCCTTCGAGAATCCCGTCGTCTCTACCGTGCCTTCCTCCACACGCGTGACCGGGACACACTACAACGCCACCGGCAACTCCAGAGACACATCCGGAACTTGCTCGCGGCTAAGAAACGCCGGGACTGGCGACAGACATGCACCCGTCTTAATGCTACCCTACCTATTAACTCGTCCAAATACTGGTCAGCCTTCCGCCGCCTTATTGGATCAAACCCCCCCCCCCTTACTATCCTCTCCTTCATAATGACAATCCCTTTCCTGACAACCTTAGTAAGGCCAACCATTTTGCCTCCTACCTTACCGATGTCTTTACCATCCCTGACGATCCCCAGTTCTATTATTCCCTCTTCCCCGATGTCCGCGATCGAACTGACACCTCTATCCCTCCACTAGCTCCTGGCTTCCAGTACTTGGACAACATTACACACACTGAACTCAATACCCCTATAACTACTCAAGACATCATCGATATACTCCGCACCAAACGCAACACTGCTCCTGGTCACGACCGTGTTACTTACCGTCACCTCCGTGAAGCTCCCGCCCCCTTCCTCTCCACCCTGGCCAGGCTGTAAAATGTGGTCTTGTCCACCGGCTTCTACCCCGACCTGTGGAAAACCTCCCGGATCCTGATGTTCCTCAAACCCGATAAACCACCTTCCGCTGTCTCCTCCTACCGTCCTATAAGCCTTACCTCGGTCTTCAGCAAGGTCCTGGAATCCATTCTAACCCGCCGCATCCACCAGCATCTCCACCGGCACCGCTTCCTTCCCTCCACCCAATGTGGCTTTCGACCATCATTCTCTGCCGATGACCTTCTCCTTCACCTCACTCACCTCCTCTCCGAACAACTCAACTCCCGTCGCTCCGCCATATTCCTCTCCCTTGACCTTGAACGCGCCTATGACCGAGTGTGGCATTCTGGTCTCCTCTTCAAGCTCCAAACCTTTGCTCTTCCTATTAACTACGTCCGTCTGATCGCCTCCTTCGTTTCCCACCGCCCTTCCTATGTCACTCTCCACAACACTGATTCCTACACCTTCTACCCCTCTGCCGGTGTGCCCCAAGGTTCCGTCCTTTCGCCTCTTCTTTACCTTCTTTATACGGCGGACATGCCTCCACCTGCACCGCCCCTTCACCTTCTCCAGTACGCCGATGACACCGCCTTCCTTGCCCTTGCCCCCACCCTGCTACGCTCCCAACACCTTCTCCAATCCCATCTTGACCGGTTCACCTCTTGGTGTAACCAGTGGTTGCTCAAGGTCAATCCTTCCAAGACCCAGGCAATCATCGTAGGCAAAACCACCCCTTCCTTCCGTCTCCTTGATTTCTATCTTACCATTTATGGCCGTCCTATTAACCTCACACCCACCCTCAAGTACCTTGGCGTCACCCTTGAACGTCGCCTCTCCTGGACCCCTCATCTCCGGACAATCCAAGCCAAGGCACGCTCCCGACTCCACCTCCTGAAGCTCCTTTCTGGCCGCACATGGGGTCTGGACCCCTCCACCGTCCTCCACACCTATAAATCTCTCATCCGCCCTATCCTCTGTTATGCCCATCCCGCCTGGATCTCTGCCCCGCCTACCTTTTACAAATCCCTTCAAATCCTTGAACGGCATGCACTCCGCCTCGCCTATCGCATCCGCCTCCCTTCCCTTACGCGGCTCCTCTATGACCTCATCCCCTTCCCACACCTCCTCCTCTTCCTCCAACGGATACGGATCCTCTACACCTCCCGCAAGCTTGATCCTCCCCACCCGCTTGTCTCTTCCATCCTCTCCCACCCCAACCCACTGCCGCGCCTGTACTCCTGTATCCCACCTGCTCTCCATCTTCACACTCTCCACACCCTCTCCCAAGGTGGCTTCCGCCGACTCCCCCTCCCGGATGATGCCCTCCTCCCCTCCATCTACCCCTCCTACCAAATTTGAGCCTTGCCTTCCCCTCTCCTCTCATTTTCCTGTGGGCACCCTCTCTCCCTTCTCTCCCTCCCTCTCTCCCTCCTTCCATCCTTACCTCCCCTCCCCCTCTCCCTGGGCTTCCACCCCCTCTTTTCGTTTTCTCCCCTCCTCCTCCCTGGCGTCCTATCTCCCCCTCCCTCCTTCCCTCCCCCCTGTTTTTTCCCTTGGCAGGCCCCCAGCTTTTCGGTGTGGACAGTGCCCCTGCAAGCGCCGAAGCCCATCTCCGCAGTGGCCGTGTCTTTCGTCCCGTCTGTGCCTCGAGTGTTTCTTCGTTTTCTGCTCCACCGTTCACCTGTGCTAGTGTTCTCTGTTCCGTGCTGTGCTGCCCGTCTTTTTAAAACTGAAACAGTGCTGCGTCGGTGAACGACTTCATTTCTTTTTATCCTCTGTTGTCTTCTGATTTTTGTCCTCCATGTCTGTGTTTTGAGATTATGTCTTCCTGTTTTGTTCTCTTGTATGTTTCTTGTGGCCGAAGAGCGGCATATTAGGCCGCTACCGGCCTACCTTTGTAGGTATAAAATGACAATAAAGGAAAAAAAAATGGTACGGCATAAGGTGGGACGTGGCAGTCTGAATTACATTTTATAGATGTATTTCTCACAAATCTCAGAGACTCTCGCGGTCGTCGTCGTCGTCGTCGTCGTCGTCGTCGTCGTCGCCGCCGCCGCCGCTTCTGCAGAAGTAGCAAATGGCCATCGTAGCAAATGCGGTGAGGGACACCCTGCCATCGATTCCGAATGCGCAAAGTGTGTGGTCTTGTTTTCCTGTCTATGTTTGGTCGGTCTTGTAAGAATTTGAATGTAACGAATGGGCGGGAAAGAGTAAGGGGCAGCGGCTGTGTGGAACGAAAACACAATTCCTCAGGGGGTGTGAGCGTTTCGATATGAGTCGTATATAAGTTATACTTGGTCGTCAGTGACCGTGTGGCCTAATGGATAAGGCGTCGGACATCGGATACGAAGATTGCAGGTTCGAATCCTGTCACGGTAGTGTTTTTCCAGTTCTGAAAAAGAAACATATCGTTTTAATGTAGCAATTGAGCAGTACGAAACCGTCTGAATGTTGCTATTGACCATTTTGTACTTGGAGATGGTCTTGAACCTGAAACACACACAACAAGACCGGTGTTAACTAGCGAAATGGTCGGCAGAGTGCCCTCACCGCGAGTTTTGACTGGCACTTGCAAATGTAAAACAACGTCGGAAAGTAACTCGTTCGGCTTTTGAGTCACATCAAGTGTGTGTGTTAATTTTGACGCCGCTAGCTCTGCAGATTGTCATGCAATTCCTTTACCTCTCAGAAATGATTATGAAATAAAAGTGAAGTACGTGACGAGTGTGACGTTAGGAAAACATTAGGAAGCATGGAAAGATTCTGTATGGGACCACCCAACCCAAACGAGTACTGTGTGATCTGCTGCCCAGCAGGTATCCAACGAGGCAGCACGGGTAGCTGAGTCGGTAGAACATTAAACTCTGATTCACATGGTCGTGGATTCGAGCCCTACGCTGAGCGGAACGGAATTTTTTTCCACTGCAGATGTAAATTACCGATTTTCTGATTAACGTGATGTAATTGAAATAGCAACTTTAAAATTTGCCTACGTCTCCATCAGTCCCAAGAAAGCTGTATTTGAAGGTGAAGGTGATTTTGTAGATATGTGTGAAAGTCATGTTCTGACGTGCAGGTGGTTTTGGTTGGAGAGAACATTGGCTACGTGTCAGATGTTTAGCCAAGCAGTAATGGGTCGCCATAGCTGCAAATATTAGTCGAAAATATGAAGTGTTGTCAGCTGAAGTCTGATGATTCAGACGACCGTACAGACGAAATACGCAAAAGTGCCGCTAGGCGGCGCCTGTTTAGCTCAGTGGTAGAGCATTGGTCTAGTTAACCAGAGGTCGTGAGTTCCATCCTCACAGGAGGAAGACGAATTTTGGAAATCAGTTGCGCGTCATGGCCGTATAGCAAACAGTATCTGTGATGAGGAACAATTAGCGACATGCGTATTATTAAGAATTACTCTCATATGTGATTAAGCCGAATGGCTCAGATAATGCATTTGCCAAATTGGTACGGCATAAGGTGGGACGAGGCAGTCTGAATTACATTTTATAGATGTATTTCTCACAAATCTCAGAGCCTCTCGCGGTCGTCGTCGTCGTCGTCGTCGTCGTCGTCGTCGCCGCCGCCGCTTCTGCAGAAGTAGCAAATGGCCATCGTAGCAAATGCGGCGAGGGACACCCTGCCATCGATTCCGAATGCGCAAAGTGTGTGGTCTTGTTTTCATGTCTATGTTTGGTCGGTCTCGTAAGAGGCTGAATGTAACGAATGGGTGGGAAAGAGTAAGGGGCAGCGGCTGTGTGGACCGAAAACACAATTCCTCAGGGGGTGTGAGCGTTTCCAAATGAGTCGTATATAAGTTATACTTGGTCGTCAGTGACCGTGTGGCCTAATAGCTAAGGCGTCGGACTTCGGATCCGAAGATTGCAGGTTCGAATCCTGTCACGGTCGTGTTTTTCCAGTTCTGAAAAAGAAACATACCGTTTTAATGTAACAATTGAGTAGTACGAAACCGTCTGAATGTTGCTATTGACCATTTTGTACTTGGAGATGGTCTTGAACCTGAAACACACACAACAACACCGGTGTTAACTAGCGAAATGGTGGGCAGAGTGCCCTCACCGCGAGTTTTGACTGGCACTTGCACATCTAAACAACGTCGGAAAGTAACTCGTTCGGCTTTTGAGTCACATCAAGTGTGTGTGTTAATTTTGACGCCGCTAGCTCTGCAGATTGTCATGCAATTCCTTTACCTCTCAGAAATGATTATGAAATAAAAGTGAAGTACGTGACGAGTGTGACATAGGAAAACATTAGGAAGCATGGAGAGATTCTGTATGGGACCACCCAACCCAAACGAGTATCGTGTGATCTGCTGTCCAGCATGTATCCAACGAGGCAGCACGGCTAGCTCAGTCGGTAGAGCATGAGACTCTTATTCACATGGTCGTGGGTCCGAGCCCTACGCTGGGCGGAACGGAATTTTTTTCCGCTGCAGCTGTAAATTACCGATTTTCTGATTAACGTGATGTAATGGAAATAGCAACTTTAAAATTTGCCTACGTCTCCATCAGTCGCAAGAAATCTGTATTTGAAGTGAAGGTGATTTTGTAGACATGTGTGAAAGTCATGTTCGGAGGTGCAAGTGGTTTTGGTTGGAGAGAACATTGGCTACGTGTCAGATGTGTAGCCAAGCAGTAATGGGTCGACATAGCTGCAAATATTAGTCGAAAATATGAAGTGTTGTCAGCTGAAGTCCGATGATTCAGACGACCGTACGGACGAAGTACGCAAAAGTGCCGCTAGGCGGCGCCTGTTTAGCTCAGTGGTAGAGCATTGGTCTAGTAAACCAGGGGTCGTGAGTTCCCTCCTCACAGGAGGAAGACGAATCTTGGAAATCAGTTGCTCATCGTGGACGTATAGCAAACAGTATCTGTGATGAGGAACAATTAGCGACAGGCGCATTATTAAGAATTACTCTCAGATGTGATTAAGCCGAATGGCGCAGATAAAGCATTTGCCAAAGCGGTAAGGCATAAGGTGGGACGAGGCAGTCTGTATTACATTTTATAGATGTATTACTCACAAATCTCAGAGCCTCTCGCGGTCGTCGTCGTCGCCGCTTCTGCAGAAGTAGCAAATGGCCATCGTATCAAATGCGGCGAGGGACACCCTGCCATCGATTAGGAATGCGCAAAGTGTGTGGTCTTGTTTTCCTGTCTATGTTTGGTCGGTCTCGTAAGAGGTTGAATGTAACGAATGGGTGGGAAAATAGTAAGGGGCAGCGGCTGTGTGGAACGAAAACACAATTCCTCAGGGGGTGTGAGCGTTTCGATATGAGTCGTATATAAGTTATACTTGGTCGTCGGTGACCGTGTGGCCTAATGGATAAGGCGTCGGACTTCGGATCCGAAGATTGCAGGTTCGAATCCTGTCACGGTCGTGTTTTTCCAGTTCTGAAAAAGAAACATACCGTTTTAATGTAGCAATTGAGCAGTACGAAACCGTCTGAATGTTGCTGTTGACATTTTGTGCTTGAAGATGGTCTTGAACCTGAAACACACACAACAAGACCGGTGTTAACTAGCGAAATGGTCGGCAGAGTGCCCTCACCGCGAGTTTTGACTGGCACTTGCACATCTAAAACAACGTCGGAAAGTAACTCGTTCGGCTTTTGAGTCACATCAAGTGTGTGTGTTAATTTTGACGCCGCTAGCTCTGCAGATTGTCATGCAATTCCTTTACCTCTCAGAAATGATTATGAAATATAAGTGAAGTACGTGACAAGTGTGACGTTAGGAAAACATTAGGAAGCATGGAGAGATTCTGTATGGGACCACCTAACCTAAACGAGTATCGTGTGATCTGCTGCCCAGCAGGTATCCAACGAGGCAGCACGGCTAGCTCAGGCGGTAGAGCATGAGACTCTTATTCACAGGGTCGTGGGTTCGAGCGCTACGCTGGGCGGAACGGAATTTTTTTCCACTGCAGATGTAAATTACCGATTTTCTGATTAACGTGATGTAATGGAAATAGCAACTTTAAAATTTGCCTGCGTCTCCATCAGTCGCTAGAAAATTGTATTTGAAGTGAAGGTGATTTTGTAGACATGTGTGAAAGTCATGTTCTGAAGTGCAAGTGGTTTTGGTTGGAGAGAACACGGCTACGTGTCAGATGTGTAGCCAAGCAGTAATGGGTCGCCATAGCTGCAAATATTAGTCGAAAATATGAAGTGTTGTCAGCTGAAGTCTGATGATTCAGACGACCGTACGGACGAAGTACACAAAAGTGCCGCTAGTCGGCGCATGTTTAGCTCAGTGGTAGAGCATTGGTCTAGTAAACCAGAGGTCGTGAGTTCCATCCTCACAGGAGGAAGACGAATTTTGGAAATGAGTTGCGCATCGTGGACGTATAGCAAACAGTATCTGTGATGACGAACAATTAGCGACAGGCGTATTATTAAGAATTACTCTCAGATGTGATTAAGCCGAATGGCGCAGATAAAGCATTTGCCAAAGCGGTACGGCATAAGTTGGGACGAGGCAGTCTGAATTACATTGTATAGATGTATTTCTCACAAATCTCTGAGCCTGTCGTCGTCGTCGTCATCGCCGCCGCTTCTGCAGAAGTAGCAAATGGCCATCGTAGCAAATGCGGCGAGGGACACCCTGCCATCGATTAGGATTGCGCAAAGTGTGTGGTCTTGTTCTCCTGTCTATGTTTGGTCGGTCTCGTAAGAGGTTGAATGTAACGAATGTGTGGGAAAGAGTAAGGGGCAGCGGCTGTGTGGAACGAAAACACAATTCCTCAGGGGGTGTGAGCGTTTCGAAATGAGTCGTATATAAGTTATACTTCGTCGTCAGTGACCGAGTGGCCTAATGGATAAGGCGTCGGACTTCGGATCCGAAGATTGCAGGTTCGAATCCTGTCACGGTAGTGTTTTTCCAGTTCTGAAAAAGAAACATACCGTTTTAATGTAGCAATTGAGCAGTACGAAACTGTCTGAATGTTGCTGTTGACCATTTTGTACTTGGAGATGGTCTTGAACCTGAAACACACACAACAACACCGGTGTTAACTAGCGAAATGGTCGGCAGAGTGCCCTCACCGCGAGTTTTGACTGGCACTTGCACATCTAAAACAACGTCGGAAAGTAACTCGTTCGGCTTTTGAGTCACATCAAGTGTGTGTGTTAATTTTGACGCCGCTAGCTCTGCAGATTGTCATGCAATTCCTTTACCTCTCAGAAATGATTATGAAATAAAAGTGAAGTACGTGACGAGTGTGACGTTAGGAAAACATTAGGAAGCATGGAGAGATTGTGTATGGGACCACCCAACCCAAACGAGTATCGTGTGATCTGCTGCCCAGCAGGTATCCAACGAGGCAGCACGGGTAGCTCAGTCGGTAGAGCATGAGACTCTTATTCACATGGTCGTGGGTTCGAGCCCTACGCTGGGCGGAACGGAATTTTTTTCGGCTGCAGATGTAAATTACCGATTTTCTGATTAACGTGATGTAATTGAAATAGCAACTTTAAAATTTGCCTACGTCTCCATCAGTCGCAAGAAAACTGTATTTGAAGGTGAAGGTGATTTTGTAGATATGTGTGAAAGTCATGTTCTGAAGTGCAGGTGGTTTTGTTTGGAGAGAACATTGGCTACGTGTCAGATGTGTAGCCAAGCAGTAATGGGTCGCCATAGCTGCAAATATTAGTCGAAAATATGAAGTGTTGTCAGCTGTAGTCTGATGATTCAGACGACCATACGTACGAAATACGCAAAAGTGGCGCTTGTCGGGGCCTGTTTAGCTCAGTGGTAGAGCATTGGTCTAGTAAACCAGGGGTTGTGAGATCCATCCTCACAGGAGGAAGACGAATTTTGGAAATGAGTTGCGCATCGTGGCCGTATAGCAAACAGTATCTGTGATGAGGAACAATTAGCGACAGGCGTATTATTTAGAATTACTCTCAGATGTGATTAAGCCGAATGGCGCAGATAAAGCATTTGCCAAAGCGGTACGGCATAAGTTTTGACGAGGCAGTCTGAATTACATTTTATAGATGTATTTCTCACAAATCTCAGAGCCTCTCGCGGTCGTCGTCGTCGTGTCGCCGCCACCGCTTCTGCAGAAGTAGCAAATGGCCATAGTAGCAAATGCGGCGAGGGACACCTTGCCATCGATTCCCAATGCGCAAAGTGTGTGGTCTTGTTTTCCTGTCTATGTTTGGTCGGTCTCGTAAGAGGTTGAATGTAACGAATGGGTGGGAAAGAGTAAGGGGCAGCGGCTGTGTGGAACGAAAACGCAGTTCCTCAGGGGGGTGTGAGCGTTTCGAGATGAGTCGTATATAAGTTACACTTGGTCGTTAGTGACCGAGTGGCATAATGGATAAGGCGTCGGACTTCGGACTGATAGAGCACAGAGGCCTCTGCTGGGAAGAGAAACTTAGGAACGCAGAACAAGACATAAACCGAGTGTGGAAAATCACAAAAGCGCAGAAGGCTACTCCCAGGGTACACAGGCCACTCCGAGGTCCAAATGGGCTAGTATATGGCGACGAGGGCAAAGCAGAATTACTGGCGACATCGTTAGAGTCACAATTCCGTACTCACGTCATCGAAGATGACGAGAGTGAGAGGCAGGAAGAAATAATAAACGGACGAGTGTCTCAATTGAGGCAACAAAGGCCAGATCCGATCGACTTGTGTGTGCCTACATTAGGCGCTTAGGGAATAATAAATCCCCCGGTCCTGACAAGGTCCGTGTCCCATACCTGAAACACCTGCCTCCCAACGCAATCACCTACCTCACCACACTATACAACCAGTGCCTTTCCCTAACCTACTTCCCAAAAGCCTGGAAAACTGCTCAGGTCGTAACCCTACCAAAACCCAATAAGAAAGTTATCCTTCCACAAAACTATAGACCCATCTCACTCCTGTGTTTTCTAGGGAAAGTACTGGAGTGCCTGATCCTAAGCGCCCTATCCATATTCCTACAGGGCAACAACACAATCATCCCTGAGCAGTTTGGATTCCGCCCTGAACACAGCACCATCCATCAATCCCTACGCCTGGTGGAACACATATGCAGGGCGAGAGACCGGAAACACAGCACAGGAGCAGTCTTTCTCGATATCGAGAAAGCATTCGACAAAGTCTGGCATGATGGCTTAATATACAAGTTATCCCAGTTAGGCATTCCAGGACATATAATCAGCATGATTGACTCGTTTCTGGCGGGGAGGCAGTATCGCGTCAGGTGTGGCAAACATGTAAGCACGATCAGGGACGCTGTGGCAGGAGTTCCACAGGGCTCAGTTCTTGGCCCCATGTTATACTCGTTATACACAAACGACGTGCCAAAGTCGGCAGGAGGTGAGATAGCGCTGTACGCCGACGATACGGCGGTTTACAGGAGTAGCAGCAATCTCAATTTCATAGTAAAAAAGCTGCAGGAGCACTTGGACCAAATCGTAAAATGGTGCAAGATTTGGAAAATAATGATTAATCCTGAAAAGTCCGTAGCCGTTATGTTTACGAGGAAACCGACCCCCCCCCCCCCCCCCAAACAGACGGATTTTGGTAGCCGAAAAGGAATTAGAATGGAGTGACTCAGCCACATATCTAGGCCTTGAACTAGATAAACGCCTAACCTTTGCAAAGCAGGTAAACAGATCCAGAGGTAGAGGCTACACCGCTTTCTTTCAACTGTACCCACTATTAAAAGGTGGAGGACTCAGCATGAAAACAAAACTAAGATTATACAGGGCAATTATTTTACCGAGTATTTTATATGGGTCGGAAGTTTGGTCCATGGCAGCAGACGTACATCTACAAAAAATTCAGAGCCTATAGAACAGAATCCTCCGCGTCATCGCCGACGCAGACCGCTACACACCAAACATCCACATTAAGGACCTATTAGAGGAACCATCCATCTATACTTATATTAAAACAAAATCAGAAAACCTATACGAAAAAACACCGACTTCGACCCACCAGCTAATAAATCAGTTAGGAACCGATTATCCTAATACTTCAGACAAGCGTCACATTTCAACAATAAACAGAGAATTTAGGGAATAACAGTTACAGACAAAACAAGCAGACATGCAAACACTATTCAGATAAATAACTAAAGCTATTCCTCTAAATACCATACAGCCATATTGGAAGTCAGACGGGTAAAGCCCTGTGGTGCTTCTGTGAAACATTAATATAGATAAGCAACTCACGGCATAAGGTGGGACGAGGCAGTCTGAATTACATTTTATAGATGTATTTCTCACAAATCCCAGAGCCTCTCGCGGTCGTCGTCGTCGTCGTCGTCGTCGTCGTCGTCGTCGCCGCTTCTGCAGAAGTAGCAAATGGCCATCGTAGCAAATGCGGCGAGGGACACCCTGCCATCGATTAGGAATGCGCAAAGTGTGTGATCTTGTTTTCCTGTCTATGTTTGGTCGGTCTCGTAAGAGGTTGAATGTAACGAATGGGTGGGAAAGAGTAAGGGGCAGCGGCTGTGTGGATCGAAAACACAATTCCTCAGGGGGTGTGAGCGTTTCGAAATTAGTCGTATATAAGTTATGCTTGGTCGTCAGTGACCGTGTGGCCGAATGGATAAGGCGTCGGACTTCGGATCCGAAGATTGCAGCTTCGAATCCTGTCACGGTAGTGTTTTTCCAGTTCTGAAAAAGAAACATACCGTTTTAATGTATCAATTGAGCAGTACGAAACTGTCTGAATGTTGCTGTTGACCATTTTGTGCTTGGAGATGGTCTTGAACATGAAACACACACAAAAAGACCGGTGTTAACTAGCGAAATGGTCGGCAGAGTGCCCTCACCGCGAGGTTTGACTGGCACTTGCACATCTAAAACAACGTCGGAAAGTAATTCGTTCGGCTTTTGAGTCACGTCAAGCATGTGTGTTAATTTTGACGCCGCTAGCTCTGCAGATTGTCATGCAATTCCTTTACCTCTCAGAAATGATTATGAAATAAAAGTGAAGTACGTGGCGAGTGTGACGTTAGGAAAACATTAGGAAGCATGGAGAGATTCTGTATGGGACCACCCAACCCAAACGAGTACTGTGTGATCTGCTACCCAGGAGGTATCCAACGAGGCAGCACGGCTAGCTCAGTCGGTAGAGCATGAGACTCTTATTCACATGGTCGTGGGTTCGAGCCCTACGCTGGGCGGAACGGAATTGTTTTCCGCAGCAGGTGTAAATTACCGATTTTCTTATTAACGTGATGTAATGGAAATAGCAACTTTAAAATTTGCCTACGTCTCCATCAGTCGCAAGAAAACTGTATTTGAAGTTGAAGGTGATTTTGTAGACATGTGTGAAAGTCATGTTCTGAAGTGCAAGTGGTTTTGGTTGGAGAGAACACGGCTACGTGTCAGATGTGTAGCAAAGCAGTAATGGGTCGCCATAGCTGCAAATATTAGTCGAAAATATGAAGTGTTGTCAGCTGAAGTCTGATGATTCAGACGACCGTACGGACGAAGTACGCAAAAGTGCCGCTAGGCGGCGCCTGTTTAGCTCAGTGGTAGAGCATTGATCTAGTAAACGAGGGGTCAGGAGTTCCATCCTCACAGGAGGAAGACGAACCTTAGAAATCAGTTGCGCATCGTGGCCGTATAGCAAACAGTATCTGTGATGAGGAACAATTATCGACAGGCGTATTATCAAGAATTACTCTTAGATGTGATTAAGGCGAATGGCGCAGATAAAGCATTTGCCAAAGCGGTACGGCATAAGGTGGGACGAGGCAGTCTGAATTACATTATATAGATGTATTTCTCACAAATCCCAGATCCTCTCGCGGTCGTCGTCGTCGCCGAAGCCGCTTCTGCAGAAGTAGCAAATGGCCATCGTAGCAAATGCGGCGAGGGACACCCTGCCATCGATTCCGAATGCGCAAAGTGTGTGATCTTGTTTTCTGTCTATGTTTGGTCGGTCTCGTAAGAGGTTGAATGTAACGAATGGGTGGGAAAGAGTAAAGGGCAGCGGCTGTGTGCAACGAAAACACAATTCCTCAGGGAGTGTGAGCGTTTCGAAATGAGTCGTATATAAGTTATACTTGGTCGTCAGTGACCGTGTGGCCGAATGGATAAGGCGTCGGACTTCGGATCCGAAGATTGCAGGTTCGAATCTTGTCACGGTAGTGTTTTTCCAGTTCTGAAAATGAAACATACCGTTTTAATGTATCAATTGAGCAGTACGAAACCGTCTGAATGTTGCTGTTGACCATTTTGTGCTTGGAGATGGTCTTGAACCTGAAACACACACAAAAAGACCGGTGTTAACTAGCGAAATGGTCGGCAGAGTGCCCTCTCCGCGAGTTTTCACTGGCACTTGCACATCTAAAACAACGTCGGAAAGTAACTCGTTCGGCTTTTGAGTCACATCAAGTATGTGTGTTAATTTTGACGCCGCTAGCTCTGCAGATTGTCATGCAATTCCTTTACCTCTCAGAAATGATTATGAAATAAAAGTGAAGTACGTGGCGAGTGTGGCGTTAGGAAAACATTAGGAAGCATGGAGAGATTCTGTATGGGACCACCCTTCCCAAACGAGTACTGTGTGATCTGCTACCCAGCAGGTATCCAACGAGGCAGCACGGCTAGCTCAGTCGGTAGAGCATGAGACTCTTATTCACATGGTCGTGGGTTCGAGCCCTACGCTGGGCGGAAGGGAATTGTTTACCGCTGCAGGAGTAAATTACCGATTTTCTGATTAACGTGATGTAATGGAAATAGCAACTTTAAAATTTGCCTACGTCTCCATCAGTCGCAAGAAAACTGTATTTGAACGTGAAGGTGATTTTGTAGACATGTGTGAAAGTCATGTTCTGAAGTGCAAGTGGTTTTGGTTGGAGAGATCACGGCTACGTGTCAGATGTGTAGCCAAGCAGTAATGGGTCGCCATAGCTGCAAATATTAGTCGAAAATATGAAGTGTTGTCAGCTGAAGTCTGATGATTCAGACGACCGTACGGACGAAGTACGCAAAAGTGCCGCTAGGCGGCGCCTGTTTAGCTCAGTGGTAGAGCAATGGTCTAGTAAACCAGGGGTCGTGAGTTCCATCTTCACAGGAGGAAGACGAATCTTGGAAATCAGTTGCGCATCGTGGCCGTATAGCAAACAGTATCTGTGATGAGGAACAATTAGCGACAGGCGTATTATCAAGAATTACTGTCAGATGTGATTAAGGCGAATGGCGCAGATAAAGCATTTGCCAAAGCGGTACGGCATAAGGTGGGACGAGGCAGTCTGAATTATATTTTATAGATGTATTTCTTACTAATCTCAGAGCCTCTCGCGGTCGTCGTCGTCGTCGTCGTCGTCGTCGTCGTCGTCGTCGTCGCCGCCGCCGCTTCTGCAGAAGTAGCAAATGGCCATCGTAGCAAATGCGGCGAGGGACACCCTGCCATCGATTCCGAATGCGCAAAGTGTGTGATCTTGTTTTCCTGACTATGTTTGGTCGGTCTCGTTAGAGGTTGAATGTAACGAATGGGTGGGAAAGAGTAAGGGGCAGCGGCTGTGTGGAACGAAAACACAATTCCTCAGGGGGTGTGAGCGTTTCGCGATGAGTCGTATATAAGTTATACTTGGTCGTCAGTGACCGTGTGGCCTAATGGATCCAGTCGGCCTTTGGCTGTGGAGCGGTGCAGTACGCCCCGGCCGCTCCGTGTCGCGTGCCCGGGTGTATTGTTTTTTACCGCGCCGACGCGCTAGTGTTACGTATTGCCGTCACGTTCCTGCACACGATGGCTCTTTCGTATCGGAAAGCCACGATCAAGCTGCAGTTCGACACTACGTACTCTAGACCCAAGGCCCACGAAGTAGAGCGTTTTTTACGCGATGTGGTACATGTTGATCCTAACGAGCTGATCGGTATCCACTTATCAATTGTCTCCAGCGTCGTATATCTTAAGTTCACTGACGACGAAGCATGTGACAAAATTCTCAGACGCTCGACGGCAGGTTATCGGTTCTGCCACTCAGACGGAAACGTGGGTGTGGTGACACTTGAACGTGCTGGATTGGGAATCCAAAATGTGTTCGTGTTTGAGCTCCCTTTTGAAGTTCCAGCGGATTTGGTCACCCTTGCTCTTCGACCCTATGGAACAGTTCTCGGCCACACGGCCGAAAAATGGAAGACCTTCGACACCTACCCTGTCCTTAACGGGGTGCGACAAGTCCGTATTGACCTGCATCGCCATATTCCTTCGTATCTCACGATCGCTGGTTGCAGGGCAATAATTATATACGACGGTAAGCCGAGAACCTGCTCCGGTTGTGGCCAGACGGGACACATGCGTACCGAATGCCTGCAACGCCGTCTCGCGCAGACACCCTCGACCGACCAGATTCGTCCGTCGACACCGACCTCTCTGCCGATTACGTATGTTGCGGCGGCGAGACGGGAGACGCCAGCTGTATATGACGACCCCACTGTATTGGTGCGAGCTTTGGAGGACCCTGCAGTAGCTTCCACGGAGCCCCAAGCGTCTTTCAGTGCTGATGCTACTGATGTCCTTTCGTCGGACCCCGGCGCACCGTCACAACGGCTCGCCGACGGTGCGATGGAAGTTGAAGCACAGGATGCAGCGTCCTCCCCTTGCCCTACGTCGGAAACAGAGGCGCGGCAGCGTAAGCAGAAATCACCCAAGCGTCATAAGAAGCGGCGCAAGACAACCGACGACGTAGAACAGCCCGAGGCGACACCGCTGGATGACGAGGTGCCTCAACCGCTCCACCGCGCCGACACAGGCGACCCTACCGTCTCACACGGTTCGACGTCTTCTCCCACTACCGCTGGGTCTGGACCACATGGGGATGCGGGAGATCACCGCAGCTCCGACACCGGGGATGCACCCTTACCTCCGTCTGCCTCTCGAGATCCAGTGGTGTCAACGTCCCTGGGCGACTGGGCGCAGGAGATGGAGTTGCAGGATGCGTTTCAGGACCAAGACGATGCACCGATGCCGATGGCAGCGTCTACGCGGCCGGCGACAGACGCCTAGGGCGGCATGAGCACCTCTCGTCGCTGCCTAGCACTTCGCAAGACCGGCGCTCCACGTCACGACTACTGCCCTCCTGTCATACCATGGTCACCTCCCGAGACTTGATGGACCAGGCATACCGCCTCGCCACGATCAACGTCAATGGCATTACATCTGATGTCAAGACCCGTATACTGAAGGATACGTTACGCGCTGCGGATCTGGACGTTGTTTTCCTTCAAGAAGTCCGATCAGGACTCTGTCTCGATGCCTACGGATATGACGCCTACACTATTCCTGCAGATGTGGGCGGCGGAGGTACGGCGATTCTACTGCAGGAAGGGATAATGGCCACTGATGTCTCCTATTTACCGTCGGCCCGGGGGGTCGCACTCACGATTGGTACAGTACGTCTGGTGAACTTATATGCTCCTTCAGGCACCGGCAAAAGGAGAGAACGGCGCACCTTTTTTGCCGAAGATATAGCCCCGCTCTTCCAGGGCAATACCGACCACTTGGTAGTAGGCGGCGATTTTAATTGTGTCTCCGCCCATCCGACCAGGAGCCACACTATACCACCTACCCGGCACTCCAGGCACTTGTACAGGACTTGGCCTTGTTGGACACCTGGATCATCCAACACGGCGACCGTCGAGCACACACCTACTTTACTAGTCACTCCGCAAGCCGTTTGGATCGAGTCTACGTCACCCGCGGCCTACGATCGGCCGTTGTCGACGCTGAGATGTGGCCGGCAGCGTTCACGGATCACCTCGCATATGTGTGTACTCTCACCCTTCCCTTCCAGCGCGTCCGCCGAAGTAGGGGTCCGTGGCGCCTCAATGTGGCCCTTCTTGATGAGATAAATTGCAGACGCGCAGTCGAGTCCACATGGAGCAATTGCCACCGGCGTTTACCCGCCTACCGTTCTGTACTTCAATGGTAGTTACGGTGTGCAAAACCGGCACTGTGCCGAACATTAGTCAGCTATGGACGCGACCGAGCGCGCTGGTATACTGCGACTACTGATTTTTACTATACTGCGCTCCGCGAACTGGCTGTACAACCGCCGTCGCCAGAGCGACAATCAGCAGTACAACGCGTCAAGGCACAATTGCTTCGTATCAACGCCGTACGTCTTGCGGGTGTGCGGGTGCGAGCGAGGACGACTGATGATGTTCGTGGTGAACGACCTTCCCTCCACCATATCATTCAAGAACGCCGAAGACGCAAGAGGCAGCTCATTACCGAGGTTGAGACGGAGGATGGGCGACGCGTTGACGCAAAAATGGATATCGTCCGAGCTTTCACACAGTCATATAAACTTCTTTACGAGAGGGAGTCCCACATGAATGTAGGGGTCAGGGAAGTCCTATCTGACCTACCAGTCTCTCGGAACCTACAAGATGAAGCTACGCTCTTGTCGGCGGTGACTTTGGAAGAACTGCGAGAGGCTCTGTTGCGTGGCTCTGCCAACAAAACGCCTGGCCCTGACGGCCTCCCTCTTGAATTTTACATGCGGTTCTTTGATCTCATGGGCCCAATGTGGGTCAGGATGTACAGTGAACTCCTGGACGCCGATTTTCAGGTACCATCTGACTTTACTGAGGGTCTCTTGATCCCTGTGCCCAAACCCGGCGGAGGCCGTCACCCTCTAGATTTTCGCCCGTTGACAATGCTAAACACTGACTATAAGCTGTTGACACGCATGCTCCGTGAGAGGCTCAAACCTACGGTAATGGCGGCCATTCACACTGATCAAACCTGCCTCGGGGGCGACACTAATGTGTTTACGACTTTAAGCACCTATAGAGACGTGGTGGCGCTCATGCAAACTTGCCGCCTCCAAGGCGCTCTTGTTGCGCTGGACTTCGACCATGCTTTCGACCGCGTTAACCATGGTTTCCTGCGTGCTGTTATGGAACACATCGGTGTCCCGCGTCTGACGACGTCTGTTGTGCTTCGATTGATCCATGGGGCTGTCACGAGGATTATGATCAACGGCTGTCGGTCCGCCCCCGTCCGTGTCAACAGGTCCGTCCGGCAGGGTTGTCCTCTTTCTGCCATGCTCTTCTGCGTTGCCCTCGAACCAGCTCTTCACGGACTACGGCGACGCTTAGAAGGACTTACCCTCCGTTCCGTAACCTTTCGATGTGGTGCATACGCCGACGATGTGATGTTCCTAGCACGGTCTGGTGACGAATTACACACGGCGTTTTCCTGGCTCCACCAGTATGGGGCGGTGGCAGGCAGTGTGCTCAACCTTCGGAAATCACGCTACATGGAGGTAGGACGAGGAATGCCTGCAGGTCTGGCCGTACCTCTGACAAAGGTCCCGATGCTCAAGTGTTTAGGGATATCACTCCATCGACAAATACAACGCACGGCGGCCTTTACGTATCGTATGGTCTTACGACGACTCCGTTTAGAGGCTCGTCTCAATAAATTCAGATCATTGAACTTTTTGCAACGCGCCCAATACGTCAATGTGTACATGGCTTCTCACCTTAACCATTACGCCCATGTACTGCCGATAACGGACACGATGGCTTCCTGGATACAGGCAGTGTTTGGACACGTGGTGAACGATGGTGCTGTTTTCAAGATCCGTTTTGTTACGCTTACTTTACCCTTCGACAAAGGCGGTGTTGGACTCACTCACGTCAAGCACAGAGCGCTGGCACTGTATCTCCGTTCCATGAGGCGACTCTGGCTTTCACCAACAGCCAGTCTCCCCGGCCTACTGATTGAAGAAGTGGCCCCACGTACGCTGTACCCACCGGTACCAGTTGGACATTTATCGCCCTCGCTGTCACATATTAGAACGTTTTTCGTAGAGCATAGCTATGTGTTGCGGGTTATATCGGAGACACGGAATCCGACAGCGAAGACTTATTATAGTGCTCTCCAGCACTGGACTCCGGATAACGACATTGTACGGCGCCACCCTACGGTCGACTGGCCACGGGTATGGCGAGCCATCCACGCGCCGTTCCTGTCTACTTTCGTGCGGTCGACGTGGTATGTGGTCGTTAACGAGAAACTTCCAACCCGCCAACGGCTGCATGCCATTCACCTAATTGACGTCCCTGTGTGCCCCCGTTGCACGACGTTAGACACGGACGAACATAGACTGAACTGTGGCCCCGCGCGTGAGTGCTGGAAACTGATCCGCCAGATCCTGGCTTTCCTGCTCCGCCGCCCCTACGTTTCGATTTTACCCCAAGAACTCTTTCATCCCGACGCTGTCTATTTCCCTATGACCCGGATGAATGCGGTTAATTGGGTACGAGGAATGGCGATACACTACATATACCGCGATGGAGATAAAGACGTCCTCGATTTATGGTACTATATGATCGACGAGTTTCTGGTCTTAACGAACAGACAGGATTGCCGGAACCTTTTTGCGAACTATTTGGGTTCGTCATTCACGGACTCACCACCCAGCTGGGGTGTGCCGGGTGTGAGAAGACATTAACTTGTAGATGTGATCTTTCCACGATTCCCCTATGGTAACAGAAACAGTCTCTGACTGTGTGCAGCGGCCCCGGGCGCTCCAACGATTGGTGGCTGGTGATGTCCAATGTAATGACGACCGCTCGTTCCTGGCCGCCCGCCTAGCAATGTGACCGCGGCGAGCAAGATGGCCCTTTTTAGTTCACTTTATTGGCAACTTTTTGCGCATGGCTGCCTTGTTTTTTTTATGCATTCTTAAAAAAAAGAGAAGGAGAAAAAAAATTGGTAATCGTCGTGGCTTCTGAATTTATAGTTGCCTGTTGGCGCCCAACTGTTTTTCTTTTTTTTTCCTTTTTTTTGCCACATTTCGGTCTAAAGCTATGAGTCTCACTGAACATCGAAGATAATTCGCTTGACAAGAAAAAAAAAAAAAAAGTTGCTAGCGTTGCTACCTCTGGATCACGGGGTCCCGGGTTCCATTCCCGGCCAGGTTGGGGATTTTCTCTGCTCGGGGACTGAATGTTTGTGTTGTCTTCATCATTTCATCATCATTCGTAAAAATGGCTACTTTGAACTGAGTAAAGATTGGGACTTGGTACTAGCGCCCCCCACAAACACATAGCGTGTGGAACGCGTCAGGTGTTGCCTATCGAGGTACTAACAAGTAACCCCATGAGTGCGATGTCGCAGAAGGCCAATGATGTTTACGGCATTCGACGCCGCACATAATGCCTACCATGGAACCACAATACTGGGTCTAATGGCAACAGCGGGCAGGACTGGAGGTATCCAATTCAAATGGTAAAAATAAAGAAAAAAAATAAAAGAAAAAAAACAAAAAAAGAAAACAAAAAAAGTAAAAGCCAAAAAAGCAAAACAAAAAAAATGGTAGAGCGCTCGCTTAGCGTGCGAGAGGTACTGGGATCGATACCCAACGCCTCCAGGATTTTTAACACACCTACATGCGCACCTTGCCATGCAAGTGGAATAATTCCCAACCAGCAGAGGTGTCTAGGCAGATACAAGCGAACGATTAGCATCCACAATTGGCGAGCGTGCTTTTATTCGTGCGCAGGAAGCACCCTCCTCCCACACCTACACTTAATTTAGAAACAGTACAAATGTTCCCATAAGATTCTCAAGCCTACGTCGGAAAGATCTGCCTTGCGCCGAGTTCACGTAAATCCCACTGCACGTTCCCATTCTTTGCGTGCAGTCGGCTGCTACTGGTGTTGCTGGTTGTGACTGCTGATAACAGATGCCGTAGCAATCAATTCATGGAGTGAGTTGTATGTTTTGCGATAGTCTGCCTCTGACAAGCAAGCACAGGTGATATAGGTGCGAACACAGGAAGCTTGCAGCCCCTCGTTGCCTGCAGACACAGAGCAGCCACACTAGGAGAGCGGCCTAAGCCGTAGGCGAAATGTGCTCATTCGCTTTGGCGCGACGTCGAACTATAAATGGCTGTCACTAGCGTGAGCGATGCGTGAGCGTCGTGTAAAGTCGGAAAAGTCGGCTGCATGGGTGATTGCCAAGTTTGGGCAGCGTTTCGTAGTATATCAGTGCAATGAAGACGTGTCCCAGTGTTTCGCAGTTGGACGACAAGAGTTTTACACAGTAGCAAAGAGCGAGGCACTGAGTTGGCATGAACAATGGAGAGCACAATGGGGCTCGAGATGTGCTTGTTACCTCAGGTGCTGTGTGATTGCCGACAAGGAGTGAAATGGACCAATTTGTGACCGCCCTTTCAATTTAAGACGTTCAAAACAGACGGAATTTGCATTCGTAATACCAGAGCATCGGAACTACTTGGAACTCTTGTGTATATGAACGTGTCCGCGCCTTTGTACTCTGGTACCTGCGCCGCTACAAACCAACCAACCATCGTGCCCGTGCTCATCAGAGTCGCAAACAATGGAGAATAGCCAAGCTCGGTCGTTTGTGCTGCCGTAGCTCAGTTGGCAGATCGTTCGCTTAGCGTGTGAAAGCCTCGGGTTCAATCCCCGGCTCCTCCATGTTTTGTGGTCAGTGCATGGTAAGTGTTGGTCGCGGCGAACATAAAGGCACGCAAGAAGTTGCAAAACCAGCGTCACAGACTGATATGATGTATACTGTCATCAGGAGAGCCAGATGTAAGTGTGGGGACCGGCTGTTATCGAGGTGTCATCGAGTGCAGATCTGTCTTAGGTATCACGGCATAACGTCATTGAAGTCTAGAGAATGGACAACACGTTCGTCTTACTCAGAGCGGTGTCCGAACTCTATTTTCGACGTTATGCGTGCCACTTTCATTGTGGCCAACTACGATTCGATACAGAATGCACGAAACCTGAAAGACACCCTCACTGATACATAGAAAGTGTCGTTTGTCTGCGGAATAATGGGAGTGCAAGGGTCTGTGATGTTGATATGGCTGTATGTAGCACTATTAATCAACGGGGGGAAGGGCGTAGTTCAGATGGTAGAGCGCTCGCTTAGCGTGCGAGAGGTACTGGGATCGATACCCAGCGCCTCCAGAATTTTTAACACACCTACAAGCGCACCTTGCCATGCAAGTGGAATAATTCCCAACCAGCAGAGGTGTCTAGGCAGATACAAGCGAACGATTAGCATCCACAATTGTCAAGCGTGCTTTTATTCGTGCGCAGGAAGCACCCTCCTCCCAGACCTACACTTAATTTAGAATCAGTACAAATGTTCCCATAAGATTCTCAAGCCTACGTTTGAAAGATCTGCCTTGCGCCGAGTTCACGTAAATCCCACTGCACGTTCCCATTCTTTGCGTGCAGTCGGCTGCTACTGGTGTTGCTGGTTGTGACTGCTGATAACAGATGCCGTAGCAATCAATTCATGGAGTGAGTTGTATGTTTTGCGATAGTCTGCCTCTGACAAGCAAGCACAGGTGATATAGGTGCGAACACAGGAAGCTTGCAGCCCCTCGTTGCCTGCAGACACAGAGCAGCCACACTAGGAGAGCGGCCTAAGCCGTAGGCGAAATGTGCTCATTCGCTTTGGCGCGACGTCGAACTATAAATGGCTGTCACTAGCGTGAGCGTTGCGTGAGCGTCGTGTAAAGTCGGAAAAGTCGGCTGCATGGGTGATTGCCAAGTTTGGGCAGCGTTTCGTAGTATATCAGTGCAATGAAGACGTGTCCCAGTGTTTCGCAGTTGGACGACAAGAGTTTTACACAGTAGCAAAGAGCGAGGCACTGAGTTGGCATGAACAATGGAGAGCACAATGGGGCTCGAGATGTGCTTGTTACCTCAGGTGCTGTGTGATTGTGGACAAGGAGTGAAATGGACCAATTTGTGACCGCCCTTTCAATTTAAGACGTTAAAAACAGACGGAACTTGCATTCGTAATACCAGAGCATCGGAACTACTTGGAACTCTTGTGTATATGAACGTGTCCGCGCCTTTGTACTCTGGTACCTTCGCCGTTACAAACCAACCAACCATCGTGCCCGTGCACATCAGAGTCGCAAAAAATGGAGAATAGCCAAGCTCGGTGGTGTGTGCTGCCGTAGCTCAGTTGGCAGATCGTTCGCTTAGCGTGTGAAAGCCTTGGGTTCAATCCCCGGCTCCTCCATGTTTTGTGGTCAGTGCATGGTAAGTGTTGGTCGCGGCGAACATAAAGGCACGCAAGAAGTTGCAAAACCAGCGTCACAGACTGATATGATGTATACTGTCATCAGGAGAGCCAGATGTAAGTGTGGGGACCGGCTGTTATCGAGGTGTCATCGAGTGCAGATCTGTCTTAGGTATCACGGCATAACGTCATTGAAGTCTAGAGAGTGGACAACACGTTCGTCTTACTCAGAGCGGTGTCCGAACTCTATTTTCGACGTTATGCGTGCCACTTTCATTGTGGCCAACTACGATTCGATACAGAATGCACGAAACTTGAAAGACACCCTCACTGATACATAGAAAGTGTCGTTTGTCTGCGGAATAATGGGAGTGCAAGGGTCTGTGATGTTGATATGGCTGTATGTAGCACTATTAATCAACGGGGGGAAGGGCGTAGTTCAGATGGTAGAGCGCTCGCTTAGCGTGCGAGAGGTACTGGGATCGATACCCAGCGCCTCCAGAATTTTTAACACACCTACAAGCGCACCTTGCCATGCAAGTGGAATAATTCCCAACCAGCAGAGGTGTCTAGGCAGATACAAGCGAACGATTAGCATCCACAATTGTCAAGCGTGCTTTTATTCGTGCGCAGGAAGCACCCTCCTCCCACACATACACTTAATTTAGAAACAGTACAAATGTTCCCATAAGATTCTCAAGCCTACGTTTGAAAGATCTGCCTTGCGCCGAGTTCACGTAAATCCCACTGCACGTTCCCATTCTTTGCGTGCAGTCGGCTGCTACTGGTGTTGCTGGTTGTGACTGCTGATAACAGATGCCGTAGCAATCAATTCATTGAGTGAGTTGTATGTTTTGCGATAGTCTGCCTCTGACAAGCAAGCACAGGTGATATAGGTGCGAACACAGGAAGCTTGCAGCCCCTCGTTGCCTGCAGACACAGAACAGCCACACTAGGAGAGCGGCCTAAGCCGTAGGCGAAATGTGCTCATTCGCTTTGGCGCGACGTCGAACTATAAATGGCTGTCACTAGCGTGAGCGTTGCGTGAGCGTCGTGTAAAGTCGGAAAAGTCGGCTGCATGGGTGATTGCCAAGTTTGGGCAGCGTTTCGTAGTATATCAGTGCAGTGAAGACGTGTCCCAGTGTTTCGCAGTTGGACGACAAGAGTTTTACACAGTAGCAAAGAGCGAGGCACTGAGTTGGCATGAACAATGGAGAGCACAATGGGGCTCGAGATGTGCTTGTTACCTCAGGTGCTGTGTGATTATCGACAAGGAGTGAAATGGACCAATTTGTGACCGCCCTTTCAATTTAAGACGTTAAAAACAGACGGAACTTCCATTCGTAATACCAGAGCATCGGAACTACTTGGAACTCTTGTGTATATGAACGTGTCCGCGCCTTTGTACTCTGGTACCTTTGCCGCTACAAACCAACCAACCATCGTGCCCGTGCACATCAGAGTCGCAAAAAATGGTGAATAGCCAAGCTCGGTGGTGTGTGCTGCCGTAGCTCAGTTGGCAGATCGTTCGCTTAGCGTGTGAAAGCCTCGGGTTCAATCCCCGGCTCCTCCATGTTTTGTGGTCAGTGCATGGTAAGTGTTGGTCGCGGCGAACATAAAGGCACGCAAGAAGTTGCAAAACCAGCGTCACAGACTGATATGATGTATACTGTCATCAGGAGAGCCAGATGTAAGTGTGGGGACCGGCTGTTATCGAGGTGTCATCGAGTGCAGATCTGTCTTAGGTATCACGGCATAACGTCATTGAAGTCTAGAGAGTGGACAACACGTTCGTCTTACTCAGAGCGGTGTCCGAACTCTATTTTCGACGTTATGCGTGCCACTTTCATTGTGGCCAACTACGATTCGATACAGAATGCACGAAACCAGAAAGACACCCTCACTGATACATAGAAAGTGTCGTTTGTCTGCGGAATAATGGGAGTGCAAGGGTCTGTGATGTTGATATGGCTGTATGTAGCACTATTAATCAACGGGGGGAAGGGCGTAGCTCAGATGGTAGAACGCTCGCTTAGCGTGCGAGAGGTACTGGGATCGATACCCAGCGCCTCCAGAATTTTTAACACACCTACAAGCGCACCTTGCCATGCAAGTGGAATAATTCCCAACCAGCAGAGGTGTCTAGGCAGATACAAGCGAACGATTAGCATCCACAATTGTCAAGCGTGCTTTTATTCGTGCGCAGGAAGCACCCTCCTCCCACACCTACACTTAATTTAGAAACAGTACAAATGTTCCCATAAGATTCTCAAGCCTACGTCGGAAAGATCTGCCTTGCGCCGAGTTCACGTAAATCCCACTGCACGTTCCCATTCTTTGCGTGCAGTCGGCTGCTACTGGTGTTGCTGGTTGTGACTGCTGATAACAGATGCCGTAGCAATCAATTCATGGAGTGAGTTGTATGTTTTGCGATAGTCTGCCTCTGACAAGCAAGCACAGGTGATATAGGTGCGAACACAGGAAGCTTGCAGCCCCTCGTTGCCTGCAGACACAGAACAGCCACACTAGGAGAGCGGCCTAAGCCGTAGGCGAAATGTGCTCATTCGCTTTGGCGCGACGTCGAACTATAAATGGCTGTCACTAGCGTGAGCGTTGCGTGAGCGTCGTGTAAAGTCGGAAAAGTCGGCTGCATGGGTGATTGCCAAGTTTGGGCAGCGTTTCGTAGTATATCAGTGCAATGAAGACGTGTCCCAGTGTTTCGCAGTTGGACGACAAGAGTTTTACACAGTAGCAAAGAGCGGAGCACTGAGTTGGCATGAACAATGGAGAGCACAATGGGGCTCGAGATGTGCTTGTTACCTCAGGTGCTGTGTGATTGTCGACAAGGAGTGAAATGGACCAATTTGTGACCGCACTTTCAATTTAAGACGTTAAAAACAGACGGAATTTGCATTCGTAATACCAGAGCATCGGAACTACTTGGAACTCTTGTGTATATGAACGTGTCCGCGCCTTTGTACTCTGGTACCTTCGCCGCTACAAACCAACCAAACATCGTGCCCGTGCACATCAGAGTCGCAAACAATGGAGAATAGCCAAGCTCGGTCGTGTGTGTTGCCGTAGCTCAGTTGGCAGATCGTTCGCTTAGCGTGTGAAAGCCTCGGGTTCAATCCCCGGCTCCTCCATGTTTTGTGGTCAGTGCATGGTAAGTGTTGGTCGCGGCGAACATAAAGGCACGCAAGAAGTTGCAAAACCAGCGTCACAGACTGATATGATGTATACTGTCATCAGGAGAGCCAGATGTAAGTGTGGGGACCGGCTGTTATCGAGGTGTCATCGAGTGCAGATCTGTCTTAGGTATCACGGCATAACGTCATTGAAGTCTAGAGAGTGGACAACACGTTCGTCTTACTCAGAGCGGTGTCCGAACTCTATTTTCGACGTTATGCGTGCCACTTTCATTGTGGCCAACTACGATTCGATACAGAATGCACGAAACCTAAAAGACACCCTCACTGATACATAGAAAGTGTCGTTTGTCTGCGGAATAATGGGAGTGCAAGGGTCTGTGACGTTGATATGGCTGTATGTAGCACTATTTGTCAACGGGGGATGAGCGTAGTTCAGATGGTAGAGCGCTCGCTTAGCGTGCGAGAGGTACTGTGATCGATACCCAGCGCCTCTAGAATTTTTAACACACCTACAAGCGCACCTTGCCATGCAAGTGGAATAATTCCCAACCAGCAGAGGTGTCTAGGCAGATACAAGCGAACGATTAGCATCCACAATTGTCAAGCGTGCTTTTATTCGTGCGCAGGAAGCACCCTCCTCCCACACCTACACTTAATTTAGAATCAGTACAAATGTTCCCATAAGATTCTCAAGCCTACGTTGGAAAGATCTGCCTTGCGCCGAGTTCACGTAAATCCCACTGCACGTTCCCATTCTTTGCGTGCAGTCGGCTGCTACTGGTGTTGCTGGTTGTGACTGCTGATAACAGATGCCGTAGCAATCAATTTATGGTGTGAGTTGTATGTTTTGCGATAGTCTGCCTCTGACAAGCAAGCACAGGTGATATAGGTGCGAACACAGGAAGCTTGCAGCCCCTCGTTGCCTGCAGACACAGAGCAGCCACACTAGGAGAGCGGCCTAAGCCGTAGGCGAAATGTGCTCATTCGCTTTGGCGCGACGTCGAACTATAAATGGCTGTCACTAGCGTGAGCGTTGCGTGAGCGTCGTGTAAAGTCGGAAAAGTCGGCTGCATGGATGATCGCCAAGTTTGGGCAGCGTTTCGTAGTATATCAGTGCAATGAAGACGTGTCCCAGTGTTTCGCAGTTGGACGACAAGAGTTTTACACAGTAGCAAAGAGCGAGGCACTGAGTTGGCATGAACAATGGAGAGCACAATGGGGCTCGAGATGTGCTTGTTACATCAGGTGCTGTGTGATTGTCGACAAGGAGTGAAATGGACCAATTTGTGACCGCCCTTTCAATTTAAGACGTTAAAAACAGACGGAACTTGCATTCGTAATACCAGAGCATCGGAACTACTTGGAACTCTTGTGTATATGAACGTGTCCGCGCCTTTGTACTCTGGTACCTTCGCCGCTACAAACCAACCAACCATCGTGCCCGTGCACATCAGAGTCGCAAAAAATGGAGAATAGCCAAGCTCGGTCGTGTGTGCTGCCGTAGCTCAGTTGGCAGATCGTTCGCTTAGCGTGTGAAAGCCTCGGGTTCAATCCCCGGCTCCTCCATGTTTTGTGGTCAGTGCATGGTAAGTGTTGGTCGCGGCGAACATAAAGGCACGCAAGAAGTTGCAAAACCAGCGTCACAGACTGATATGATGTATACTGTCATCAGGAGAGCCAGATGTAAGTGTGGGGACAGGCTGTTATCGAGGTGTCATCGAGTGCAGATCTGTCTTAGGTATCACGGCATAACGTCATTGAAGTCTAGAGAGTGGACAACACGTTCGTCTTACTCAGAGCGGTGTCCGAACTCTATTTTCGACGTTATGCGTGCCACTTTCATTGTGGCCAACTACGATTCGATACAGAATGCACGAAACCTGAAAGACACCCTCACTGATACATAGAAAGTGTCGTTTGTCTGCGGAATAATGGGAGTGCAAGGGTCTGTGATGTTGATATGGCTGTATGTAGCACTATTAATCAACGGGGGGAAGGGCGTAGCTCAGATGGTAGAGCGCTCGCTTAGCGTGCGAGAGGTACTGGGATCGATACCCAGCGCCTCCAGAATTTTTAACACACCTACAAGCGCACCTTGCCATGCAAGTGGAATAATTCCCAACCAGCAGAGGTGTCTAGGCAGATACAAGCGAACGATTAGCATCCACAATTGTCAAGCGTGCTTTTATTCGTGCGCAGGAAGCACCCTCCTCCCACACATACACTTAATTTAGAATCAGTACAAATGTTCCCATAAGATTCTCAAGCCTACGTCGGAAAGATCTGCCTTGCGCCGAGTTCACGTAAATCCCACTGCACGTTCCCATTCTTTGCGTGCAGTCGGCTGCTACTGGTGTTGCTGGTTGTGACTGCTGATAACAGATGCCGCAGCAATCAATTCATGGAGTGAGTTGTATGTTTTGCGATAGTCTGCCTCTGACAAGCAAGCACAGGTGATATAGGTGCGAACACAGGAAGCTTGCAGCCCCTCGTTGCCTGCAGACACAGAGCAGCCACACTAGGAGAGCGGCCTAAGCCGTAGGCGAAATGTGCTCATTCGCTTTGGCGCGACGTCGAACTATAAATGGCTGTCACTAGCGTGAGCGTTGCGTGAGCGTCGTGTAAAGTCGGAAAAGTCGGCTGCATGGGTGATTGCCAAGTTTGGGCAGCGTTTCGTAGTATATCAGTGCAATGAAGACGTGTCCCAGTGTTTCGCAGTTGGACGACAAGAGTTTTACACAGTAGCAAAGAGCGGAGCACTGAGTTGGCATGAACAATGGAGAGCACAATGGGGCTCGAGATGTGCTTGTTACCTCAGGTGCTGTGTGATTGTCGACAAGGAGTGAAATGGACCAATTTGTGACCGCACTTTCAATTTAAGACGTTAAAAACAGACGGAATTTGCATTCGTAATACCAGAGCATCGGAACTACTTGGAACTCTTGTGTATATGAACGTGTCCGCGCCTTTGTACTCTGGTACCTTCGCCGCTACAAACCAACCAAACATCGTGCCCGTGCACATCAGAGTCGCAAACAATGGAGAATAGCCAAGCTCGGTCGTGTGTGTTGCCGTAGCTCAGTTGGCAGATCGTTCGCTTAGCGTGTGAAAGCCTCGGGTTCAATCCCCGGCTCCTCCATGTTTTGTGGTCAGTGCATGGTAAGTGTTGGTCGCGGCGAACATAAAGGCACGCAAGAAGTTGCAAAACCAGCGTCACAGACTGATATGATGTATACTGTCATCAGGAGAGCCAGATGTAAGTGTGGGGACCGGCTGTTATCGAGGTGTCATCGAGTGCAGATCTGTCTTAGGTATCACGGCATAACGTCATTGAAGTCTAGAGAGTGGACAACACGTTCGTCTTACTCAGAGCGGTGTCCGAACTCTATTTTCGACGTTATGCGTGCCACTTTCATTGTGGCCAACTACGATTCGATACAGAATGCACGAAACCTAAAAGACACCCTCACTGATACATAGAAAGTGTCGTTTGTCTGCGGAATAATGGGAGTGCAAGGGTCTGTGACGTTGATATGGCTGTATGTAGCACTATTTGTCAACGGGGGATGAGCGTAGTTCAGATGGTAGAGCGCTCGCTTAGCGTGCGAGAGGTACTGGGATCGATACCCAGCGCCTCCAGAATTTTTAACACACCTACAAGCGCACCTTGCCATGCAAGTGGAATAATTCCCAACCAGCAGAGGTGTCTAGGCAGATACAAGCGAACGATTAGCATCCACAATTGTCAAGCGTGCTTTTATTCGTGCGCAGGAAGCACCCTCCTCCCACACCTACACTTAATTTAGAATCAGTACAAATGTTCCCATAAGATTCTCAAGCCTACGTTGGAAAGATCTGCCTTGCGCCCAATTTCACGTAAATCCCACTGCACGTTCCCATTCTTTGCGTGCAGTCGGCTGCTACTGGTGTTGCTGGTTGTGACTGCTGATAACAGATGCCGTAGCAATCAATTTATGGTGTGAATTGTATGTTTTGCGATAGTCTGCCTCTGACAAGCAAGCACAGGTGATATAGGTGCGAACACAGGAAGCTTGCAGCCCCTCGTTGCCTGCAGACACAGAGCAGCCACACTAGGAGAGCGGCCTAAGCCGTAGGCGAAATGTGCTCATTCGCTTTGGCGCGACGTCGAACTATAAATGGCTGTCACTAGCGTGAGCGTTGCGTGAGCGTCGTGTAAAGTCGGAAAAGTCGGCTGCATGGATGATCGCCAAGTTTGGGCAGCGTTTCGTAGTATATCAGTGCAATGAAGACGTGTCCCAGTGTTTCGCAGTTGGACGACAAGAGTTTTACACAGTAGCAAAGAGCGAGGCACTGAGTTGGCATGAACAATGGAGAGCACAATGGGGCTCGAGATGTGCTTGTTACATCAGGTGCTGTGTGATTGTCGACAAGGAGTGAAATGGACCAATTTGTGACCGCCCTTTCAATTTAAGACGTTAAAAACAGACGGAACTTGCATTCGTAATACCAGAGCATCGGAACTACTTGGAACTCTTGTGTATATGAACGTGTCCGCGCCTTTGTACTCTGGTACCTTCGCCGCTACAAACCAACCAACCATCGTGCCCGTGCACATCAGAGTCGCAAAAAATGGAGAATAGCCAAGCTCGGTCGTGTGTGCTGCCGTAGCTCAGTTGGCAGATCGTTCGCTTAGCGTGTGAAAGCCTCGGGTTCAATCCCCGGCTCCTCCATGTTTTGTGGTCAGTGCATGGTAAGTGTTGGTCGCGGCGAACATAAAGGCACGCAAGAAGTTGCAAAACCAGCGTCACAGACTGATATGATGTATACTGTCATCAGGAGAGCCAGATGTAAGTGTGGGGACAGGCTGTTATCGAGGTGTCATCGAGTGCAGATCTGTCTTAGGTATCACGGCATAACGTCATTGAAGTCTAGAGAGTGGACAACACGTTCGTCTTACTCAGAGCGGTGTCCGAACTCTATTTTCGACGTTATGCGTGCCACTTTCATTGTGGCCAACTACGATTCGATACAGAATGCACGAAACCTGAAAGACACCCTCACTGATACATAGAAAGTGTCGTTTGTCTGCGGAATAATGGGAGTGCAAGGGTCTGTGATGTTGATATGGCTGTATGTAGCACTATTAATCAACGGGGGGAAGGGCGTAGCTCAGATGGTAGAGCGCTCGCTTAGCGTGCGAGAGGTACTGGGATCGATACCCAGCGCCTCCAGAATTTTTAACACACCTACAAGCGCACCTTGCCATGCAAGTGGAATAATTCCCAACCAGCAGAGGTGTCTAGGCAGATACAAGCGAACGATTAGCATCCACAATTGTCAAGCGTGCTTTTATTCGTGCGCAGGAAGCACCCTCCTCCCACACATACACTTAATTTGGAATCAGTACAAATGTTCCCATAAGATTCTCAAGCCTACGTCGGAAAGATCTGCCTTGCGCCGAGTTCACGTAAATCCCACTGCACGTTCCCATTCTTTGCGTGCAGTCGGCTGCTACTGGTGTTGCTGGTTGTGACTGCTGATAACAGATGCCGCAGCAATCAATTCATGGAGTGAGTTGTATGTTTTGCGATAGTCTGCCTCTGACAAGCAAGCACAGGTGATATAGGTGCGAACACAGGAAGCTTGCAGCCCCTCGTTGCCTGCAGACACAGAGCAGCCACACTAGGAGAGCGGCCTAAGCCGTAGGCGAAATGTGCTCATTCGCTTTGGCGCGACGTCGAACTATAAATAAGGCTGTCACTAGCGTGAGCGTCGTGTAAAGTCGGAAAAGTCGGCTGCATGGGTGATTGCCAAGTTTGGGCAGCGTTTCGTAGTATATCAGTGCAATGAAGACGTGTCCCAGTGTTTCGCAGTTGGACGACAAGAGTTTTACACAGTAGCAAAGAGCGGAGCACTGATTTGGCATGAACAGTGGAGAGCACAATGGGGCTCGAGATGTGCTTGTTACCTCAGGTGCTGTGTGATTGTCGACAAGGAGTGAAATGGACCAATTTGTGACCGCACTTTCAATTTAAGACGTTAAAAACAGACGGAATTTGCATTCGTAATACCAGAGCATCGGAACTACTTGGAACTCTTGTGTATATGAACGTGTCCGCGCCTTTGTACTCTGGTACCTTCGCCGCTACAAACCAACCAAACATCGTGCCCGTGCACATCAGAGTCGCAAACAATGGAGAATAGCCAAGCTCGCTCGTGTGTGTTGCCGTAGCTCAGTTGGCAGATCGTTCGCTTAGCGTGTGAAAGCCTCGGGTTCAATCCCCGGCTCCTCCATGTTTTGTGGTCAGTGCATGGTAAGTGTTGGTCGCGGCGAACATAAAGGCACGCAAGAAGTTGCAAAACCAGCGTCACAGACTGATATGATGTATACTGTCATCAGGAGAGCCAGATGTAAGTGTGGGGACCGGCTGTTATCGAGGTGTCATCGAGTGCAGATCTGTCTTAGGTATCACGGCATAACGTCATTGAAGTCTAGAGAGTGGATAACACGTTCGTCTTACTCAGAGCGGTGTCCGAACTCTATTTTCGACATTATGCGTGCCACTTTCATTGTGGCCAACTACGATTCGATACAGAATGCACGAAACCTAAAAGACACCCTCACTGATACATAGAAAGTGTCGTTTGTCTGCGGAATAATGGGAGTGCAAGGGTCTGTGATGTTGATATGGCTGTATGTAGCACTATTAATCAACGGGGGGAAGGGCGTAGTTCAGATGGTAGAGCGCTCGCTTAGCGTGCGAGAGGTACTGGGATCGATACCCAGCGCCTCCAGAATTTTTAACACACCTACGAGCGCACCTTGCCATGCAAGTGGAATAATTCCCAACCAGCAGAGGTGTCTAGGCAGATACAAGCGAACGATTAGCATCCACAATTGTCAAGCGTGCTTTTATTCGTGCGCAGGAAGCACCCTCCTCCCACACATACACTTAATTTAGAAACAGTACAAATGTTCCCATAAGATTCTCAAGCCTACGTCGGAAAGATCTGCCTTGCGCCGAGTTCACGTAAATCCCACTGCACGTTCCCATTCTTTGCGTGCAGTCGGCTGCTACTGGTGTTGCTGGTTGTGACTGCTGATAACAGATGCCGTAGCAATCAATTCATTGAGTGAGTTGTATGTTTTGCGATAGTCTGCCTCTGACAAGCAAGCACAGGTGATATAGGTGCGAACACAGGAAGCTTGCAGCCCCTCGTTGCCTGCAGACACAGAACAGCCACACTAGGAGAGCGGCCTAAGCCGTAGGCGAAATGTGCTCATTCGCTTTGGCGCGACGTCGAACTATAAATGGCTGTCACTAGCGTGAGCGTTGCGTGAGCGTCGTGTAAAGTCGGCTGCAGGGGTGATTGCCAAGTTTGGGCAGCGTTTCGTAGTATATCAGTGCAATGAAGACGTGTCCCAGTGTTTCGCAGTTGGACGACAAGAGTTTTACACAGTAGCAAAGAGCGAGGCACTGAGTTGGCATGAACAATGGAGAGCACAATGGGGCTCGAGATGTGCTTGTTACCTCAGGTGCTGTGTGATTGTCGACAAGGAGTGAAATGGACCAATTTGTGAGCGCCCTTTCAATTTAAGACGTTAAAAACAGACGGAATTTGCATTCGTAATACCAGAGCATCGGAACTACTTGGAACTCTTGTGTATATGAACGTGTCCGCGACTTTGTACTCTGGTACCTTTGCCGCTACAAACCAACCAACCATCGTGCCCGTGCACATCAGAGTCGCAAAAAATGGAGAATAGCCAAGCTCGGTGGTGTGTGCTGCCGTAGCTCAGTTGGCAGATCGTTCGCTTAGCGTGTGAAAGCCTCGGGTTCAATCCCCGGCTCCTCCATGTTTTGTGGTCAGTGCGTGGTAAGTGTTGGTCGCGGCGAACATAAAGGCACGCAAGAAGTTGCAAAACCAGCGTCACAGACTGATATGATGTATACTGTCATCAGGAGAGCCAGATGTAAGTGTGGGGACCGGCTGTTATCGAGGTGTCATCGAGTGCAGATCTGTCTTAGGTATCACGGCATAACGTCATTGAAGTCTAGAGAGTGGACAACACGTTCGTCTTACTCAGAGCGGTGTCCGAACTCTATTTTCGACGTTATGCGTGCCACTTTCATTGTGGCCAACTACGATTCGATACAGAATGCACGAAACCTGAAAGACACCCTCACTGATACATAGAAAGTGTCGTTTGTCTGCGGAATAATGGGAGTGCAATGGTCTGTGATGTTGATATGGCTGTATGTAGCACTATTAATCAACGGGGGGAAGGGCGTAGCTCAGATGGTAGAGCGCTCGCTTAGCGTGCGAGAGGTACTGGGATCGATACCCAGCGCCTCCAGAATTTTTAACACACCTACAAGCGCACCTTGCCATGCAAGTGGAATAATTCCCAACCAGCAGAGGTGTGTAGGCAGATACAAGCGAACGATTACCATCCACAATTGTCAAGCGTGCTTTTATTCGTGCGCAGGAAGCACCCTCCTCCCACACATACACTTAATTTAGAAACAGTACAAATGTTCCCATAAGATTCTCAAGCCTACGTCGGAAAGATCTGCCTTGCGCCGAGTTCACGTAAATCCCACTGCACGTTCCCATTCTTTGCGTGCAGTCGGCTGCTACTGGTGTTGCTGGTTGTGACTGCTGATAACAGATGCCGTAGCAATCAATTCATGGAGTGAGTTGTATGTTTTGCGATAGTCTGCCTCTGACAAGCAAGCACAGGTGATATAGGTGCGAACACAGGAAGCTTGCAGCCCCTCGTTGCCTGCAGACACAGAACAGCCACACTAGGAGAGCGGCCTAAGCCGTAGGCGAAATGTGCTCATTCGCTTTGGCGCGACGTCGAACTATAAATAAGGCTGTCACTAGCGTGAGCGTCGTGTAAAGTCGGAAAAGTTGGCTGCATGGGTGATTGCCAAGTTTGGGCAGCGTTTCGTAGTATATCAGTGCAATGAAGACGTGTCCCAGTGTTTCGCAGTTGGACGACAAGTGTTTTACACAGTAGCAAAGAGCGAGGCACTGAGTTGGCATGAACAATGGAGAGCACAATGGGGCTCGAGATGTGCTTCTTACCTCAGGTGCTGTGTGATTATCGACAAGGAGTGAAATGGACCAATTTGTGACCGCCCTTTCAATTTAAGACGTTAAAAACAGACGGAACTTGCATTCGTAATACCAGAGCATCGGAACTACTTGGAACTCTTGTGTATATGAACGTGTCCGCGACTTTGTACTCTGGTACCTTTGCCGCTACAAACCAACCAACCATCGTGCCCGTGCACATCAGAGTCGCAAAAAATGGAGAATAGCCAAGCTCGGTGGTGTGTGCTGCCGTAGCTCAGTTGGCAGATCGTTCGCTTAGCGTGTGAAAGCCTCGGGTTCAATCCCCGGCTCCTTCATGTTTTGTGGTCAGTGCATGGTAAGTGTTGGTCGCGGCGAACATAAAGGCACGCAAGAAGTTGCAAAACCAGCGTCACAGACTGATATGATGTATACTGTCATCAGGAGAGCCAGATGTAAGTGTGGGGACCGGCTGTTATCGAGGTGTCATCGAGTGCAGATCTGTCTTAGGTATCACGGCATAACGTCATTGAAGTCTAGAGAGTGGACAACACGTTCGTCTTACTCAGAGCGGTGTCCGAACTCTATTTTCGACGTTATGCGTGCCACTTTCATTGTGGCCAACTACGATTCGATACAGAATGCACGAAACCTGAAAGACACCCTCACTGATACATAGAAAGTGTCGTTTGTCTGCGGAATAATGGGAGTGCAAGGGTCTGTGATGTTGATATGGCTGTATGTAGCACTATTAATCAACGGGGGGAAGGGCGTAGCTCAGATGGTAGAGCGCTCGCTTAGCGTGCGAGAGGTACTGGGATCGATACCCAGCGCCTCCAGAATTTTTAACACACCTACAAGCGCACCTTGCCATGCAAGTGGAATAATTCCCAACCAGCAGAGGTGTGTAGGCAGATACAAGCGAACGATTACCATCCACAATTGTCAAGCGTGCTTTTATTCGTGCGCAGGAAGCACCCTCCTCCCACACATACACTTAATTTAGAAACAGTACAAATGTTCCCATAAGATTCTCAAGCCTACGTCGGAAAGATCTGCCTTGCGCCGAGTTCACGTAAATCCCACTGCACGTTCCCATTCTTTGCGTGCAGTCGGCTGCTACTGGTGTTGCTGGTTGTGACTGCTGATAACAGATGCCGTAGCAATCAATTCATGGAGTGAGTTGTATGTTTTGCGATAGTCTGCCTCTGACAAGCAAGCACAGGTGATATAGGTGCGAACACAGGAAGCTTGCAGCCCCTCGTTGCCTGCAGACACAGAACAGCCACACTAGGAGAGCGGCCTAAGCCGTAGGCGAAATGTGCTCATTCGCTTTGGCGCGACGTCGAACTATAAATGGCTGTCACTAGCGTGAGCGTTGCGTGAGCGTCGTGTAAAGTCGGAAAAGTCGGCTGCATGGGTGATTGCCAAGTTTGGGCAGCGTTTCGTAGTATATCAGTGCAATGAAGACGTGTCCCAGTGTTTCGCAGTTGGACGACAAGAGTTTTACACAGTAGCAAAGAGCGGAGCACTGAGTTGGCATGAACAATGGAGAGCACAATGGGGCTCGAGATGTGCTTGTTACCTCAGGTGCTGTGTGATTGTCGACAAGGAGTGAAATGGACCAATTTGTGACCGCACTTTCAATTTAAGACGTTAAAAACAGACGGAATTTGCATTCGTAATACCAGAGCATCGGAACTACTTGGAACTCTTGTGTATATGAACGTGTCCGCGCCTTTGTACTCTGGTACCTTCGCCGCTACAAACCAACCAAACATCGTGCCCGTGCACATCAGAGTCGCAAACAATGGAGAATAGCTAAGCTCGGTCGTGTGTGTTGCCGTAGCTCAGTTGGCAGATCGTTCGCTTAGCGTGTGAAAGCCTCGGGTTCAATCCCCGGCTCCTCCATGTTTTGTGGTCAGTGCATGGTAAGTGTTGGTCGCGGCGAACATAAAGGCACGCAAGAAGTTGCAAAACCAGCGTCACAGACTGATATGATGTATACTGTCATCAGGAGAGCCAGATGTAAGTGTAGGGACCGGCTGTTATCGAGGTGTCATCGAGTGCAGATCTGTCTTAGGTATCACGGCATAACGTCATTGAAGTCTAGAGAGTGGACAACACGTTCGTCTTACTCAGAGCGGTGTCCGAACTCTATTTTCGACGTTATGCGTACCACTTTCATTGTGGCCAACTACGATTCGATACAGAATGCACGAAACCTAAAAGACACCCTCACTGATACATAGAAAGTGTCGTTTGTCTGCGGAATAATGGGAGTGCAAGGGTCTGTGACGTTGATATGGCTGTATGTAGCACTATTAGTCAACGGGGGATGAGCGTAGTTCAGATGGTAGAGCGCTCGCTTAGCGTGCGAGAGGTACTGGGATCGATACCCAGCGCCTTCAGAATTTTTAACACACCTACATGAGCGCCTTGCCATGCAAGTGGAATAATTCCCAACCGGCAGAGGTGTGTAGGCAGATACAAGCGAACGATTAGCATCCACAATTGCGCCGATTTCACGTAAATCCCTCTGCACGTTCCCATTCTTTGCGTGCAGTCGGCTGCTACTGGTGTTGCTGGTTGTGACTGCTGATAACAGATGCCGTAGCAATCAATTCATGGTGTGAGTTGTATGTTTTGCGATAGTCTGCCTCTGACAAGCAAGCACAGGTGATATAGGTGCGAACACAGGAAGCTTGCAGCCCCTCGTTGCCTGCAGACACAGAGCAGCCACACTAGGAGAGCGGCCTAAGCCGTAGGCGAAATGTGCTCATTCGCTTTGGCGCGACGTCGAACTATAAATGGCTGTCACTAGCGTGAGCGTTGCGTGAGCGTCGTGTAAAGTCGGAAAAGTCGGCTGCATGGATGATTGCCAAGTTTGGGCAGCGTTTCGTAGTATATCAGTGCAATGAAGACGTGTCCCAGTGTTTCGCAGTTGGACGACAAGAGTTTTACACAGTAGCAAAGAGCGAGGCACTGAGTTGGCATGAACAATGGAGAGCACAATGGGGCTCGAGATGTGCTTGTTACCTCAGGTGCTGTGTGATTGTCGACAAGGAGTGAAATGGACCAATTTGTGACCGCCCTTTCAATTTAAGACGTTAAAAACAGACGGAATTTGCATTCGTAATACCAGAGCATCGGAACTACTTGGAACTCTTGTGTATATGAACGTGTCCGCGCCTTTGTACTCTGGTACCTTCGCCGCTACAAACCAACCAACCATCGTGCCCGTGCACATCAGAGTCGCAAAAAATGGAGAATAGCCAAGCTCGGTCGTGTGTGCTGCCGTAGCTCAGTTGGCAGATCGTTCGCTTAGCGTGTGAAAGCCTCGGGTTCAATCCCAGGCTCCTCCATGTTTTGTGGTCAGTGCATGGTAAGTGTTGATCGCGGCGAACATAAAGGCACGCAAGAAGTTGCAAAACCAGCGTCACAGACTGATATGATGTATACTGTCATCAGGAGAGCCAGATGTAAGTGTGGGGACCGGCTGTTATCGAGGTGTCATCGAGTGCAGATCTGTCTTAGGTATCACGGCATAACGTCATTGAAGTCTAGAGAGTGGACAACACGTTCGTCTTACTCAGAGCGGTGTCCGAACTCTATTTTCGACGTTATGCGTGCCACTTTCATTGTGGCCAACTACGATTCGATACAGAATGCACGAAACTTGAAAGACACCCTCACTGATACATAGAAAGTGTCGTTTGTCTGCGGAATAATGGGAGTGCAAGGGTCTGTGATGTTGATATGGCTGTATGTAGCACTATTAATCAACGGGGTGAAGGGCGTAGTTCAGATGGTAGAGCGCTCGCTTAGCGTGCGAGAGGTACTGGGATCGATACCCAGCGCCTCCAGAATTTTTAACACACCTACAAGCGCACCTTGCCATGCAAGTGGAATAATTCCCAACCAGCAGAGGTGTCTAGGCAGATACAAGCGAACGATTAGCATCCACAATTGTCAAGCGTGCTTTTATTCGTGCGCAGGAAGCACCCTCCTCCCACACATACACTTAATTTAGAAACAGTACAAATGTTCCCATAAGATTCTCAAGCCTACGTCGGAAAGATCTGCCTTGCGCCGAGTTCACGTAAATCCCACTGCACGTTCCCATTCTTTGCGTGCAGTCGGCTGCTACTGGTGTTGCTGGTTGTGACTGCTGATAACAGATGCCGTAGCAATCAATTCATTGAGTGAGTTGTATGTTTTGCGATAGTCTGCCTCTGACAAGCAAGCACAGGTGATATAGGTGCGAACACAGGAAGCTTGCAGCCCCTCGTTGCCTGCAGACACACAACAGCCACACTAGGAGAGCGGCCTAAGCCGTAGGCGAAATGTGCTCATTCGCTTTGGCGCGACGTCGAACTATAAATGGCTGTCACTAGCGTGAGCGTTGCGTGAGCGTCGTGTAAAGTCGGAAAAGTCGGCTGCATGGGTGATTGCCAAGTTTGGGCAGCGTTTCGTAGTATATCAGTGCAATGAAGACGTGTCCCAGTGTTTCGCAGTTGGACGACAAGAGTTTTACACAGTAGCAAAGAGCGAGGCACTGAGTTGGCATGAACAATGGAGAGCACAATGGGGCTCGAGATGTGCTTGTTACCTCAGGTGCTGTGTGATTGTCGACAAGGAGTGAAATGGACCAATTTGTGACCGCCCTTTCAATTTAAGACGTTAAAAACAGACGGAACTTGCATTCGTAATACCAGAGCATCGGAACTACTTGGAACTCTTGTGTATATGAACGTGTCCGCGCCTTTGTACTCTGGTACCTTTGCCGCTACAAACCAACCAACCATCGTGCCCGTGCACATCAGAGTCGCAAAAAATGGAGTATAGCCAAGCTCGGTGGTGTGTGCTGCCGTAGCTCAGTTGGCAGATCGTTCGCTTAGCGTGTGAAAGCCTCGGGTTCAATCCCCGGCTCCTCCATGTTTTGTGGTCAGTGCATGGTAAGTGTTGGTCGCGGCGAACATAAAGGCACGCAAGAAGTTGCAAAACCAGCGTCACAGACTGATATGATGTATACTGTCATCAGGAGAGCCAGATGTAAGTGTGGGGTCCAGCTGTTATCGAGGTGTCATCGAGTGCAGATCTGTCTTAGGTATCACGGCATAACGACATTGAAGTCTAGAGAGTGGACAACACGTTCGTCTCACTCAGAGCGGTGTCCGAACTCTATTTTCGACTTTATGCGTGCCACTTTCATTGTGGCCAACTACGATTCGATACAGAATGCACGAAACCTGAAAGACACCCTCACTGATACATAGAAAGTGTCGTTTGTCTGCGGAATAATGGGAGTGCAAGGGTCTGTAAGGTTGATATGGCTGTATGTAGCACTATTAGTCATCGGCGGGGTGGGCGTAGCTCAGATGGTAGAGCGCTCGCTTAGCGTGCGAGAGGTACTGGGATCGATACCCAGCGCCTCCAGAATTTTTAACACACCTACAAGCGCACCTTGCCATGCAAGTGGAATAATTCCCAACCAGCAGAGGTGTCTAGGCAGATACAAGCGAACGATTAGCATCCACAATTGTCAAGCGTGCTTTTATTCGTGCGCAGGAAGCACCCTCCTCCCACACCTACACTTAATTTAGAATCAGTACAAATGTTCCCATAAGATTCTCAAGCCTACGTCGGAAAGATCTGCCTTGCGCCGAGTTCATGTAAATCCCACTGCACGTTCCCATTCTTTGCGTGCAGTCGGCTGCTACTGGTGTTGCTGGTTGTGACTGCTGATAACAGATGCCGCAGCAATCAATTCATGGAGTGAGTTGTATGTTTTGCGATAGTCTGCCTCTGACAAGCAAGCACAGGTGATATAGGTGCGAACACAGGAAGCTTGCAGCCCCTCGTTGCCTGCAGACACAGAGCAGCCACACTAGGAGAGCGGCCTAAGCCGTAGGCGGAATGTGCTCATTCGCTTTGGCGCGACGTCGAACTATAAATAAGGCTGTCACTAGCGTGAGCGTCGTGTAAAGTCGGAAAAGTCGGCTGCATGGGTGATTGCCAAGTTTGGGCAGCGTTTCGTAGTATATCAGTGCAATGAAGACGTGTCCCAGTGTTTCGCAGTTGGACGACAAGAGTTTTACACAGTAGCAAAGAGCGAGGCACTGAGTTGGCATGAACAATGAAGAGCACAATGGGGCTCGAGATGTGCTTGTTACCTCAGGTGCTGTGTGATGGTCGACAAGGAGTGAAATGGACCAATTTGTGAGCGCCCTTTCAATTTAAGACGTTAAAAACAGACGGAATTTGCATTCGTAATACCAGAGCATCGGAACTACTTGGAACTCTTGTGTATATGAACGTGTCCGCGCCTTTGTACTCTGGTACCTTCGCCGCTACAAACCAACCAACCATCGTGCCCGTGCACATCACAGTCGCAAAGAATGGAGAATAGCCGGGCTTGGTTGTGTGTGCACCCGTAGGTCAGTTGGCAGATCGTTCGCTTAGCGTGTGAAAGGTCTCGGGTTCAATCCCCGGCTCCTCCATGTTTTGTGGTCAGTGCATGGTAAGTGTTGGTCGCGGCGAACATAAAGGCACGCAAGAAGTGGCAAAACCTGCGTCACAGACTGATATGATGTATACTGTCATCAGGAGAGCCAGATTTAAGTGTGGGGACCGGCTGTTATCGAGGTGTCATCGAGTGCAGATCTGTCTTAGGTATCACGGCATAACGTCATTGAAGTCTAGAGAGTGGACAACACGTTCGTCTTACTCAGAGCGGTTTCCGAACTCTATTTTCGACGTTATGCGTGCCACTTTCATTGTGGCCAACTACGATTCGATACAGAATGCACGAAACCTGAAAGACACCCTCACTGATACATAGAAAGTGTCGTTTGTCTGCGGAATAATGGGAGTGCAAGGGTCTGTGACGTTGATATGGCTGTATGCAGCACTATTAGTCAACGGGGGGGTGGGCGTAGCTCAGATGGTAGAGCGCTCGCTTAGCGTGCGAGAGGTACTGGGATCGATACCCAGCGCCTCCAGAATTTTTAACACACCTACAAGCGCACCTTGCCATGCAAGTGGAATAATTCCCAACCAGCAGAGGTGTCTAGGCAGATACAAGCGAACGATTAGCATCCACAATTGTCAAGCGTGCTTTTATTCGTGCGCAGGAAGCACCCTCCTCCCACACATACACTTAATTTAGAAACAGTACAAATGTTCCCATAAGATTCTCAAGCCTACGTCGGAAAGATCTGCCTTGCGCCGAGTTCACGTAAATCCCACTGCACGTTCCCATTCTTTGCGTGCAGTCGGCTGCTACTGGTGTTGCTGGTTGTGACTGCTGGTAACAGATGCCGTAGCAATCAATTCATGGAGTGAGTTGTATGTTTTGCGATAGTCTGTCTCTGACAAGCAAGCACAGGTGATATAGGTGCGAACACAGGAAGCTTGCACCCCCTCGTTGCCTGCAGACACAGAGCAGCCACACTAGGAGAGCGGCCTAAGCCGTAGGCGAAATGTGCTCATTCGCTTTGGCGCGACGTCGAACTATAAATAAGGCTGTCACTAGCTTGAGCGTCGTGTATAGTCGGAAAAGTCGGCTGCAGGGGTGATTGCCAAGTTTGGGCAGCGTTTCGTAGTATATCAGTGCAATGAAGACGTGTCCCAGTGTTTCGCAGTTGGACGACAAGAGTTTTACACAGTAGCAAAGAGCGAGGCACTGAGTTGGCATGAACAATGGAGAGCACAATGGGGCTCGAGATGTGCTTGTTACCTCAGGTGCTGTGTGATTGTCGACAAGGAGTGAAATGGACCAATTTGTGACCGCCCTTTCAATTTAAGACGTTAAAAACAGACGGAATTTGCATTCGTAATACCAGAGCATCGGAACTACTTGGAACTCTTGTGTATATGAACGTGTCCGCGCCTTTGTACTCTGGTACCTTCGCCGCTACAAACCAACCAACCATCGTGCCCGTGCACATCAGAGTCGCAAAGAATGGAGAATAGCTAGGCTTGGTCGTGTGTGCAGCCGTAGCTCAGTTGGCAGATCGTTCGCTTAGCGTGTGAAAGGTCTCGTGTTCAATCCCCGGCTTCACCATGTTTTGTGTTCAGTGCATGGTAAGTGTTGGTCGCGGCGAACATAAAGGCACGCAAGGAGTTGCAAAACCAGCGTCACAGACTGATATGATGTATACTGTCATCAGGAGAGCCAGATGTAAGTGTGGGGACCGGCTGTTATCGAGGTGTCATCGAGTGCAGATCTGTCTTAGGTATCACGGCATAACGTCATTGAAGTCTAGAGAGTGGACAACACGTTCGTCTTACTCAGAGCGGTTTCCGAACTCTATTTTCGACGTTATGCGTGCCACTTTCATTGTGGCCAACTACGATTCGATACAGAATGCACGAAACCTGAAAGACACCCTCACTGATACATAGAAAGTGTCGTTTGTCTGCGGAATAATGGGAGTGCAAGGGTCTGTAAGGTTGATATGGCTGTATGTAGCACTATTAGTCATCGGGGGGGTGGGCGTAGCTCAGATGGTAGAGCGCTCGCTTAGCGTGCGAGAGGTACTGGGATCGATACCCAGCGCCTCCAGAACTTTTAACACACCTACAAGCGCACCTTGCCATCCAAGTGGAATTATTCCCAACCAGCAGAGGTGTCTAGGCAGATACAAGCGAACGATTAGCATCCACAATTGTCAAGCGTGATTTTATTCGTGCGCAGGAAGCACCCTCCTCCCACACCTACACTTAATTTAGAATCAGTACAAATGTTCCCATAAGATTCTCAAGCCTACGTCGGAAAGATCTGCCTTGCGCCGAGTTCACGTAAATCCCACTGCACGTTCCCATTCTTTGCGTGCAGTCGGCTGCTACTGGTGTTGCTGGTTGTGACTGCTGATAACAGATGCCGTAGCAATCAATTCATGGAGTGAGTTGTATGTTTTGCGATAGTCTGTCTCTGACAAGCAAGCACAGGTGATATAGGTGCGAACACAGGAAGCTTGCACCCCCTCGTTGCCTGCAGACACAGAGCAGCCACACTAGGAGAGCGGCCTAAGCCGTAGGCGAAATGTGCTCATTCGCTTTGGCGCGACGTCGAACTATAAATAAGGCTGTCACTAGCGTGAGCGTCGTGTAAAGTCGGAAAAGTCGGCTGCATGGGTGATTGCCAAGTTTGGGCAGCGTTTCGTAGTATATCAGTGCAATGAAGACGTGTCCCAGTGTTTCGCAGTTGGACGACAAGAGTTTTACACAGTAGCAAAGAGCGAGGCACTGAGTTGGCATGAACAATGGAGAGCACAATGGGGCTCGAGATGTGCTTGTTACCTCAGGTGCTGTGTGATTGTCGACAAGGAGTGAAATGGACCAATTTGTGACCGCCCTTTCAATTTAAGACGTTAAAAACAGACGGAATTTGCATTCGTCATACCAGAGCATCGGAACTACTTGGAACTCTTGTGTATATGAACGTGTCCGCGCCTTTGTACTCTGGTACCTTCGCCGCTACAAACCAACCAACCATCGTGCCCGTGCACATCAGAGTCGCAAAGAATGGAGAATAGCTAGGCTTGGTCGTGTGTGCAGCCGTAGCTCAGTTGGCAGATCGTTCGCTTAGCGTGTGAAAGGTCTCGTGTTCAATCCCCGGCTTCACCATGTTTTGTGTTCAGTGCATGGTAAGTGTTGGTCGCGGCGAACATAAAGGCACGCAAGGAGTTGCAAAACCAGCGTCACAGACTGATATGATGTATACTGTCATCAGGAGAGTCAGATGTAAGTGTGGGGACCGGCTGTTATCGAGGTGTCATCGAGTGCAGATCTGTCTTAGGTATCACGGCATAACGTCATTGAAGTCTAGAGAGTGGACAACACGTTCGTCTTACTCAGAGCGGTTTCCGAACTCTATTTTCGACGTTATGCGTGCCACTTTCATTGTGGCCAACTACGATTCGATACAGAATGCACGAAACCTGAAAGACACCCTCACTGATACATAGAAAGTGTCATTTGTCTGCGGAAAAATGGGAGTGCAAGGGTCTGTGACGTGGATATGGCTGTATGTAGCACTATTAGTCAACGGGGGGGTGGGCGTAGCTCAGATGGTAGAGCGCTCGCTTAGCGTGCGATAGGTACTGGGATCGATACCCAGCGCCTCCAGAATTTTTAACACACATACAAGCGCACCTTGCCATGCAAGTGGAATAATTCCCAACCAGCAGAGGTGTCTAGGCAGATACAAAGGAACGATTAGCATCCACAATTGTCAAGCGTGCTTTTATTCGTGCGCAGGAAGCACCCTCCTCCCACACCTAAACTTAATTTAGAAACAGTACAAATGTTCCCATAAGATTCTCAAGCCTACGTCGGAAAGATCTGCCTTGCGCCCAGTTCACGTAAATCCCACTGCACGTTCCCATTCTTTGCGTGCAGTCGGCTGCTACTGGTGTTGCTGGTTGTGACTGCTGATAACAGATGCCGTAGCAATCAATTCATGGAGTGAGTTGTATGTCTTGCGATAGTCTGTCTCTGACAAGCAAGCACAGGTGATATAGGTGCGAACACAGGAAGCTTGCAGCCCCTCGTTGCCTGCAGACACAGAGCAGCCACACTAGGAGAGCGGCCTAAGCCGTAGGCGAAATGTGCTCATTCGCTTTGGCGCGACGTCGAACTATAAATAAGGCTGTCACTAGCGTGAGCGTTGCGTGAGCGTCGTGAAAAGTCGGCTGCAGGGGTGATTGCCAAGTTTGGGCAGCGTTTCGTAGTATATCAGTGCAATGAAGACGTGTCCCAGTGTTTCGCAGTTGGACGACAAGAGTTTTACACAGTAGCAAAGAGCGAGACACTGAGTTGGCATGAACAATGGAGTGCACAATGGGGCTCGAGATGTGCTTGTTACCTCAGGTGCTGTGTGATTGTCGACAAGGAGTGAAATGGAGCAATTTGTGACCGCCCTTTCAATTTAAGACGTTAAAAACAGACGGAATTTGCATTCGTAATACCAGAGCATCGGACCTACTTGGAACTCTTGTGTATATGAACGTGTCCGCGCCTTTGTACTATGGTACCTTCGCCGCTACAAACCAACCAAGCATCGTGCCCGTGCACGTCAGAGTCGCTAAGAATGGGGAATAGCCAGGCTTGGTCGTGTGTGCAGCCGTAGCTCAGTTGGCAGATCGTTCGCTTAGCGTGTAAAAGGTCTCGGGTTCAATCCCCGGCTCCTCCATGTTTTGTGGTCAGTGCATGGTAAGTGTTGGTCGCGGCGAACATAAAGGCACGCAAGAAGTTGCAAAACCAGCGTCACAGACTGATATGATGTATACTGTCATCAGGAGAGCCAGATGTAAGTGTGGGGACCGGCTGTTATCGAGGTGTAATCGAGTGCAGATCTGTCTTAGGTATCACGGCATAACGTCATTGAAGTCTAGGGAGTGGACAACACGTTCGTCTTACTCAGAGCGGTGTCCGAACTCTATTTTCGACGTTATGCGTGCCACTTTCATTGTGGCCAACTACGATTCGATACAGAATGCACGAAATCTGAAAGACACCCTCACTGATACATAGAAAGTGTCGTTTGTCTGCGGAATAATGGGAGTGCAAGGGTCTGTGACGTTGATATGGCTGTATGTAGCACGATTAGGCAACGGGGGGTGGGCGTAGCTCAGATGGTAGAGCGCTCGCTTAGCGTGCGAGAGGTACTGGGATCGATACCCAGCGCCTACAGAATTTTTAACACACCTACAAGCGCACCTTGCCATCCAAGTGGAATTATTCCCAACCAACAGAGGTGTCTAGGCAGATACAAGCGAACGATTAGCATCCACAATTGTCAAGCGTGCTTTTATTCGTGCGCAGGAAGCACCCTCCTCCCACACCTACACTTAATTTAGAAACAGTACAAATGTTCCCATAAGATTCTCAAGCCTACGTCGGAAAGATCTGCCTTGCGCCGAGTTTACGTAAATCCCACTGCACGTTCCCATTCTTTGCGTGCAGTCGGCTGCTACTGGTGTTGCTGGTTGTGACTGCTGATAACAGATGCCGTAGCAATCAATTCATGGAGTGAGTTGTATGTTTTGCGATAGTCTGTCTCTGACAAGCAAGCACAGGTGATATAGGTGCAAACACAGGAAGCTTGCAGCCCCTCGTTGCCTGCAGACACAGAGCAGCCACACTAGGAGAGCGGCCTAAGCCGTAGGCGAAATGTGCTCATTCGCTTTGGCGCGACGTCGAACTATAAATAAGGCTGTCACTAGCGTGAGCGTCGTGTAAAGTCGGAAAAGTCGGCTGCATGGGTGATTGCCAAGTTTGGGCAGCGTTTCGTAGTATATCAGTGCAATGAAGACGTGTCCCAGTGTTTCGCAGTTGGACGACAAGAGTTTTACACAGTAGCAAAGAGCGAGACACTGAGTTGGCATGAACAATGGAGAGCACAATGGGGCTCGAGATGTGCTTGTTACCTCAGGTGCTGTGTGATTGTCGACAAGGAGTGAAATGGACCAATTTGTGACCGCCCTTTCAATTTAAGACGTTAAAAACAGACGGAATTTGCATTCGTAATACCAGAGCATCGGACCTACTTGGAACTCTTGTGTATATGAACGTGTCCGCGCCTTTGTACTCTGGTACCTTCGCCGCTACAAACCAACCAACCATCGTGCCCGTGCACAACAGAGTCGCACAGAATGGAGAATAGCCAGGCTTGGTCGTGTGTGCAGCCGTAGCTCAGTTGGCAGATCGTTCGCTTAGCGTGTGAATGGTCTCGGGTTCAATCCCCGGCTACTCCATGTTTTGTGGTCAGTGCATGGTAAGTGTTGGTCGCGGCGAACATAAACGCACGCAAGAAGTTGCAAAACCAGCGTCACAGACTGATATGATGTATACTGTCATCAGGAGAGCCAGATGTAAGTGTGGGGTCCAGCTGTTATCGAGGTGTCATCGAGTGCAGATCTGTCTTAGGTATCACGGCATAACGTCATTGAAGTCTAGAGAGTGGACAACACGTTCGTCTTACTCAGAGCGGTGTCCGAACTCTATTTTCGACGTAATGCGTGCCACTTTCATTGTGGCCAACTACGATTCGATACAGAATGCACGAAACCTGAAAGACACCCTCACTGATACATAGAAAGTGTCGTTTGTCTGCGGAATAATGGGAGTGCAAGGGTCTGTGACGTTGATATGGCTGTATGTAGCACTATTAATCAACCGGGGGGTGGGCGTAGCTCAGATGGTAGAGTGCTCGCTTAGCGTGCGAGAGGTACTGGGATCGATACCCAGCGCCTCCAGAATTTTTAACACACCTACAAGCGCACCTTGCCATGCAAGTGGAATAATTCCCAACCAGCAGAGGTGTCTAGGCAGATACAAGAGAACGATTAGCATCCACAATTGTCAAGCGTGCTTTTATTCGTGCGCAGGAAGCACCCTCCTCCCACACCTACACTTAATTTAGAATCAGTACAAATGTTCCCATAAGATTCTCAAGCCTACGTCGGAAAGATCTGCCTTGCGCCGAGTTCACGTAAATCCCACTGCACGTTCCCATTCTTTGCGTGCAGTCGGCTGCTACTGGTGTTGCTGGTTGTGACTGCTGATAACAGATGCCGTAGCAATCAATTCATGGAGTGAGTTGTATGTTTTGCGATAGTCTGCCTCTGACAAGCAAGCACAGGTGATACAGGTGCGAACACAGGAAGCTTGCAGCTCCTCGTTGCCTGCAGACACAGAGCAGCCACACTAGGAGAGCGGCCTAAGCCGTAGGCGAAATGTGCTCATTCGCTTTGGCGCGACGTCGAACTATAAATAAGGCTGTCACTAGCGTGAGCGTCGTTCTTCGGCGTAACTCGAGAGGGTTGCGCCCTTCGATATTACTGTCGTTAATTTCGAAGTGCTAGGAGTTTCAGTGATCGCTGCAGCTGCTGTTGTCCCGAGCCTTTGCCGCCGTTGGTCCCAGCCGCCGCTGCCGCCGCCGCCGGTTCCCACCACCGCCGCCGCCGCCGCCGCCGCCGCCGCCGCCGCCGGTCTCCCGCCGACGCCGGTTGCCGCCATCGTATCCGGTTCCTGCCGCTGCTGCTGTTGCCGACCGCCGCTGCCGCCGCCGCCGCCGCCGCTCCCTGCCCGTCTTTCTTTCTGTCGTCTCTGCTTACGTCTTACCCTTCCTCTTCGTCAGTCTCTTGTCCTTGTCCTTTGACTGTCCCCTGTTATTTTTTTTTTTTTTCCTCTTTTCCCCTCTCCCACTTATCCTCTCACCATGACGACCCCCACAACTACCGCCACTACCACTGCCATCGTGTACACGTCCCCCTCACTTGCTGCCACCACCATCACGTGGTGTGCTCATTCACCGCCTCCCCCATATATTCCCCCCCTCCTCACTCTTCCCACCCCCCGCTCCTTTTGTTGCTCCCTCCCCTGTTCCTACCCCCCATGCCTCACGTGACCCATTCCCTCCCCTCCCACATGTGACTCATGCCACCCCCGCCAGGGTTGTTGCCCGTCGGGCCACCACCCACGCCACACCATCATCATCGTCATCACCATCACCATCACCATCGCCCTCGCCATCGCCAGTGCCAACCACTGCCACTGCATCTTCTGTGGCGCCAGCTCCAGCCCCAGCGCCAGCACCAGCACCACCACCAGTGCCTGCACCACCGGTGGGACCTGCCGTCTCCCGCCATCTCCCGGTCGTCCCCATCCCCCACACCTCTTCCCGTCCCTCTCCCGCTGTGAAACGTCCCAGCGGCACCCCAGCCTCTTCTGCTCCCAAGAAGTCGCAGACTCTCCCCCCTCCAACCCCCCAGGATGCCATGGATACCACCTCACCTTCCCTATCTACTCCCTCCTCTACCTCCCCCTCCTACAGGTACCTCCTTTCTCACCCTGATCCCTCTCTCCTGGAGGCCCGCAATCTTACCCTTCTCCTCCGCCAGCACTTCCCCGGAGCCCCGATCTCCCTTCTCACCCCCCGTCGGGACTCCGTCCTGATCACATCCCCCAGCCCCACCCTCCACTCCGACATCCTCTCCCGCATTCCCCTCAAACGGTTTGGTCCCCATGCCTCCCTTGCCCCTGCTCCCCCCCCCTCCTCATCCCGACAACCCCAGCCGCCCCGTCGCCCACCGACCCTCACTGCCGTGATCACTCGGCTTAGCCCGATGATCACGGAGGAGGAGGTGTTGGCGGAGCTGAAGGCCCATCCCTATCTAGAGGTTCGAGCTGTCCGCCGGATTCACAATCCAGCCGGCCCCACCCGCCTCATGCGGGTGTTCTCCGAGCATGCTCCCTCCATAGACCTCCTCCTCAAGGAGGGTGCCCTCCTTTTCAACCGCCGTTATAAGGTCGACCCCTCCCGCTCCCCTCCACAGTCCATCCGCTGCCAGAGGTGCTTGCGCTATAATGCACATCCTACATCTGAGTGCCGCGAGGCCCCCGTCTGCCCGCACTGCAAAGAAGCGCACTTCCTCCGGCAGTGCCCCAACCTTCAGTCCCCCCCCTCCTGTAACACCTGTAACCTCCAACACCCAACCTACTCCCAAAAGTGCAAGGCCCGACCCCGTCCCTCCGCTCCTGAACTCACTGTCCCTGTCCGCCCCTTGGATGCCCCCACCCCTCCCGGCAATTCCCTCCGTCCCCCCCCCACAGCTGAGGACATCATCCGCTTTGTAACCGTTGTCCTTCAGAACATCCACCCCTTTCAGCGCCCCCACACCCTCCAGCAGGTATCCCTTGCCGCCCGTTCCGTCTTCCAGCTCAACACTTACGCCACCTACTCCCATAACCAGGCCCATTTTACCTTCTCCCGTCTCGACACCCTCGTCTAAATTCCCACTATGGCGCGACAGCAACGTATCCTGTTTAACAACATCCGTTCCCTTCCTGTCAACAAGAATCTCCTTATGCATACCCTCACCACCCACCGCGTGGATGCCTTCCTCCTAAACGAAACATTCCTCCAGCCCCACCATACTGTCCATACCTCGCCCTACCTCCTTCACCGCTCTGACAACCCCCTCCCGATAGCGCGTGGCGGAGTTGCCATTGGCCACCATCGCCAGATCCCTGTTCGGCTCCAACCCCTCCTTCCCAACCCCACGGAACACCTGATCCTTAGTCTATTCTTCCCCGGCCTCACCGTTACCTGCGCCACCATCTATGTCCGCCCCTCTGCCCCTATTCCTTTTGACTTCCTTTCCCACATCGACCGTACCTTCTCCTCCTACGTGATTGCCGCAGATCTCAATATCCATAGTCGCTCCGCCACCCAGTTACGGCGGTGGCATCGGTTCCTCGCCACCATCCAAGGAGATGTCCTTCCTCTTCCCCAACACACCCGCCCTGAATCCAATACCACACCCGATGTCGTCCTAGCCTCCCCCAATCTCCTTGGCCGCATAGCGGTGGACGTCCTCGACCCTATTGGCAGTGACCATCTCCCTGTCCTTCTTACCATATCAGACGGTCGTCGCCCCCGTCCCGATCCTCGCCTTGACCCTCCCCCCAAGTATGTCCATGATTACTCCCGTGCCGACTGGAATGCATACCGGGATACCCTTACTACCTGCGTCGATAGCCACCCCCTCACCTACCACCGCCCACATGACATAACCCATGCCGCATCCTTTCTCCAGCAGACCTTGTCTGAGGCCGTGGAGGCCCACATCCCTACCGTCGCCATCCACCCGCACCGTCCCACTTTACCCCCACAGGCCGTCCTCCTCCTTCGTGAATCCCGTCGTCTCTACCGTGCCTTCCTCCACACGCGTGACCGGGACATACTACAACGCCACCGGCAACTCCAGAGACACATCCGGAACTTGCTCGCGGCTAAGAAACGCCGGGACTGGCGACAGACATGCACCCGTCTTAATGCTACCCTACCTATTAACTCGTCCAAATACTGGTCAGCCTTCCGCCGCCTTACTGGATCAAAACCCCCCCTTACTATCCTCTCCTTCATAATGACAATCCCTTTCCTGACAACCTTAGTAAGGCCAACCATTTTGCCTCCTACCTCACCGATGTCTTTACCATCCCTGACGATCCCCAGTTCGATTATTCCCTCTTCCCCGATGTCCGCGATCGAACTGACACCTCTATCCCTCCACTAGCTCCTGGCTTCCAGTACTTGGACAACATTACACACACTGAACTCAATACCCCTATAACTACTCAAGACATCATCGATATACTCCGCACCAAACGCAACACTGCTCCTGGTCACGACCGTGTTACTTACCATCACCTCCGTGAAGCTCCCGCCCCCTTCCTCTCCACCCTGGCCAGGCTGTACAATGTGGTCTTGTCCACCGGCTTCTACCCCGACCTGTGGAAAACCTCCCGGATCCTGATGTTCCTCAAACCCGATAAACCACCTTCCGCTGTCTCCTCCTACCGTCCTATAAGCCTTACCTCGGTCTTCAGCAAGGTCCTGGAATCCATTCTAACCCGCCGCATCCACCAGCATCTCCACCGGCACCGCTTCCTTCCCTCCACCCAATGTGGCTTTCGACCATCCTTCTCTGCCGATGACCTTCTCCTTCACCTCACTCACCTCCTCTCCGAACAACTCAACTCCCGTCGCTCCGCCATATTCCTCTCCCTTGACCTTGAACGCGCTTATGACCGAGTGTGGCATTCTGGTCTCCTCTTCAAGCTCCAAACCTTTGCTCTTCCTATTAACTACGTCCGTCTGATCGCCTCCTTCATTTCCCACCGCCCTTCCTATGTCACAATCCACAACACTGATTCCTACACCTTCTACCCCTCTGCCGGTGTGCCCCAAGGTTCCGTCCTTTCCCCTCTTCTTTACCTTCTTTATACGGCGGACATGCCTCCACCTGCACCCCCCCTTCACCTTCTCCAGTACGCCGATGACACCGCCTTCCTTGCCCTTGCCCCCACCCTGCAACGCTCCCAACACCTTCTCCAATCCCATCTTGACCGGTTCACCTCTTGGTGTAACCAGTGGTTGCTCAAGGTCAATCCTTCCAAGACCCAGGCAATCATCGTAGGCAAAACCACCCCTTCCTTCCGTCTCCTTGATTTCTATCTTACCATTTATGGCCGTCCTATTAACCTCACACCCACCCTCAAGTACCTTGGCGTCACCCTTGACCGTCGCCTCTCCTGGACCCCTCATCTCCGGACAATCCAAGCCAAGGCACGCTCCCGACTCCACCTCCTGAAGCTCCTTTCTGGCCGCACATGGGCTCTGGACCCCTCCACCGTCCTCCACACCTATAAATCTCTCATCCGCCCTATCCTCTGTTATGCCCATCCCGCCTGGATCTCTGCCCCGCCTACCTTTTACAAATCCCTTCAAATCCTTGAACGGCATGCACTCCGCCTCGCCTATCGCATCCGCCTCCCTTCCCTTACGCGGCTCCTCTATGACCTCATCCCCTTCCCACACCTCCTCCTCTTCCTCCAACGGATACGGATCCTCTACACCTCCCGCAAGCTTGATCCTCCCCACCCGCTTGTCTCTTCCATCCTCTCCCACCCCAACCCACTGCCGCGCCTGTACTCCTGTATCCCACCTGCTCTCCATCTTCACACTCTCCACACCCTCTCCCAAGGTGGCTTCCGCCGACTCCCCCTCCCGGATGATGCCCTCCTCCCCTCCATCTACCCCTCCTACCAACTTTGAGCCTTGCCTTCCCCTCTCCTCTCATTTTCCTGTGGGCACCCTCTCTCCCTTCTCTCCCTCCCCCTCTCCCTCCTTCCATCCTTACCTCCCCTTCCCCTCTCCCTGGGCTTCCACCCCCCTCTTTTCGTTTTCTCCCCTCCTCCTCCCTGGCATCCTATCTCCCCCTCCCTCCTTCCCTCCCCCTGTTTTTTCCCTTGGCAGGCCCCCAGCTTTTCGGTGTGGACAGTGCCCCTGCAAGCGCCAAAGCCCATCTCCGCAGTGTCCGTGTCTTTCGTCCCGTCTGTGCCTCGAGTGTTTCTTCGTTTTCTGCTCCACCGTTCACCTGTGCTAGTGTTCTCTGTTCCGTGCTGTGCTGCCCGTCTTTTTAAAACTGAAACAGTGCTGCGTCGGTGAACGACTTCATTTCTTTTTATTCTCTGTTGTCTTCTGATTTTTGTCCTCCATGTCTGTGTTTTGAGATTATGTCTTCCTGTTTTTATCTCTTGTATGTTTCTTGTGGCCGAAGAGCGGCATATTAGGCCGCTGCCGGCCTACCTTTGTAGGTATAAAATGACAATAAAGGAAAAAAAAAAAAAAAAAGCGTGAGCGTTGCGTGAGCGTCGTGAAAAGTCGGCTGCAGGGGTGATTGCCAAGTTTGGGCAGCGTTTCGTAGTATATCAGTGCAATGAAGACGTGTCCCAGTGTTTCGCAGTTGGACGACAAGAGTTTTACACAGTAGCAAAGAGCGAGACACTGAGTTGGCATGAACAATGGAGAGCACAATGGGGCTCGAGATGTGCTTGTTACCTCAGGTGCTGTGTGATTGTCGACAAGGAGTGAAATGGAGCAATTTGTGACCGCCCTTTCAATTTAAGACGTTAAAAACAGACGGAATTTGCATTCGTAATACCAGAGCATCGGACCTACTTGGAACTCTTGTGTATATGAACGTGTCCGCGCCTTTGTACTATGGTACCTTCGCCGCTACAAACCAACCAAGCATCGTGCCCGTGCACGTCAGAGTCGCTAAGAATGGGGAATAGCCAGGCTTGGTCGTGTGTGCAGCCGTAGCTCAGTTGGCAGATCGTTCGCTTAGCGTGTAAAAGGTCTCGGGTTCAATCCCCGGCTCCTCCATGTTTTGTGGTCAGTGCATGGTAAGTGTTGGTCGCGGCGAACATAAAGGCACGCAAGAAGTTGCAAAACCAGCGTCACAGACTGATATGATGTATACTGTCATCAGGAGAGCCAGATGTAAGTGTGGGGACCGGCTGTTATCGAGGTGTCATCGAGTGCAGATCTGTCTTAGGTATCACGGCATAACGTCATTGAAGTCTAGGGAGTGGACAACACGTTCGTCTTACTCAGAGCGGTGTCCGAACTCTATTTTCGACGTTATGCGTGCCACTTTCATTGTGGCCAACTACGATTCGATACAGAATGCACGAAATCTGAAAGACACCCTCACTGATACATAGAAAGTGTCGTTTGTCTGCGGAATAATGGGAGTGCAAGGGTCTGTGACGTTGATATGGCTGTATGTAGCACGATTAGGCAACGGGGGGTGGGCGTAGCTCAGATGGTAGAGCGCTCGCTTAGCGTGCGAGAGGTACTGGGATCGATACCCAGCGCCTACAGAATTTTTAACACACCTACAAGCGCACCTTGCCATCCAAGTGGAATTATTCCCAACCAACAGAGGTGTCTAGGCAGATACAAGCGAACGATTAGCATCCACAATTGTCAAGCGTGCTTTTATTCGTGCGCAGGAAGCACCCTCCTCCCACACCTACACTTAATTTAGAAACAGTACAAATGTTCCCATAAGATTCTCAAGCCTACGTCGGAAAGATCTGCTTTGCGCCGAGTTTACCTAAATTCCACTGCACGTTCCCATTCTTTGCGTGCAGTCGGATGCTACTGGTGTTGCTGGTTGTGACTGCTGATAACAGATGCCGTAGCAATCAATTCATGGAGTGAGTTGTATGTTTTGCGATAGTCTGTCTCTGACAAGCAAGCACAGGTGATATAGGTGCAAACACAGGAAGCTTGCAGCCCCTCGTTGCCTGCAGACACAGAGCAGCCACACTAGGAGAGCGGCCTAGGCCGTAGGCGAAATGTGCTCATTCGCTTTGGCGCGACGTCGAACTATAAATGGCTGTCACTAGCGTGAGCGTTGCGTGAGCGTCGTGTAAAGTCGGAAAAGTCGGCTGCAGGGATGATTGCCAAGTTTGGGCAGCGTTTCGTAGTATATCAGTGCAATGAAGTCGTGTCCCAGTGTTTCGCAGTTGGACGACAAGAGTTTTACACAGTAGCAAAGAGCGAGGCACTGAGTTGGCATGAGCAATGGAGAGCACAATGGGGCTCGAGATGTGCTTGTTACCTCAGGTGCTGTGTGATTGTCGACAAGGAGTGAAATGGACCAATTTGTGAGCGCCCTTTCAATTTAAGACGTTAAAAACAGACGGAATTTGCATTCGTAATACCAGAGCATCGGAACTACTTGGAACTCTTGTGTATATGAACGTGTCCGCGCCTTTGTACTCTGGTACCTTCGCCGCTACAAACCAACCAACCATCGTGCCCGTGCACAACAGAGTCGCAAAGAATGGAGAATAGCCAGGCTTGGTCGTGTGTGTAGCCGTAGCTCAGTTGGCAGATCGTTCGCTTAGCGTGTGAATGGTCTCGGGTTCAATCCCCGGCTCCTCCATGTTTTGTGGTCAATGCAAGGTAAGTGTTGGTCGCGGCGAACATAAAGGCACGCAAGAAGTTGCAAAACCAGCGTCACAGACTGATATGATGTATACTGTCATCAGGAGAGCCAGATGTAAGTGTGGGGACCGGCTGTTATCGAGGTGTCATCGAGTGCAGATCTGTCTTAGGTATCACGGCATAACGTCATTGAAGTCTAGAGAGTGGACAACACGTTCGTCTTACTCAGAGCGGTGTCCGAACTCTATTTTCGACGTTATGCGTGCCACTTTCATTGTGGCCAACTACGATTCGATACAGAATGCACGAAACCTGAAAGACACCCTCACTGATACATAGAAAGTGTCGTTTGTCTGCGGAATAATGGGAGTGCAAGGGTCTGTGACGTTGATATGGCTGTATGTAGCACTATTAGTCAACGGGGGGGTGGGCGTAGCTCAGATGGTAGAGCGCTCGCTTAGCGTGCGAGAGGTACTGGGATCGATACCCAGCGCCTCCAGAATCTTTAACACACCTACAAGCGCACCTTGCCATGCAAGTGGAATAATTCCCAACCAGCAGAGGTGTCTAGGCAGATACAAGCGAACGATTAGCATCCACAATTGTCAAGCGTGCTCTTATTCGTGCGCAGGAAGCACCCTCCTCCCACACCTACACTTAATTTAGAAACAGTACAAATGTTCCCATAAGATTCTCAAGCCTACGTCGGAAAGATCTGCCTTGTGCCGAGTTCACGTAAATCCCACTGCACGTTCCCATTCTTTGCGTGCAGTCGGCTGCTACTGGTGTTGCTGGTTGTGACTGCTGATAACAGATGCCGTAGCAACCAATTCATGGAGTGAGTTGTATGTTTTGCGATAGTCTGTCTCTGACAAGCAAGCACAGGTGATATAGGTGCGAACACAGAAAGCTTGCAGCCCCTCGTTGCCTGCAGACACAGAGCAGCCACACTAGGAGAGCGGCCTAAGCCGTAGGCGAAATGTGCTCATTCGCTTTGGCGCGACGTCGAACTATAAATAAGGCTGTCACTAGCGTGAGCGTTGCTTGAGCGTCGTGTGAAGTCGGCTGCAGGGGTGATTGCCAAGTTTGGGCAGCGTTTCGTAGTATATCAGTGCAATGAAGTCGTGTCCCAGTGTTTCGCAGTTGGACGACAAGAGTTTTACACAGTAGCAAAGAGCGAGGCACTGAGTTGGCATGAGCAATGGAGAGCACAATGGGGCTCGAGATGTGCTTGTTACCTCAGGTGCTGTGTGATTGTCGACAAGGAGTGAAATGGACCAATTTGTGAGCGCCCTTTCAATTTAAGACGTTAAAAACAGACGGAATTTGCATTCGTAATACCAGAGCATCGGAACTACTTGGAACTCTTGTGTATATGAACGTGTCCGCGCCTTTGTACTCTGGTACCTTCGCCGCTACAAACCAACCAACCATCGTGCCCGTGCACAACTTAGTCGCAAAGAATGGAGAATAGCCAGGCTTGGTCGTGTGTGTAGCCGTAGCTCAGTTGGCAGATCGTTCGCTAGCGTGTGAATGGTCTCGGGTTCAATCCCCGGCTCCTCCACGTTTTGTGGTCAGTGCAGGGTAAGTGTTGGTCGCGGCGAACATAAAGGCACGCAAGAAGTTGCAAAACCAGCGTCACAGACTGATATGATGTATACTGTCATCAGGAGAGCCAGATGTAAGTGTGGGGACCGGCTGTTATCGAGGTGTCATCGAGAGCAGATCTGTCTTAGGTATCACGGCATAACGTCATTGAAGTCTAGAGAGTGGACAACACGTTCGTCTTACTCAGAGCGGTGTCCGAACTCTATTTTCGACGTTATGCGTGCCACTTTCATTGTGGCCAACTACGATTCGATACAGAATGCACGAAACCTGAAAGACACCCTCACTGATACATAGAAAGTGTCGTTTGTCTGCGGAATAATGGGAGTGCAAGGGTCTGTGACGTTGATATGGCTGTATGTAGCACTATTAGTCAACGGGGGGGTGGGCGTAGCTCAGATGGTAGAGCGCTCGCTTAGCGTGCGAGAGGTACTGGGATCGATACCCAGCGCCTCCAGAATCTTTAACACACCTACAAGCGCACCTTGCCATGCAAGTGGAATAATTCCCAACCAGCAGAGGTGTCAAGGCAGATACAAGCGAACGATTAGCATCCACAATTGTCAAGCGTGCTTTTATTCGTGCGCAGGAAGCACCCTCCTCCCACACCTACACTTAATTTAGAAACAGTACAAATGTTCCCATAAGATTCTCAAGCCTACGTCGGAAAGATCTGCCTTGCGCCGAGTTCACGTAAATCCCACTGCACGTTCCCATTCTTTGCGTGCAGTCGGCTGCTACTGGTGTTGCTGGTTGTGACTGCTGATAACAGATGCCGTAGCAATCAATTCATGGAGTGAGTTGTATGTTTTGCGATAGTCTGTCTCTGACAAGCAAGCACAGGTGATATAGGTGCGAACACAGGAAGCTTGCAGCCCCTCGTTGCCTGCAGACACAGAGCAGCCACACTAGGAGAGCGGCCTAAGCCGTAGGCGAAATGTGCTCATTCGCTTTGGCGCGACGTCGAACTATAAATAAGGCTGTCACTAGCGTGAGCGTTGCTTGAGCGTCGTGTGAAGTCGGCTGCAGGGGTGATTGCCAAGTTTGGGCAGCGTTTCGTAGTATATCAGTGCAATGAAGTCGTGTCCCAGTGTTTCGCAGTTGGACGACAAGAGTTTTACACAGTAGCAAAGAGCGAGGCACTGAGTTGGCATGAGCAATGGAGAGCACAATGGGGCTCGAGATGTGCTTGTTACCTCAGGTGCTGTGTGATTGTCGACAAGGAGTGAAATGGACCAATTTGTGACCGCCCTTTCAATTTAAGACGTTAAAAACAGACGGAATTTGCATTCGTAATACCAGAGCATCGGAACTACTTGGAACTCTTGTGTATATGAACGTGTCCGCGCCTTTGTACTCTGGTACCTTCGCCGCTACAAACCAACCACCCATCGTGCCCGTGCACAACATAGTCGCAAAGAATGGAGAATAGCCAGGCTTGGTCGTGTGTGTAGCCGTAGCTCAGTTGGCAGATCGTTCGCTAGCGTGTGAATGGTCTCGGGTTCAATCCCCGGCTCCTCCACGTTTTGTGGTCAGTGCAAGGTAAGTGTTGGTCGCGGCGAACATAAAGGCACGCAAGAAGTTGCAAAACCAGCGTCACAGACTGATATGATGTATACTGTCATCAGGAGAGCCAGATGTAAGTGTGGGGACCGGCTGTTATCGAGGTGTCATCGAGAGCAGATCTGTCTTAGGTATCACGGCATAACGTCATTGAAGTCTAGAGAGTGGACAACACGTTCGTCTTACTCAGAGCGGTGTCCGAACTCTATTTTCGACGTTATGCGTGCCACTTTCATTGTGGCCAACTACGATTCGATACAGAATGCACGAAACCTGAAAGACACCCTCACTGATACATAGAAAGTGTCGTTTGTCTGCGGAATAATAGGAGTGCAAGGGTCTGTGACGTTGATATGGCTGTATGTAGCACTATTAGTCAACGGGGGGGTGGGCGTAGCTCAGATGGTAGAGCGCTCGCTTAGCGTGAGAGAGGTACTGGGATCGATACCCAGCGCCTCCAGAATCTTTAACACACCTACAAGCGCACCTTGCCATGCAAGTGGAATAATTCCCAACCAGCAGAGGTGTCAAGG